>NW_028270139.1:176557399-176857399 GCF_037043375.1 Chiloscyllium plagiosum | reverse complement strand
GTCGCTCTTAGCACCCCAGACACACTGTCGCTCTGGGCACCCCAGACACACTGTCGCTCTTGGCACCCCAGACACACTGTCGCACTGGGCACCCCAGACACACTGTCGCTCTGGTCACCCCAGGCACACTGTCGCTCTTGGCACCCCAGACACACTGTCGCTCTGGGCACCCCAGACACACTGTCGCTCTTGGCACCCCAGACACACTGTCGCTCTGGGCACCCCAGACACACTGTCGCTCTGGTCACCCCAGGCACACTGTCGCTCTTGGCACCCCAGACACACTGTCGCTCTTGGCACCCCAGACACACTGTCGCACTGGGCACCCCAGACACACTGTCGCACTGGGCACCCCAGACACACTGTCGCACTGGTCACCCCAGACACACTGTCGCACTGGGCACCCCAGACACACTGTCGCTCTTGGCACCACGGACACACTGTCGCTCTTGGCACCCCAGACACACTGTCGCTCTTGGCACCACGGACACACTGTCGCACTGGTCACCCCAGACACACTGTCGCACTGGTCACCCCAGACACACTGTCGCACTGGGCACCCCAGACACACTGTCGCACTGGTCACCCCAGACACACTGTCGCACTGGGCACCCCAGACACACTGTCACTCTGGGCACCCCAGACACACTGTCGCACTGGTCACCCCAGACACACTGTCGCTCTTGGCACCACGGACACACTGTCGCACTGGTCACCCCAGACACATTGTCACTCTGGGCACCCCAGACACACTGTCGCTCTGGTCACCCCAGACACACTGTCGCTCTTGGCACCACGGACACACTGTCGCTCTGGTCACCCCAGACACACTGTCGCTCTGGGCACCCCAGACACACTGTCACTCTGGGCACCCCAGACACACTGTCGCTCTTGGCACCACGGACACACTGTCGCTCTGGTCACCCCAGACACACTGTCACTCTGGGCACCCCAGACACACTGTCGCTCTTGGCACCACGGACACACTGTCGCACTGGTCACCCCAGACACATTGTCACTCTGGGCACCCCAGACACACTGTCGCTCTGGGCACCCCAGACACACTGTCGCTCTGGGCACCCCAGACACACTGTCACTCTTGGCACCCCAGACACACTGTCGCTCTGGGCACCCCAGACACACTGTCGCACTGGTCACCCCAGACACACTGTCGCTCTTGGCACCCCAGACACACTGTCGCACTGGTCACCCCAGACACACTGTCGCTCTGGGCACCCCAGACACACTGTCACGGTGGTCACCCCAGACGCACTGTCACACTGGTCACCCCAGACACACTGTCACTCTTGGCACCCCAGACACACTGTCGCTCTGGGCACCCCAGACACACTGTCGCACTGGTCACCCCAGACACACTGTCGCTCTTGGCACCACGGACACACTGTCGCACTGGTCACCCCAGACACACTGTCACTCTGGGCACTCCAGACACACTGTCGCACTGGTCACCCCAGACACACTGTCGCTCTTGGCACCACGGACACACTGTCGCACTGGTCACCCCAGACACATTGTCACTCTGGGCACCCCAGACACACTGTCGCTCTGGGCACCCCAGACACACTGTCGCTCTTGGCACCACGGACACACTGTCGCTCTGGGCACCCCAGACACACTGTCGCTCTGGGCACCCCAGACACACTGTCGCTCTTGGCACCACGGACACACTGTCGCTCTGGTCACCCCAGACACACTGTCGCTCTGGGCAACCCAGACACACTGTCACTCTGGTCACCCCAGACACACTGTCGCTCTTGGCACCATGGACACACTGTCGCTCTGGTCACCCCAGACACACTGTCACGCTGGGCACCCCAGACATACTGTCACACTGGTCACCCCAGACACACTGTCGCACTGGGCACCCCAGACACACTGTCGCACTGGGCACCCCAGTGCATGTGTTCTCCATGACCCTTTGAAAGTTGCTGCCAACCGCTGATACCCCAAAGGAGAAGTGAATGAGCTCACAATCCCCACAGAGATGGAACAATCTGTCAGATGGCTGGTATAGTCCATTCAGCAAATACCACTGGAACAAGGATGTTTTGCTGCAATTACTCAGATAATTATTGATGCTGCAATGGGAATGTTGTTTGCAGTTTTCATCTCCTTATCTGAGGAAGAACGATCTTGCTATCGCAGGAGTGCACTGAAACCTGCCCAAATCAATTCCTGGGATGACAGGACTGATATCGGAGGAGATGCTGAGTCGGTTCAGACTGCTTTCACTGCACTTGTGAAGAATGAAGAGGAATCTCCTAGAAACCTATAGAATTCAAACAGGCCGAGACAGGAGAAACAGGGGAAAGATTTTGCTCATGACTCTCTGGGTGAAATCTTTCCCATTCATCTCAGTCCTAAAAGCCTACTCAATATCCTGAGACCACAATCTCTCAATAGACTCATAATGATCATAATGCATGGCAGAACAGGTTTGAAGGGCTGAGTGGCCTACTCTCGCTGCTGCACTCTAACTTTTGATCGTAAAGCCCCTGTATGTCACCTTCATTGACCTCACCAAGGTGTTGGACCTGGTCCTGAAGATCGGCTATCCACTGGAACTGCTGAGCATGATCAAATCCTTCCACAGGAACATGATGGTGACGGTGCAGTTCCACGGCAACTCTTCGATATCCCGCACTCTTTGGGATTTTTTTGCTGTGCTTCTGAAACATGCCTTTGGCACCACAAAGGAGGGGTTTTACCTACACACTAGATCAGACGGCAGGCTCTTTAACCCAGCCCAACTCAGAGCCAAAACAAAAGGATGTGCAGCACTCCTCAGGGACAGGCTGTTTGCTGATGAGGCTGCCGTTACTGATTAACTGCCCCTCTCACGCTTGCAAGGATTTCGAGCTGACTATCAGTCTGAAGAAGACGAGTATCCTCGGACAGAACACAGAGACACTGCTGGTCATCACTATCGATGACCCCAAACTCAATGTTGTCCATCAGTTTACTTATCTTGTCTCTCCCATCACTGACAACCTCTCCTTGGACACAGAGATCAACAAGAGGATCAGGAAAGCAGCCTCACCTCTTGCTCGCCTCACAACTCGAGTGTGGACAAATCTCAAGCTGACAGTGAAGACAAAAATGTCAATCTACAATGCCCCATCATAAGCACATTGCTGTACGGCAGTGAAACGTGGACTCCATATGCCAGACAGGAGAGAAGACTGAACACCTTCCATTGAGTATCTGCTGTATCTTGGGCATATCCTGGCAAGACAGTGAGCAATGCAGCGGGCCTATCTTGCGCTGGCCTTCCCAGCATGTATACTCTGCTCAGGCAGCGGAGACTGTGCTGGCTGGAACACGTCCGCCATGTAGAGGATGGCCGCATCCCAAAGGATATCCTCTATGGAGAGGTTGCATCCGGGAAGAGACCAAGCTGTGCTCCAAGGACATCTGCATGAGGGACATGAAGGTACTTGATTTCGTTACAGAGTCCTGGGAAAGGCTTGCAGCTGACCACACCAGATGGAGAAACACCCTGAACCGACACCTCAACACAGGGGAAAAGAAGCTGAGGAACACTGCAGCAGACAAGTGGGCACCCAGCGAGGAGTGCAGCAGCTCCAGCAAGGGGCCTAACAGGGTTGGCAGATGAACTCAGGGCATGGTTAGGAACATGGGACTGGGATATCATAGCAATTACAGAAACATGGCTCAGGGATGGGCAGGACTGGCAGCTTAATGTTCCAGGATACAAATGCTACAGGAAGGATAGAAAGGGAAGCAAGAGAGGAGGGGGAGCGGCATTTTTGATAAGGGATAGCATTACAGCTGTGCTGAGGGAGGATATTCCCAGAAATACATCCAGGGAAGTTATTTGGGTGGAACTGAGAAATAAGAAAGGGATCACCTTATTGGGATTGTATTATAGGCCCCCCTAATAGTCAGAGGGAAATTGAGAAACAAACTTGTCAGGAGATCTCAGCTATCTGTAAGAATAATAGGGTGGTTATGGTCGGGGATTTTAACTTTCCAAACATAGACTGGGACTGCCGTAGTGTTAAAGGTTTAGATGGAGAGGAATTTCTTAAGTATGTACAAGACAATTTTCTGATTCAGTATGTGGATGTACCTACTAGAGAAGGTGCAAAACTTGACCTACGCTTCGGAAATAAGGCAGGGCAGGTGACTGAGGTGTCAGTGGGGGAGCACTTTGGGGCCAGAGACCATAATTCTATTTGTTTTAAAATAGTGATGGAAAAGGATAGACCAGATCTAAAAGTTGAAGTTCTAAATTAGAGAAAGGCTAATTTTGACGGAATTAGGCAAGAACTTTCAAAAGCTGATTGGGGGCAGATGTTCGGAGGTAAAGGGACGGCTGGAAAATGGGAAGCCTTCAGAAATGAGATAACAAGAATCCAGAGAAAGTACATTCCTGTCAGGGTGAAAGGGAAGGCTGGTAGGTATAGGGAATGCTGGATGACTAAAGAAATTGAGGGTTTGGTTAAGAAAATGAAGGAAACATATATCAGGTATAGACAGGATAGATCGAGTGAATCCTTACAAGAGTATAAAGGCAGTAGGAGTATACTTAAGAGGGAAATCAGGAGGGCAAAACGGGGACATGAGGTAGCTTTGGCAAATAGAATTAAGGAGAATCCAAAGGGTTTTTATGAATATATTAAGGACAAAAGGGTAACTAGGGGGAGAATAGGGCCCCTCAAAGATCAGCAAGGCGGCCTTTGTGTGGAGCCACAGAAAATGGGGGAGATACTAAATGAATATTTTGCAACAGTATTTACTGTGGAAAAGGATATGGAAGATATAGACTGTAGGGAAATAGATGGTGACATCTTGCAAAATGTCCAGATTACAGAGGAGGAAGTGCTGGATGTCTTGAAACGGTTAAAGGTGGATAAATCCCCAGGACCTGATCAGGTATACCCGAGAACTCTGTGGGAAGCTAGAGAAGTGATTGCTGGGCCTCTTGCTGAGATATTTGTATCATCAATAGTCACAGGTGAGGTGCCAGAAGACTAGAGGTTGGCAAACGTGGTGCCACTGTTTAAGAGGGGCGGTAAAGACAAGCCAGGGAACTATAGACCAGGGAACTGTGACCGGTGAGCCTGACCTCGGTGGTGGGCAAGTTGTTGGAGGGAATCCTGAGGGACAGGATGTACATGTATTTGGAAAGACAAGGATTGATTCGGGATAGTCAACATGGCTTTGTGGGTGGGAAATCATGTCTCACAAACTTGATTGAGTTTTTGAGGAAGTAACAAAGAAGATTGATGAGGGCAGAGCAGTAGATGTGATCTATATGGACTTCAGTAAGGCGTTCGACAAGGTTCCCCATGGGAGACTGATTAGCAAGGTTAGATCTCATGGAATACAGGGAGAACTATCCATTTGGATACAGAACTGGCTCAAAGGTAGAAGACAGAGGGTGGTGGTGGAGGGTTGTTTTTCAGACTGGAGACCTGTGACCAGTGGAGTGCCACAAGGATCGGTGCTGGGTCCTCTACTTTTTGTTATTTACAAAAATGATTTGGATGCGAGCATGAGAGGTACAGTTAGTAAGTTTGCAGATGACACCAAAATTGGAGGTGTAGTGGACAGTGAAGAGGGTTACCTCAGATTACAACAGGATCTGGACCAGATGGGCCAATGGGCTGAGAAGTGGCAGATGGAGTTTAATTCAGATAAATGCGAGGTGCTGCATTTTGGGAAAGCAAATCTTAGCAGGACTTATACACTTAATGGTAAGGTCCTAGGGAGTGTTGCTGAACAAAGAGACCTTGGAGTGCAGGTTCATAGCTCCTTGAAAGTGGAGTCGCAGGTAGATAGGATAGTGATGAAGGCGTTTGATATGCTTTCCTTTACTGGTCAGAGTATTGAGTACAGGGTTTGGGAGGTCATGTTGCGGCTGTACAGGACATTGGTTCGGCCACTGTTGGAATATTGCGTGCAATTCTGGTCTCCTTCCTATCAGAAAAATGTTGTGGAACTTGAAAGGGTTCAGAAAAGATTTACAAGGATGTTGCCAGGGTTGGAGCTATCGGGAGAGACTGAACAGGCTGTGACTGTTTTCTTGGAGCGTCGGAGGCTGAGGGGTGACCTTATAGAGGTTTACAAAATTATGAGGGGCATGGATAGGATAAATAGACAAAGTCTTTTCCCTGGGGTCGGGGAGTCCAGAACTAGAGGGCAGACGTTTAGATTAGATTTTTTTTTAGATTAGATTACTTACAGTGTGGAAACAGGCCCTTCGGCCCAACAAGTCCACACCGCCCCGCCGAAGCGCAACCCACCCATACCCCTACATTTACCCCTTATCTAACACTCCGGGCAATTTAGCATGGCCAATTCACCTGACCTGCACATCTTTGGACTGTGGGAGGAAACCGGAGCACCCGGAGGAAACCCACGCAGACACGGGGAGAATGTGCAAACTCCACACAGTCAGTCGCCTGAGGCGGGAATTGAACCCGGGTCTCTGGCGCTGTGAGGCAGCAGTGCCAACCACTGTGCCACCGTGCCGCCCACAAAGGTTTAGGGTGAGAGGGGAAAGATATAAAAGAGACCGAAGGGGCAACTTTTTCATGCAGAGGGGGTACGTGTATGGAATCAGCTGCCAGAGGATGTGGTGGAGGCTGGTACAATTGCAACATTTAAGAGGCGTTTGGATGGCTATATGAATAGGAAGGGTTTGGAGGGATATGGGCCGGGTGCTGGCAGGTGGGACTAGATTGGGTTGGGATATCTGGTCGACATGGACGGGTTGGACCAAAGGGTCTGTTTCCATGCTGTACATCTCTATGACTCTATGAGATCAACGCCCACATACAGGTGGGTCCTCTGTGACCGGGACTGTCACTCCAGCATTGGTCTCTTCAGCCACAAGCGACATTGCCTCAGGGAAGCAGAAAGCTGGAACGAGGATGCAACCCATGGTCAGCCTTGACCGAAAGGGGCCTCACTATGCTTTTCAAGGAATGCTTTATCAAAAAGATTTGTTCTTTTCACTGTCCTTTCATTGATCCCTTTAAAAAGAAACAATTCAGGTTCCACAACAGTTCCCAGTCAAGACCACCAAAACATGATGAAATGTCACATTATCACGATGTTAATTCAGCACTCAGTCACCACAAATCCAACCAAACACATTTCCCAGCACTGTCCACAACCTTTAACTGATGAGAAATAAGCGTGACAGTCTGCTGGCCTGGGTCAGTTTGTGAATATTGGGTGCAAGCTACTCACGTGACAAGATGGGCATTGTCATTGTGCAGTCGAGGGAGAAGGGACGTCTCCCTCCAGTGGAGAAAATGGTTCATGGTTCTGGAAGGATTACTGTCGATGGGGATCTGGTTGGTGGTCCACACCTCCACACCAATAAGAGCAATCCAAACTTTAAACGGTCTGTAATACTGGAGAGAAGAGCAGTGTTAAGAGAGTGAACTCACCTGAATCTTATCAGGTCAATTAAGCTGAGAACTGACCATCAACTCACACTCAAATCAGTTCTCAGTTGGAGACACTGGCGGCTCAGTAATATCGAGCTGGTGAACGGACATTCTCCAACAGGGACAGCTGACAATACCTTATCTTTATCAATCATAGGATATGGGTGTCACTGGCTGGGGCCTGTCCCTATCTGCCCTTGAACCTGTTATAGGCCAGGCCAAAACCCACAATATATTTCAAGGAAATAGCCCAGACCTGAACATTACAAGTCATTTTCAGCAGGTGCAACCCACAAGGGTCCAGGTGGGATACAGCTGATTAAAACATGAAGTTTTAAACAAAACAGAATTTAGTTACAATATTACCAAATGAAACACAAAAAAAAGAAAACGGAATACAGACTAACCTCACCGATCTGAAAACCCAACAGATTATACAAACTTAATGATGCTGTTCCAAATCCCTGCAACAATCCCCAGAATGACCCCGTGGGCTATAAAACTAAAATCAAACACATCCACACAGGGACAGGGCCCCCCCACACACACACAGGGGGACAGGGCCCCCCCACACACACACACAGGGACAGGGCCCCCACACACACACACAGGGGGACAGGGCCCCCACACACACACACACACACACACACACAGGGACAGGGCCCCCCCACACACACACACAGGGACAGGGCCCCCACACACACACACACACAGGGACAGGGCCCACACACACACACACACACACACACAGGGACAGGGCCCCCCCCCACACACACACACACACAGGGACAGGGCCCCCACACACACACAGGGACAGGGCCCCCCCCCACACACACACAGGGACAGGGCCCCCACACACACACACACAGGGACAGGGTCCCCACACACACACACACACACACACACACACAGGGACAGGGCCCCCACACACACACACACAGGGACAGGGCCCACACACACACACACACACACACACAGGGACAGGGCCCCCCCCCACACACACACACACACAGGGACAGGGCCCCCACACACACACAGGGACAGGGCCGCCACACACACACACACACACAGTGACAGGGCCACCCCCCCCCCCACACACACACACACACAGGGACAGGGCCCCCCCACACACACACACAGGGACAGGGCCCCCCCACACACACACACACAGTGACAGGGCCACCCCCCCCCCCCCCACACACACACACACACAGGGACAGGGCCCCCCCACACACACACACAGGGACAGGGCCCCCCCACACACACACACACAGGGACAGGGCCCCCCCACACACACACACAGGGACAGGGCCCCCCCACACACACACACACAGGGACAGGGCCCCCCCACACACACACACAGGGACAGGCCCCCCCCCCACACACACACAGGGACAGGGCCCCCACACACACACACACACAGGGACAGGGCCCCCCCACACACACACACAGGGACAGGGCCCCCACACACACACACACACACAGGGACAGGGCCCCCCCACACACGCGGGGTCAGGGCCGCCCCCCCCCACACACACACACACACACACACACACACAGGGGGACAGGGCCCCCCCACACACACACGGGGACAGGGCCCCCACACACACAGGGACAGGGCCCCCCCACACACACACACAGGGACAGGGCCCCCCCACACACACACACAGGGACAGGGCCCCCACACACACACACACAGGGACAGGGCCCCCCCACACACACACACAGGGACAGGGCCCCCCCCCACACACACACACAGGGACAGGGCCCCCCCACACACACACACAGGGACAGGGCCCCCACACACACACACACAGGGACAGGGCCCCCCCCCCCCACACACACACACAGGGACAGGGCCCCCCCACACACACACACAGGGACAGGGCCCCCCCACACACACACACAGGGACAGGGCCCCCCCCCACACACACACAGGGACAGGGCCCCCACACACACACACACACACACACAGGGACAGTGCCCCCCCCCCCCACACACACACACACACACAGGGACAGGGCCCCCACACACACACACACACACAGGGACAGGGCCCCCACACACACACACGCAGGGACAGGGCCCCCACACACACACACACAGGGACAGGGCCCCCCCCCCCACACACACACACACACACACAGGGACAGGGCCCCCACACACACACACACACAGGGACAGGGCCCCCCCCCACACACACACACACACACAGGGACAGGGCCCCACACACACACGGGGACAGGGCCCCCCCACACACACAGGGACAGGGCCCCCCCACACACACACACAGGGACAGGGCCCCCCCACACACACACACAGGGACAGGGCCCCCACACACACACACGCAGGGACAGGCCCCCCCCACACACACACACAGGGACAGGGCCCCCCCACACACACACACAGGGACAGGGCCCCCACACACACACACACAGGGACAGGGCCCCCACACACACACGGGGACAGGGCCCCCCCACACACGGGGACAGGGCCCCCCCACACACACGGGGACAGGGCCCCCCCACACACACGGGGACAGGGCCCCCACACACACGGGGAACAGGGCCCCACACACACACGGGGACAGGGCCCCCCCACACACGGGGACAGGGCCCCCACACACACAGGGACAGGTCACCCCACACACGGGGAACAGGGCCCACACACACACACACACACACACACACACACACGGGGACAGGGCCCCCACACACACACGGGGACAGGGCCCCCCCACACACACAGGGACAGGGCCCCCCCACACACACAGGGACAGGGCCCCCCCACACACACACACAGGGACAGGGCCCCCACACACACACACGGTGGCAGGGCCCCCACACACAGGGACAGGGCCCCCACTCACACGGGGACAGGGCCCCTCCACACACACGGGGACAGGGCCCCCCCACACACACAGGGACAGGGCCCCCCCACACACACGGGGACAGGGCCCCCACACACACACAGGGACAGGGCCCCCCCACTCACACGGGGACAGGGCCCCCCCACACACACAGGGACAGGGCCCCCACACACACACAGGGACAGGGCCCCCCCACACACACACACGGGGACAGGGCCCCCACACACACACGGGGACAGGGCCCCCACACACACACGGGGACAGGGCCCCCCCACACACACAGGGACAGGGCCCCCCCACACACACACACGGGGACAGGGCCCCCCCACACACACAGGGACAGGGCCTCCCCCACACACGGGGACAGGGCTCCCCCACACACAGGGACAGGGCCCCCACACACGGGACAGGGCCCCCACACACGGGACAGGGCCCCCACACACACAGGGACAGGGCCCCCCCACACACAGGGACAGGGCCCCCCCCCCCCCCCACACACACACGGGGACAGGGCCCCCCCACACACACAGGGACAGGGCCCCCCCACACACACACACGGGGACAGGGCCCCCCCACACACACAGGGACAGGGCCCCCCCACACACGGGGACAGGGCCCCCCCACACACACAGGGACAGGGCCCCCACACACACACGGGGACAGGGCCCCCCCACACACGGGGACAGGGCCCCCCACACACACGGGGACAGGGCCCCCCCACACACACGGGGACAGGGCCCCCCCACACACGGGGACAGGGCCCCCCCACACACACAGGGACAGGGCCCCCCCACACACGGGGACAGGGCCCCCACACACACACGGGGACAGGGCCCCCACACACACACACACGGGGACAGGGCCCCCCCACACACACAGGGACAGGGCCTCCCCCACACACAGGGACAGGGCCCCCCCACACACGGGGACAGGGCCCCCACACACACACAGGGACAGGGCCCCCCCACACACACAGGGAGAGGGCCCCCCCACACACGGGGACAGGGCCTCCCCCACACACAGGGACAGGGCCCCCCCACACACGGGGACAGGGCCCCCACACACACACACGGGGACAGGGCCCCCCCACACACACAGGGACAGGGCCTCCCCCACACACAGGGACAGGGCTCCCCCACACACAGGGACAGGGCCCCCCCACACACGGGGACAGGGCCCCCACACACACACGGGGACAGGGCCCCCACACACACACACACGGGGACAGGGCCCCCACACACACACGGGGACAGGGCCCCCACACACACACACACGGGGACAGGGCCCCCACACACACACACACGGGGACAGGGCCCCCCCCACACACACACACAGGGACAGGGCCCCCACACACGGGGACAGGGCCCCCACACACACACACACGGGGACAGGGCCCCCACACACACACGGGGACAGGGCCCCCACACACACACGGGGACAGGGCCCCCACACACACACAGGGACAGGGCCTCCCCCACACACGGGGACAGGGCCCCCACACACACGGGGACAGGGCCCGCACACACACACAGGGACAGGGCCCCCACACACACACACAGGGACAGGGCTCCCACACACATAGGGACAGGGCCCCCCCCCACACACGGGGACAGGGCCCCCACACACACACGGGGACAGGCCCCCCCCCACACACCAGGACAGGGCCCCCCCCCACACACACGGGGACAGGGCCCCCCCCCAACACACAGGGACAGGGCCCCCACACACACACGGGGACAGGCCCCCCCCCACACACCGGGACAGGGCCCCCCCCACACACACGGGGACAGGGCCCCCACACACACACGGGGACAGGGCCCCCCCACACACACGGGGACAGGGACCCCCACACACAGGGACAGGGCCCCCCCACACACGGGGACAGGGCCCCCCCCACACACACAGGGACAGGGCCCCCCCACACACGGGGACAGGGCCACCCCACACACGGGGACAGGGCCCCCACACACACACACAGGGACAGGGCCCCCACACACACGGGGACAGGGCCCCCACACACACGGGGACAGGGCCCCCACACACACACACTGGGACAGGGCCCCCCCACACACACAGTGACAGGGCCCCCACACACACACGGGGACAGGGCCCTCACACACACAAGGGACAGGGCCCCCACACACACGGGGACAGGGCCCCCCCACACACACAGGGACAGGGCCCCCCCACACACACGGGGACAGGGCCCCCACACACACGGGGACAGGGCCCCCACACACACGGGGACAGGGCTCCCACACACACAGGGACAGGGCCCCCACACACACACAGTGACAGGGCTCCCACACACACACAGGGACAGGGCCCCCACACACACACACTGGGACAGGGCCCCCCCACACACACAGGGACAGGGCCCCCACACACACACAGGGACAGGGCCCCCACACACACACAGGGACAGGGCTCCCACACACACAGGGACAGGGCCCCCACACACACAGGGACAGGGCCCCCACACACACAGGGACAGGGCTCCCACACACACAGGGACAGGGCTCCCACACACACAGGGACAGGGCTCCCACACACACAGGGACAGGGCTCCCACACACACAGGGACAGGGCCCCCACACACACACGGGGACAGGGCCCCCCCACACACACACGGGGACAGGGCCCCCCCCACACACACGGGGACAGGGCCCCCACACACACACGGGGACAGGGCCCCCACACACGGGGACAGGGCCCCCCCACACACACAGGGACAGGGCCCCCCCACACACGGGGACAGGGCCCCCACACACACGGGGACAGGGCCCCCACACACACAGGGACAGGGCCCCCACACACACACAGGGACAGGGCTCCCACACACACAGGGACAGGGCCCCCCCACACACACAGGGACAGGGCCCCCCCACACACACAGGGACAGGGCTCCCACACACACAGGGACAGGGCCACCCCACACACACGGGGACAGGGCCCCCCCACACACGGGGACAGGGCCCCCACACACACACGGGGACAGGGCCCCCACACACACGGGGACAGGGCCCCCACACACACAGGGACAGGGCCCCCACACACACACAGGGACAGGGCTCCCACACACACAGGGACAGGGCCCCCCCACACACACGGGGACAGGGCCCCCACACACACACAGGGACAGGGCCCCCACACACACACGGGGACAGGGCCCCCACACACGGGGACAGGGCCCCCCCACACACACGGGGACAGGGCCCCCACACACACGGGGACAGGGCCCCCACACACACACGGGGACAGGGCCCCCCCACACACACGGGGACAGGGCCCCCACACACACACGGGGACAGGGCCCCCACACACACACGGGGACAGGGCCCCCACACACGGGGACAGGGCCCCCACACACACGGGGACAGGGCCCCCACACACACACACAGGGACAGGGCTCCCACACACATAGGGACAGGGCCCCCCCACACACACACGGGGACAGGGCCCCCACACACACACGGGGACAGGCCCCCCCCCACACACCAGGACAGGGCCCCCCCCCAACACACAGGGACAGGGCCCCCACACACACACGGGGACAGGCCCCCCCCCACACACCGGGACAGGGCCCCCCCCACACACACGGGGACAGGGCCCCCACACACACACGGGGACAGGGCCCCCACACACACAGGGACAGGGCCCCCCCACACACGGGGACAGGGCCCCCCCACACACAGGGACAGGGCCCCCCCACACACAGGGACAGGGCCCCCCCACACACAGGGACAGGGCCCCCCCACACACGGGGACAGGGCCACCCCACACACAGGGACAGGGCCCCCACACACACACACGGGGACAGGGCCCCCCCACACACGGGGACAGGGCCCCCACACACACACACAGGGACAGGGCCCCCACACACACGGGGACAGGGCCCCCACACACACTGGGACAGGGCCCCCCCACACACACAGTGACAGGGCCCCCACACACACACGGGGACAGGGCCCTCACACACACAAGGGACAGGGCCCCCACACACACGGGGACAGGGCCCCCCCACACACACAGGGACAGGGCCCCCCCACACACACGGGGACAGGGCCCCCACACACACGGGGACAGGGCCCCCACACACACGGGGACAGGGCTCCCACACACACAGGGACAGGGCCCCCACACACACACAGTGACAGGGCTCCCACACACACACAGGGACAGGGCCCCCACACACACACACTGGGACAGGGCCCCCCCACACACACAGGGACAGGGCCCCCACACACACACAGGGACAGGGCCCCCACACACACACAGGGACAGGGCTCCCACACACACAGGGACAGGGCCCCCACACACACAGGGACAGGGCCCCCACACACACACGGGGACAGGGCTCCCACACACACAGGGACAGGGCCCCCCCACACACAGGGACAGGGCCCCCACACACACACGGGGACAGGGCCCCCCCACACACACAGGGACAGGGCCCCCACACACACACAGGGACAGGGCCCCCACACACACACGGGGACAGGGCCCCCCCACACACACACGGGGACAGGGCCCCCCCCACACACACGGGGACAGGGCCCCCACACACACACGGGGACAGGGCCCCCACACACGGGGACAGGGCACCCCCACACACACAGGGACAGGGCCCCCCCACACACGGGGACAGGGCCCCCACACACACAGGGACAGGGCCCCCACACACACACAGGGACAGGGCTCCCACACACACAGGGACAGGGCCCCCCCACACACACAGGGACAGGGCCCCCCCACACACACGGGGACAGGGCCCCCCCACACACGGGGACAGGGCCCCCACACACACACGGGGACAGGGCCCCCACACACACGGGGACAGGGCCCCCACACACACAGGGACAGGGCCCCCACACACACACAGGGACAGGGCTCCCACACACACAGGGACAGGGCCCCCCCACACACACGGGGACAGGGCCCCCACACACACACAGGGACAGGGCCCCCACACACACACGGGGACAGGGCCCCCACACACGGGGACAGGGCCCCCCCACACACACGGGGACAGGGCCCCCACACACACGGGGACAGGGCCCCCCCACACACGGACACAGGGCCCCCACACACACACGGGGACAGGGCCCCCACACACACACGGGGACAGGGCCCCCCCACACACGGGGACAGGGCCCCCACACACACGGGGACAGGGCCCCCACACACACACAGGGACAGGGCCCCCACACACACACACACAGGGACAGGGCCCCCCCACACACACAGGGACAGGGCTCCCACACACACGGGGACAGGGCCCCCCCACACACACAGGGACAGGGCTCCCACACACACGGGGACAGGGCCCCCCCACACACACAGGGACAGGGCTCCCACACACACACAGGGACAGGGCTCCCACACACACAGGGACAGGGCCCCCCCACACACACGGGGACAGGGCCCCCCCACACACACAGGGACAGGGCCCCCACACACACGGGGACAGGGCCCCCACACACACACGGGGACAGGGCCCCCCCACACACACAGGGACAGGGCCCCCCCACACACACGGGGACAGGGCCCCCACACACACACACGGGGACAGGGCCCCCCACACACACGGGGACAGGGCCCCCCCACACACACAGGGACAGGGCCCCCCACACACGGGGACAGGGCCCCCCCACACACGGGGACAGGGCCCCCCCACACACACAGGGACAGGGCCCCCCACACACGGGGACAGGGCCCCCCCACACACACAGGGACAGGGCCCCCACATACACATGGGGACAGGGCCCCCCCACACACACAGGGACAGAGAGGTCTGTCTGAGAGAGTAAAGTGTGGTCAGTCTGAGAGAGTAAACTATGGTCAGTCTGAGAGAGTAAAGTATGGTCTGTCTGAGAGAGTAAAGTATGGTCTGTCTGAGAGAGTAAGGTATGGTCTGTCTGGGAGAGTAAGGTATGGTCTGTCTGAGAGAGTAAAGTATGGTCTGTCTGAGAGAGTAAAGTATGGTCTGCCTGAGAGAGTAAAGTGTGATCTGTCTGAGAGAGTAAAGTATGGTCTGTCTGAGAGAGTAAAGTATGGTCTGTCTGAGAGAGTAAAGTGTGGTCTGTCTGAGAGAGTAAAGTGTGGTCTGTCTGAGAGAGTAAAGTATGGTCTGTCTGAGAGAGTAAAGTGTGGTCTGTCTGAGAGAGTAAAGTGTGGTCTGTCTGAGAGAGTAAAGTGTGGTCTGTCTGAGAGAGTAAAGTATGGTCTGTCTGAGAGAGTAAAGTATGGTCAGTCTGAGAGAGTAAAGTATGGTCTGCCTGAGAGAGTAAAGTATGGTCTGCCTGGGAGAGTAAGGTATGGTCTGTCTGAGAGAGTAAAGTATGGTCTGTCTGAGAGAGTAAAGTGTGGTCTGTCTGAGAGAGTAAAGTATGGTCTGTCTGAGAGAGTAAAGTGTGGTCTGTCTGAGAGAGTAAAGTGTGGTCTGTCTGAGAGAGTAAAGTATGGTCTGTCTGAGAGAGTAAAGTATGGTCAGTCTGAGAGAGTAAAGTATGGTCTGCCTGAGAGAGTAAAGTATGGTCTGCCTGGGAGAGTAAGGTATGGTCTGTCTGAGAGAGTAAAGTATGGTCTGTCTGAGAGAGTAAAGTATGGTCTGCCTGAGAGAGTAAAGTATGGTCTGCCTGGGAGAGTAAGGTATGGTCTGTCTGAGAGAGTAAAGTGTGATCTGTCTGAGAGGGTAAAGTGTGGTCTGTCTGAGAGAGTAAAGTGTGGTCTGTCTGAGAGAGTAAAGTATGGTCAGTCTGAGAGAGTAAAGTATGGTCTGCCTGAGAGGGTAAAGTGTGGTCTGCCTGAGAGGGTAAAGAGTGGTCTGTCTGAGAGGGTAAAGAGTGGTCTGTCTGAGAGAGTAAAGTATGGTCAGTCTGAGAGAGTAAAGTATGGTCTGCCTGAGAGGGTAAAGTGTGGTCTGCCTGAGAGGGTAAAGAGTGGTCTGTCTGAGAGGGTAAAGTGTGGTCTGTCTGAGAGAGTAAAGTGTGGTCTGTCTGAGAGAGTAAAGTATGGTCAGTCTGAGAGAGTAAAGTGTGATCTGTCTGAGAGAGTGAAGTATGGTCTGTCTGAGAGAGTATAGTGTGGTCTGTCTGGGAGGGTAAAGTATGGTCTGTCTGAGAGAGTAAAGTATGGTCTGCCTGGGAGAGTAAAGTATGGTCTGTCTGAGAGAGTAAAGTGTGGTCTGTCTGAGAGAGTAAAGTATGGTCTGTCTGAGAGGGTAAAGTGTAATCAGTCTGAGAGAGTAAAGTATGGTCTGTCTGAGAGAGTAAAGTATGGTCTGTCTGAGAGAGTAAAGTGTGGTCTGTCTGAGAGAGTAAAGTATGGTCTGTCTGAGAGAGTAAAGTGTGGTCTGTCTGAGAGAGTAAAGTGTGGTCTGTCTGAGAGAGTAAAGTATGGTCTGTCTGAGAGAGTAAAGTGTGATCTGCCTGAGAGAGTAAAGTATGGTCTGTCTGAGAGAGTAAAGTATGGTCTGCCTGAGAGGGTAAAGTGTGGTCTGCCTGCGAGGGTAAAGTGTGGTCTGTCTGAGAGGTGTAAAGTGTGGTCTGTCTGAGAGGGTAAAGTGTGGTCAGTCTGAGAGAGTGAAGTGTGGTCTGTCTGAGAGAGTAAAGTATGGTCTGCTTGGGAGAGTAAAGTATGGACTGCCTGAGAGAGTAAAGTGTGGTCAGTCTGAGAGGGTAAGGTGTGGTCTGTCTGAGAGAGTAAAGTATGGTCTGTCTGAGAGAGTAAAGTGTGATCTGTGTGAGAGAGTAAAGTATGGTCTGCCTGAGAGAGTAAAGAATGGTCTGTCTGAGAGGGTAAAGTGTGGTCTGTCTGAGAGAGTAAAGTGTGATCTGTCTGAGAGGGTAAAGTATGGTCTGCCTGAGAGGGTAAAGTATGGTCTGTCTGAGAGGGTAAAGGGTGGTCTGTCTGAGAGACTAAAGTGTGATCTGTCTGAGAGAGTAAAGTATGGTCTGTCTGAGAGAGTAAAGTATGGTCTGTCTGGGGGAGTAAAGTATGGTCTGTCTGAGAGAGTAAAGTGTGATCTGTCTGAGAGAGTAAAGTATGGTCAGTCTGAGAGAGTAAACTATGGTCAGTCTGAGAGAGTAAAGTATGGTCTGTCTGAGAGGGTAAAGTGTGGTCTGTCTGAGAGGGTAAAGTGTGGTCTGTCTGAGAGGGTAAAGAGTGGTCTGTCTGAGAGGGTAAAGTGTGATCTGTCTGAGAGGGTAAAGTGTGGTCTGTCTGAGAGAGTAAAGTGTGGTCTGTCTGAGAGAGTAAAGTATGGTCTGTCTGAGAGAGTAAAGTATGGTCTGTCTGAGAGAGTAAAGTATGGTCTGTCTGAGAGAGTAAAGTATGGTCTGTCTGAGAGAGTAAAGTATGGTCTGCCTGAGAGGGTAAAGTGTGGTCTGTCTGAGAGAGTAAAGTATGGTCTGCTTGGGAGAGTAAAGTATGGTCTGCCTGAGAGGGTAAAGTGTGGTCTGCCTGAGAGGGTAAAGTGTGGTCTGTCTGAGAGAGTATAGAGTGGTCTGTCTGAGAGAGTAAAGTATGGTCTGTCTGAGAGATTAAAGTATGGTCTGTCTGAGAGAGTAAAGTATGGTCTGTCTGAGAGGGTAAAGTATGGTCTGTCTGAGAGGGTAAAGTGTGATCTGTCTGAGAGAGTATAGTGTGGTCTGTCTGAGAGAGTAAAGTATGGTCTGTCTGAGAGAGTAAAGTATGGTCTGCCTGGGAGAATAAAGTATGGTCTGTCTGAGAGGGTAAAGTGTGGTCTGTCTGAGAGAGTAAAGTATGGTCTGTCTGAGAGGGTAAAGTGTGGTCTGTCTGAGAGGGTAAAGTGTGGTCTGTCTGAGAGGGTAAAGTGTGGTCTGTCTGAGAGGGTAAAGTATGGTCTGTCTGAGAGGGTAAAGTGTGGTCTGTCTGAGAGGGTAAAGTATGGTCTGTCTGAGAGAGTAAAGTATGGTCTGTCTGAGAGAGTAAAGTGTGGTCTGTCTGAGAGAGTAAAGTGTGGTCTGTCTGAGAGAGTAAAGTATGGTCTGCCTGGGAGAGTAAAGTATGGTCTGCCTGAGAGGGTAAAGTGTGGTCTGTCTGAGAGAGTAAAGTGTGGTCAGTCTGAGAGAGTAAAGTATGGTCTGCCTGGGAGAGTAAGGTATGGTCTGTCTGAGAGAGTAAAGTATGGTCTGTCTGAGAGAGTAAAGTATGGTCAGTCTGAGAGAGTAAAGTATGGTCTGCCTGAGAGGGTAAAGTGTGGTCTGTCTGAGAGTGTAAAGTGTGATCTGTCTGAGAGGGTAAAGTGTGGTCTGTCTGAGAGAGTAAAGTATGGTCAGTCTGAGAGAGTAAAGTGTGATCTGTCTGAGAGAGTGAAGTATGGTCTGTCTGAGAGAGTATAGTGTGGTCTGTCTGGGAGGGTAAAGTATGGTCTGTCTGAGAGAGTAAAGTATGGTCTGCCTGGGAGAGTAAAGTATGGTCTGTCTGAGAGAGTAAAGTGTGGTCTGCCTGAGAGAGTAAAGTATGGTCTGTCTGAGAGGGTAAAGTGTGGTCAGTCTGAGAGAGTAAAGTATGGTCAGTCTGAGAGAGTAAAGTATGGTCTGTCTGAGAGAGTAAAGTGTGGTCTGTCTGAGAGAGTAAAGTATGGTCTGTCTGAGAGAGTAAAGTGTGGTCTGTCTGAGAGAGTAAAGTGTGGTCTGTCTGAGAGAGTAAAGTATGGTCTGTCTGAGAGAGTAAAGTATGGTCTGTCTGAGAGAGTAAAGTGTGATCTGCCTGAGAGAGTAAAGTATGGTCTGTCTGAGAGAGTAAAGTATGGTCTGCCTGAGAGGGTAAAGTGTGGTCTGCCTGCGAGGGTAAAGTGTGGTCTGTCTGAGAGGGTAAAGGGTGGTCTGTCTGAGAGACTAAAGTGTGATCTGTCTGAGAGAGTAAAGTATGGTCTGTCTGAGAGAGTAAAGTATGGTCTGTCTGGGGGAGTAAAGTATGGTCTGTCTGAGAGAGTAAAGTGTGATCTGTCTGAGAGAGTAAAGTATGGTCAGTCTGAGAGAGTAAACTATGGTCAGTCTGAGAGAGTAAAGTATGGTCTGTCTGAGAGAGTAAAGTATGGTCTGCCTGGGAGAATAAAGTATGGTCTGCTTGGGAGAGTAAAGTATGGTCTGTCTGAGAGGGTAAAGTATGGTCTGTCTGAGAGGGTAAAGAGTGGTCTGTCTGAGAGAGTAAAGTGTGGTCTGTCTGAGAGAGTAAAGTATGGTCTGTCTGAGAGAGTAAAGTATGGTCTGTCTGAGAGAGTAAAGTATGGTCTGTCTGAGAGAGTAAAGTGTGGTCTGTCTGAGAGAGTAAAGTGTGGTCTGTCTGAGAGAGTAAAGTGTGATCTGTGTGAGAGAGTAAACTATGGTCTGCCTGAGAGAGTAAAGTATGGTCTGTCTGAGAGAGTAAAGTGTGGTCTGTCTGAGAGAGTAAAGTATGGTCTGCTTGGGAGAGTAAAGTGTGGTCTGTCTGAGAGAGTAAAGTGTGGTCAAGATGAGAGAGTAAAGTATGGTCTGCCTGGGAGAATAAAGTATGGTCTGCCTGAGAGGGTAAAGTGTGGTCTGCCTGAGAGGGTAAAGTGTGGTCTGTCTGAGAGAGTATAGAGTGGTCTGTCTGAGAGAGTAAAGTATGGTCTGTCTGAGAGAGTAAAGTATGGTCTGCCTGGGAGAATAAAGTATGGTCTGTCTGAGAGAGTAAAGTATGGTCTGTCTGAGAGGGTAAAGTGTGGTCTGCCTGGGAGTATAAAGTATGGTCTGCCTGAGAGGGTAAAGTGTGGTCTGTCTGAGAGGGTAAAGTGTGGTCTGTCTGAGAGGGTAAAGTATGGTCTGTCTGAGAGAGTAAAGTATGGTCTGTCTGAGAGAGTAAAGTATGGTCTGTCTGAGAGAGTAAAGTATGGTCTGCCAGGGAGAGTAAAGTATGGTCTGTCTGAGAGAGTAAAGTGTGGTCTGTCTGAGAGAGTAAAGTATGGTCTGTCTGAGAGAGTAAAGTATGGTCTGCCTGAGAGAGTAAAGTATGGTCTGTCTGAGAGAGTAAAGTATGGTCTGCCTGGGAGAGTAAAGTATGGTCTGTCTGAGAGAGTAAAGTGTGGTCTGTCTGAGAGAGTAAAGTATGGTCTGTCTGAGAGATTAAAGTGTGGTCTGTCTGAGAGAATAAAGTATGGTCTGTCTGAGAGAGTAAAGTATGGTCTGCCTGGGAGAGTAAAGTATGGTCTGCCTGAGAGAGTAAAGTATGGTCTGCCTGAGAGGGTAAAGTGTGGTCTGTCTGAGAGAGTAAAGTGTGGTCAGTCTGAGAGAGTAAAGTGTGGTCTGCCTGAGAGGGTAAAGTGTGGTCTGCCTGAGAGAGTAAAGTGTGGTCTGTCTGAGAGAGTAAAGTGTGGTCTGTCTGAGAGAGTAAAGTATGGTCTGCCTGGGAGAGTAAAGTATGGTCTGCCTGAGAGGGTAAAGTGTGGTCTGCCTGAGAGGGTAAAGTGTGGTCTGTCTGAGAGGGTAAAGTGTGGTCTGTCTGAGAGAGTGAAGTGTGGTCTGTCTGAGAGAGTGAAGTGTGGTCTGCCTGAGAGAGTAAACTATGGTCAGTCTGAGAGGGTAAAGTGTGGTCTGCCTGAGAGGGTAAAGTATGGTCTGTCTGAGACAGTAAACTATGGTCAGTCTGAGAGAGTATAGTGTGGCCTGTCTGAGAGAGTAAAGTATGGTCAAGATGAGAGAGTAAAGTGTGATCTGACTGAGAGGGTAAAATGTGGTCTGTCTGAGAGCGTAAAGTGTGGTCTGTCTGAGAGAGTAAAGTATGGTCTGTCTGAGAGAGTAAAGTATGGTCTGCCTGAGAGAGTAAACTATGGTCAGTCTGAGAGAGTAAAGTGTGGTCTGTCTGAGAGGGTAAAGTGTGGTCAAGATGAGAGAGTAAAGTGTGGTCTGTCTGAGAGAGTAAAGTATGGTCAAGATGAGAGAGTAAAGTGTGGTCTGTCTGAGAGAGTAAAGTATGGTCTGCCTGAGAGAGTAAACTATGGTCAGTCTGAGAGGGTAAAGTGTGGTCTGTCTGAGAGAGTAAAGTATGGTCAAGATGAGAGAGTAAAGTGTTGTCTGTCTGAGAGAGTAAAGTATGGTCAAGATGAGAGAGTAAAGTGTGGTCTGTCTGAGAGAGTAAAGTATGGTCAAGATGAGAGAGTAAAATGTGGTCTGTCTGAGAGGGTAAAGTGTGGTCTGTCTGAGAGAGTAAAGTGTGGTCTGTCTGAGAGAGTAAAGTATGGTCTGTCTGAGAGAGTAAAGTGAGGACTGGCTGAGAGAGTAAAGTATGGTCTGCTTGGGAGAGTAAAGTATGGTCTGCCTGCGAGTGTAAAGTGTGGTCTGTCTGAGAGAGTAATATGTGATCTGTGTGAGAGAGTAAAGTATGGTCTGCCTGGGAGAGTAAAGTATGGTCTGCTTGGGAGAGTAAAGTATGGTCTGTCTGAGAGAGTAAAGTATGGACTGGCTGAGAGAGTAAAGTGTGATCTATCTGAGAGGGTAAAGTATGGTCTGTCTGAGAGAGTAAAGTATGGTCTGTCTGAGAGAGTAAAGTATGGTCTTCCTGAGAGGGTAAAGTATGGACTGGCTGAGAGAGTAAAGTGTGATCTGTCTGAGAGGGTAAAGTATGGTCTGTCTGAGAGAGGAAAGTATGGACAGTCTGAGAAAGTAAACTATGGTCTGTCTGAGAGAGTAAAGTATGGTCTGCTTGGGAGAGTAAAGTATGGTCTGCCTGGGAGAGTAAAGTATGGTCTGCCTGGGAGAGTAAAGTATGGTCTGTCTGAGAGAGTAAAGTGTGGTCTGTCTGAGAGAGTAAAGTATGGTCTGCTTGGGAGAGTAAAGTATGGTCTGCCTGAGAGGGTAAAGTGTGGTCTGTCTGAGAGGGTAAAGTGTGATCTGTCTGAGAGAGTATAGAGTGGTCTGTCTGAGAGAGTAAAGTATGGTCTGCCTGAGAGAGTAAAGTATGGTCTGTCTGAGAGGGTAAAGTGTGGTCTGCCTGGGAGAATAAAGTATGGTCTGTCTGAGAGGGTAAAGTGTGGTCTGTCTGAGAGAGTGAAGTGTGGTCTGTCTGAGAGAGTGAAGTGTGGTCCGTCTGAGAGAGTAAAGTATGGTCTGTCTGAGACAGTAAACTATGGTCAGTCTGAGAGAGTATAGTGTGGCCTGTCTGAGAGAGTAAAGTATGGTCAAGATGAGAGAGTAAAGTGTGATCTGTCTGAGAGAGTAAAGTGTGGTCTGTCTGAGAGAGTAAAGTATGGTCTGTCTGAGAGAGTAAAGTATGGTCTGCCTGAGAGAGTAAACTATGGTCAGTCTGAGAGGGTAAAGTGTGGTCGGTCTGAGAGAGTAAAGTATGGTCTGTCTGAGAGAGTAAAGTATGGTCAAGATGAGAGAGTAAACTATGGTCAGTCTGAGAGAGTAAAGTATGGTCAAGATGAGAGAGTAAAGTGTGGTCTGTCTGAGAGAGTAAAGTATGGTCAAGATGAGAGAGTAAAGTGTGGTCTGTCTGAGAGAGTAAAGTATGGTCAAGATGAGAGAGTAAACTATGGTCAGTCTGAGAGAGTAAAGTGTGGTCTGTCTGAGAGGGTAAAGTGTGGTCAAGATGAGAGAGTAAAGTGTGGTCTGTCTGAGAGAGTAAAGTATGGTCAAGATGAGAGAGTAAAGTGTGGTCTGTCTGAGAGAGTAAAGTATGGTCAAGATGAGAGAGTAAACTATGGTCAGTCTGAGAGAGTAAAGTGTGGTCTGCCTGAGAGGGTGAAGTATGGTTAGGATGAGAGAGTATAGTGTGGCCTGTCTGAGAGAGTAAAGTATGGTCAAGATGAGAGAGTAAAGTATAGTCTGTCTGAGAGAGTAAAGTGAGGACTGGCTGAGAGAGTAAAGTATGGTCTGTCTGAGAGAGTAAAGTGTGGTCTGTCTGTCAGGGTAAAGTGTGGTCTGTCTGAGAGAGTAAAATGTGATCTGTGTGAGAGAGTCAAGTATGGTGTGTCTGAGAGAGTAAAGTATGGACTGGCTGAGAGAGTAAAGTGTGATCTGTCTGAGAGGGTAAAGTATGGTCTGTCTGAGAGAGTAAAGTATGGTCTGTCTGAGAGAGTAAAGTATGGTCTGCCTGAGAGAGTAAAGTATGGTCTGTCTGAGAGAGTAAAGTATGGTCTGTCTGAGAGAGTAAAGTATGGTCTGCCTGGGAGAGTAAAGTATGGTCAAGATGAGAGAGTAAAGTGTGGTCTGTCTGAGAGAATAAAGTATGGTCTGTCTGAGAGAGTAAAGTATGGTCTGCCTGGGAGAGTAAAGTATGGTCTGCCTGAGAGGGTAAAGTGTGGTCTGTCTGAGAGAGTAAAGTGTGGTCAGTCTGAGAGAGTAAAGTGTGGCCTGCCTGAGAGGGTAAAGTGTGATCTGTGTGAGAGAGTAAAGTGTGGTCTGTCTGAGAGAGTAAAGTATGGTCAAGATGAGAGAGTAAAGTGTGGTCTGTCTGAGAGAGTAAAGTATGGTCAAGATGAGAGAGTAAACTATGGTCAGTCTGAGAGAGTAAAGTGTGGTCTGTCTGAGAGGGTAAAGTGTGGTCAAGATGAGAGAGTAAAGTGTGGTCTGTCTGAGAGAGTAAAGTATGGTCAAGATGAGAGAGTAAAGTGTGGTCTGTCTGAGAGAGTAAAGTATGGTCAAGATGAGAGAGTAAACTATGGTCAGTCTGAGAGAGTAAAGTGTGGTCTGTCTGAGAGGGTGAAGTATGGTTAGGATGAGAGAGTATAGTGTGGCCTGTCTGAGAGAGTAAAGTATGGTCAAGATGAGAGAGTAAAATGTGGTCTGTCTGAGAGGGTAAAGTGTGGTCTGTCTGAGAGAGTAAAGTGTGGTCTGTCTGGGAGAGTAAAGTATGGTCTGTCTGAGAGAGTAAAGTGAGGACTGGCTGAGAGAGTAAAGTATGGTCTGCTTGGGAGAGTAAAGTATGGTCTGCATGAGAGGGTAAAGTGTGGTCTGTCTGAGAGGGTAAAGTGTGGTCTGTCTGTGAGGGTAAAGTGTGGTCTGTCTGAGAGAGTAATATGTGATCTGTGTGAGAGATTAAAGTATGGTCTGTCTGAGAGAGTAAAGTATGGACTGGCTGAGAGAGTAAAGTGTGATCTGTCTGAGAGGGTAAAGTATGGTCTGTCTGAGAGAGTAAAGTATGGTCAGTCTGAGAGAGTAAAGTATGGTCTGTCTGAGAGGGTAAAGTATGGACTGGCTGAGAGAGTAAAGTGTGATCTGTCTGAGAGGGTAAAGTATGGTCTGTCTGAGAGAGTAAAGTATGGACAGTCTGAGAAAGTAAATTATGGTCTGTCTGAGAGAGTAAAGTATGGTCTGCTTGGGAGAGTAAAGTATGGTCTGCCTGAGAGAGTAAAGTATGGTCTGTCTGAGAGAGTAAACTGTGGTCTGTCTGAGAGAGTAAAGTATGGTCTGCTTGGGAGAGTAAAGTATGGTCTGCCTGAGAGGGTAAAGTGTGGTCTGCCTGAGAGGGTAAAGTGTGGTCTGTCTGAGAGAGTATAGAGTGGTCTGTCTGAGAGAGTAAAGTATGGTCTGTCTGAGAGAGTAAAGTATGGTCTGTCTGAGAGAGTAAAGTTTGTTCTGTCTGAGAGGGTAAAGTGTGGTCTGTCTGAGAGGGTAAAGTGTGATCTGTCAGAGAGAGTATAGTGTGGTCTGTCTGAGAGAGTAAAGTATGGTCTGTCTGAGAGAGTAAAGTATGGTCTGTCTGAGAGAGTAAAGTATGGTCTGCCTGGGAGAATAAAGTATGGTCTGTCTGAGAGAGTAAAGTGTGGTCTGTCTGAGAGGGTAAAGTGTGGTCTGTCTGAGAGAGTAAAGTGTGATCTGGGTGAGAGAGTCAAGTATGGTCTGCCTGAGAGAGTAAAGTATGGTCTGTCTGAGAGAGTAAAGTATGGACTGGCTGAGAGAGTAAAGTGTGATCTGTCTGAGAGGGTAAAGTATGGTCTGTCTGAGAGAGTAAAGTATGGTCTGTCTGAGAGAGTAAAGTATGGTCTGCCTGGGAGAGTAAAGTATGGTCTGTCTGAGAGAGTAAAGTGTGGTCTGTCTGAGAGAGTAAAGTATGGTCTGTCTGAGAGAGTAAAGTATGGTCTGCCTGAGAGAGTAAAGTATGGTCTGTCTGAGAGAGTAAAGTATGGTCTGCCTGGGAGAGTAAAGTATGGTCTGTCTGAGAGAGTAAAGTGTGGTCTGTCTGAGAGAGTAAAGTATGGTCTGTCTGAGAGAGTAAAGTGTGGTCTGTCTGAGAGAATAAAGTATGGTCTGTCTGAGAGAGTAAAGTATGGTCTGCCTGAGAGAGTAAAGTATGGTCTGCCTGAGAGAGTAAAGTATGGTCTGCCTGAGAGGGTAAAGTGTGGTCTGTCTGAGAGAGTAAAGTGTGGTCAGTCTGAGAGAGTAAAGTGTGGTCAGTCTGAGAGAGTAAAGTGTGGTCTGCCTGAGAGGGTAAAGTGTGGTCTGCCTGAGAGAGTAAAGTGTGGTCTGTCTGAGAGAGTAAAGTGTGATCTGTGTGAGAGAGTAAAGTATGGTCTGTCTGAGAGAGTAAAGTGTGGTCTGTCTGAGAGAGTAAAGTATGGTCTGCCTGGGAGAGTAAAGTATGGTCTGCCTGAGAGGGTAAAGTGTGGTCTGCCTGAGAGAGTAAAGTATGGTCTGTCTGAGAGGGTAAAGTGTGGTCTGTCTGAGAGGGTAAAGAGTGGTCTGTCTGAGAGAGTGAAGTGTGGTCCGTCTGAGAGAGGAAAGTATGGTCTGTCTGAGACAGTAAACTATGGTCAGTCTGAGAGAGTATAGTGTGGCCTGTCTGAGAGAGTAAAGTATGGTCAAGATGAGAGAGTAAAGTGTGATCTGACTGAGAGGGTAAAATGTGGTCTGTCTGAGAGAGTAAAGTGTGGTCTGTCTGAGAGAGTAAAGTATGGTCTGTCTGAGAGAGTAAAGTATGGTCTGCCTGAGAGAGTAAACTATGGTCAGTCTGAGAGGGTAAAGTGTGGTCTGTCTGAGAGAGTAAAGTATGGTCAAGATGAGAGAGTAAAGTGTGGTCTGTCTGAGAGAGTAAAGTATGGTCAAGATGAGAGAGTAAAGTGTGGTCTGTCTGAGAGAGTAAAGTATGGT
The DNA here is from genome assembly GCF_037043375.1 of Chiloscyllium plagiosum. Classification (NCBI taxonomy): domain Eukaryota; kingdom Metazoa; phylum Chordata; class Chondrichthyes; order Orectolobiformes; family Hemiscylliidae; genus Chiloscyllium; species Chiloscyllium plagiosum. The sequence goes on along the minus strand of NW_028270139.1, from coordinate 176,830,007 downwards.
CAAGATGAGAGAGTAAACTATGGTCAGTCTGAGAGAGTAAAGTGTGGTCTGTCTGAGAGGGTAAAGTGTGGTCAAGATGAGAGAGTAAAGTGTGGTCTGTCTGAGAGAGTAAAGTATGGTCAAGATGAGAGAGTAAAGTGTGGTCTGTCTGAGAGAGTAAAGTATGGTCAAGATGAGAGAGTAAACTATGGTCAGTCTGAGAGAGTAAAGTGTGGTCTGTCTGAGAGGGTGAAGTATGGTTAGGATGAGAGAGTATAGTGTGGCCTGTCTGAGAGAGTAAAGTATGGTCAAGATGAGAGAGTACAGTGTGGTCTGTCTGAGAGAGTAAAGTATGGTCAAGGTGAGAGAGTAAAATGTGGTCTGTCTGAGAGGGTAAAGTGTGGTCTGTCTGAGAGAGTAAAGTGTGGTCTGTCTGAGAGAGTAAAGTATGGTCTGTCTGAGAGAGTAAAGTGAGGACTGGCTGAGAGAGTAAAGTATGGTCTGCTTGGGAGAGTAAAGTATGGTCTGCCTGCGAGTGTAAAGTGTGGTCTGTCTGAGAGGGTAAAGTGTGGTCTGTCTGAGAGAGTAATATGTGATCTGTGTGAGAGAGTAAAGTATGGTCTGCCTGGGAGAGTAAAGTATGGTCTGCTTGGGAGAGTAAAGTATGGTCTGTCTGAGAGAGTAAAGTATGGACTGGCTGAGAGAGTAAAGTGTGATCTATCTGAGAGGGTAAAGTATGGTCTGTCTGAGAGAGTAAAGTATGGTCTGTCTGAGAGAGTAAAGTATGGTCTTCCTGAGAGGGTAAAGTATGGACTGGCTGAGAGAGTAAAGTGTGATCTGTCTGAGAGGGTAAAGTATGGTCTGTATGAGAGAGTAAAGTATGGTCAGTCTGAGAAAGTAAACTATGGTCTGTCTGAGAGAGTAAAGTATGGTCTGCTTGGGAGAGTAAAGTATGGTCTGCCTGGGAGAGTAAAGTATGGTCTGCCTGGGAGAGTAAAGTATGGTCTGTCTGAGAGAGTAAAGTGTGGTCTGTCTGAGAGAGTAAAGTATGGTCTGCTTGGGAGAGTAAAGTATGGTCTGCCTGAGAGGGTAAAGTGTGGTCTGCCTGAGAGGGTAAAGTGTGGTCTGTCTGAGAGAGTATAGAGTGGTCTGTCTGAGAGAGTAAAGTATGGTCTGTCTGAGAGAGTAAAGTATGGTCTGTCTGAGAGAGTAAAGTATGGTCTGCCTGGGAGAATAAAGTATGGTCTGTCTGAGAGAGTAAAGTATGTTCTGTCTGAGAGGGTAAAGTGTGGTCTGTCTGAGAGGGTAAAGTGTGATCTGTCTGAGAGAGTATAGTGTGGTCTGTCTGAGAGAGTAAAGTATGGTCTGCCTGAGAGAGTAAAGTATGGTCTGCCTGGGAGAAGAAAGGATGGTCTGCCTGAGAGAGTAAGGTATGGTCTGCTTGGGAAAGTAAAGTATGGTCTGCCTGAGAGGGTAAAGTGTGGTCTGTCTGAGAGGGTAAAGTGTGGTCTGTCTGAGAGGGTAAAGTGTGGTCTGTCTGAGAGAGTAAAGTGTGATCTGGGTGAGAGAGTAAAGTATGGTCTGCCTGAGAGAGTAAAGTATGGTCTGTCTGAGAGAGTAAAGTATGGACTGGCTGAGAGAGTAAAGTGTGATCTGTCTGAGAGGGTAAAGTATGGTCTGTCTGAGAGAGTAAAGTATGGTCTGTCTGAGAGAGTAAAGTATGGTCTGCCTGGGAGAGTAAAGTATGGTCTGTCTGAGAGAGTAAAGTGTGGTCTGTCTGAGAGAGTAAAGTATGGTCTGTCTGAGAGAGTAAAGTATGGTCTGCCTGAGAGAGTAAAGTATGGTCTGTCTGAGAGAGTAAAGTATGGTCTGCCTGGGAGAGTAAAGTATGGTCTGTCTGAGAGAGTAAAGTGTGGTCTGTCTGAGAGAATAATGTATGGTCTGTCTGAGAGAGTAAAGTGTGGTCTGTCTGAGAGAATAAAGTATGGTCTGTCTGAGAGAATAAAGTATGGTCTGCCTGGGTGAGTAAAGTATGGTCTGCCTGAGAGAGTAAAGTATGGTCTGCCTGAGAGGGGAAAGTGTGGTCTGTCTGAGAGAGTAAAGTGTGGTCAGTCTGAGAGAGTAAAGTGTGGTCAGTCTGAGAGAGTAAAGTGTGGTCTGCTTGAGAGGGTAAAGTGTGGTCTGCCTGAGAGAGTAAAGTGTGGTCTGTCTGAGAGAGTAAAGTGTGATCTGTGTGAGAGAGTAAAGTATGGTCTGTCTGAGAGAGTAAAGTATGGTCTGCCTGGGAGAGTAAAGTATGGTCTGCCTGAGAGGGTAAAGTGTGGTCTGTCTGAGAGGGTAAAGTATGGTCTGTCTGAGAGAGTAAAGTATGGTCTGCCTGGGAGAGTAAAGTATGGTCTGCTTGGGAGAGTAAAGTATGGTCTGTCTGAGAGAGTAAAGTATGGACTGGCTGAGAGAGTAAAGTGTGATCTGTCTGAGAGGGTAAAGTATGGTCTGTCTGAGAGAGTAAAGTATGGTCTGTCTGAGAGAGTAAAGTATGGTCTGCCTGAGAGGGTAAAGTGTGGTCTGTCTGAGAGGGTAAAGTGTGGTCTGTCTGTGAGGGTAAAGTGTGGTCTGTCTGAGAGAGTAATATGTGATCTGTGTGAGAGAGTAAAGTATGGTCTGCCTGGGAGAGTAAAGTATGGTCTGCTTGGGAGAGTAAAGTATGATCTGTCTGAGAGAGTAAAGTATGGACTGGCTGAGAGAGTAAAGTGTGATCTGTCTGAGGGGGTAAAATATGGTCTGTCTGAGAGAGTAAAGTATGGTCTGTCTGAGAGAGTAAAGTATGGTCTGTCTGAGAGAGTAAAGTATGGTCTGTCTGAGAGAGTAAAGTATGGTCTGCCTGGGAGAATAAAGTATGGTCTGTCTGAGAGAGTAAAGTGTGGTCTGTCTGAGAGGGTAAAGTGTGGTCTGTCTGAGAGAGTAAAGTATGGTCTGTCTGAGAGAGTAAAGTTTGTTCTGTCTGAGAGGGTAAAGTGTGGTCTGTCTGAGAGGGTAAAGTGTGATCTGTCAGAGAGAGTATACTGTGGTCTGTCTGAGAGAGTAAAGTATGGTCTGTCTGAGAGAGTAAAGTATGGTCTGCCTGGGAGAATGAAGTATGGTCTGTCTGAGAGAGTAAAGTGTGGTCTGTCTGAGAGGGAAAAGTGTGGTCTGTCTGAGAGGGTAAAGTATGGTCTGTCTGAGAGAGTAAAGTATGGTCTGTCTGAGAGAGTAAAGTATGGTCTGTCTGAGAGAGTAAAGTGTGGTCTGTCTGAGAGAGTAAAGTGTGGTCTGTCTGAGAGAGTAAAGTGTGATCTGTGTGAGAGAGTAAACTATGGTCTGCCTGAGAGAGTAAAGTATGGTCTGTCTGAGAGAGTAAAGTGTGGTCTGTCTGAGAGAGTAAAGTATGGTCTGCTTGGGAGAGTAAAGTGTGGTCTGTCTGAGAGAGTAAAGTGTGGTCAAGATGAGAGAGTAAAGTATGGTCTGCCTGGGAGAATAAAGTATGGTCTGCCTGAGAGGGTAAAGTGTGGTCTGCCTGAGAGGGTAAAGTGTGGTCTGTCTGAGAGAGTATAGAGTGGTCTGTCTGAGAGAGTAAAGTATGGTCTGTCTGAGAGAGTAAAGTATGGTCTGCCTGGGAGAATAAAGTATGGTCTGTCTGAGAGAGTAAAGTATGGTCTGTCTGAGAGGGTAAAGTGTGGTCTGCCTGGGAGTATAAAGTATGGTCTGCCTGAGAGGGTAAAGTGTGGTCTGTCTGAGAGGGTAAAGTGTGGTCTGTCTGAGAGGGTAAAGTATGGTCTGTCTGAGAGAGTAAAGTATGGTCTGTCTGAGAGAGTAAAGTATGGTCTGTCTGAGAGAGTAAAGTATGGTCTGCCAGGGAGAGTAAAGTATGGTCTGTCTGAGAGAGTAAAGTGTGGTCTGTCTGAGAGAGTAAAGTATGGTCTGTCTGAGAGAGTAAAGTATGGTCTGCCTGAGAGAGTAAAGTATGGTCTGTCTGAGAGAGTAAAGTATGGTCTGCCTGGGAGAGTAAAGTATGGTCTGTCTGAGAGAGTAAAGTGTGGTCTGTCTGAGAGAGTAAAGTATGGTCTGTCTGAGAGATTAAAGTGTGGTCTGTCTGAGAGAATAAAGTATGGTCTGTCTGAGAGAGTAAAGTATGGTCTGCCTGGGAGAGTAAAGTATGGTCTGCCTGAGAGAGTAAAGTATGGTCTGCCTGAGAGGGTAAAGTGTGGTCTGTCTGAGAGAGTAAAGTGTGGTCAGTCTGAGAGAGTAAAGTGTGGTCTGCCTGAGAGGGTAAAGTGTGGTCTGCCTGAGAGAGTAAAGTGTGGTCTGTCTGAGAGAGTAAAGTGTGGTCTGTCTGAGAGAGTAAAGTATGGTCTGCCTGGGAGAGTAAAGTATGGTCTGCCTGAGAGGGTAAAGTGTGGTCTGCCTGAGAGGGTAAAGTGTGGTCTGTCTGAGAGGGTAAAGTGTGGTCTGTCTGAGAGAGTGAAGTGTGGTCTGTCTGAGAGAGTGAAGTGTGGTCTGCCTGAGAGAGTAAACTATGGTCAGTCTGAGAGGGTAAAGTGTGGTCTGCCTGAGAGGGTAAAGTATGGTCTGTCTGAGACAGTAAACTATGGTCAGTCTGAGAGAGTATAGTGTGGCCTGTCTGAGAGAGTAAAGTATGGTCAAGATGAGAGAGTAAAGTGTGATCTGACTGAGAGGGTAAAATGTGGTCTGTCTGAGAGCGTAAAGTGTGGTCTGTCTGAGAGAGTAAAGTATGGTCTGTCTGAGAGAGTAAAGTATGGTCTGCCTGAGAGAGTAAACTATGGTCAGTCTGAGAGAGTAAAGTGTGGTCTGTCTGAGAGGGTAAAGTGTGGTCAAGATGAGAGAGTAAAGTGTGGTCTGTCTGAGAGAGTAAAGTCTGGTCAAGATGAGAGAGTAAAGTGTGGTCTGTCTGAGAGAGTAAAGTATGGTCTGCCTGAGAGAGTAAACTATGGTCAGTCTGAGAGGGTAAAGTGTGGTCTGTCTGAGAGAGTAAAGTATGGTCAAGATGAGAGAGTAAAGTGTTGTCTGTCTGAGAGAGTAAAGTATGGTCAAGATGAGAGAGTAAAGTGTGGTCTGTCTGAGAGAGTAAAGTATGGTCAAGATGAGAGAGTAAAATGTGGTCTGTCTGAGAGGGTAAAGTGTGGTCTGTCTGAGAGAGTAAAGTGTGGTCTGTCTGAGAGAGTAAAGTATGGTCTGTCTGAGAGAGTAAAGTGAGGACTGGCTGAGAGAGTAAAGTATGGTCTGCTTGGGAGAGTAAAGTATGGTCTGCCTGCGAGTGTAAAGTGTGGTCTGTCTGAGAGAGTAATATGTGATCTGTGTGAGAGAGTAAAGTATGGTCTGCCTGGGAGAGTAAAGTATGGTCTGCTTGGGAGAGTAAAGTATGGTCTGTCTGAGAGAGTAAAGTATGGACTGGCTGAGAGAGTAAAGTGTGATCTATCTGAGAGGGTAAAGTATGGTCTGTCTGAGAGAGTAAAGTATGGTCTGTCTGAGAGAGTAAAGTATGGTCTTCCTGAGAGGGTAAAGTATGGACTGGCTGAGAGAGTAAAGTGTGATCTGTCTGAGAGGGTAAAGTATGGTCTGTCTGAGAGAGGAAAGTATGGACAGTCTGAGAAAGTAAACTATGGTCTGTCTGAGAGAGTAAAGTATGGTCTGCTTGGGAGAGTAAAGTATGGTCTGCCTGGGAGAGTAAAGTATGGTCTGCCTGGGAGAGTAAAGTATGGTCTGTCTGAGAGAGTAAAGTGTGGTCTGTCTGAGAGAGTAAAGTATGGTCTGCTTGGGAGAGTAAAGTATGGTCTGCCTGAGAGGGTAAAGTGTGGTCTGTCTGAGAGGGTAAAGTGTGATCTGTCTGAGAGAGTATAGAGTGGTCTGTCTGAGAGAGTAAAGTATGGTCTGCCTGAGAGAGTAAAGTATGGTCTGTCTGAGAGGGTAAAGTGTGGTCTGCCTGGGAGAATAAAGTATGGTCTGTCTGAGAGGGTAAAGTGTGGTCTGTCTGAGAGAGTGAAGTGTGGTCTGTCTGAGAGAGTGAAGTGTGGTCCGTCTGAGAGAGTAAAGTATGGTCTGTCTGAGACAGTAAACTATGGTCAGTCTGAGAGAGTATAGTGTGGCCTGTCTGAGAGAGTAAAGTATGGTCAAGATGAGAGAGTAAAGTGTGATCTGTCTGAGAGAGTAAAGTGTGGTCTGTCTGAGAGAGTAAAGTATGGTCTGTCTGAGAGAGTAAAGTATGGTCTGCCTGAGAGAGTAAACTATGGTCAGTCTGAGAGGGTAAAGTGTGGTCGGTCTGAGAGAGTAAAGTATGGTCTGTCTGAGAGAGTAAAGTATGGTCAAGATGAGAGAGTAAACTATGGTCAGTCTGAGAGAGTAAAGTATGGTCAAGATGAGAGAGTAAAGTGTGGTCTGTCTGAGAGAGTAAAGTATGGTCAAGATGAGAGAGTAAAGTGTGGTCTGTCTGAGAGAGTAAAGTATGGTCAAGATGAGAGAGTAAACTATGGTCAGTCTGAGAGAGTAAAGTGTGGTCTGTCTGAGAGGGTAAAGTGTGGTCAAGATGAGAGAGTAAAGTGTGGTCTGTCTGAGAGAGTAAAGTATGGTCAAGATGAGAGAGTAAAGTGTGGTCTGTCTGAGAGAGTAAAGTATGGTCAAGATGAGAGAGTAAACTATGGTCAGTCTGAGAGAGTAAAGTGTGGTCTGCCTGAGAGGGTGAAGTATGGTTAGGATGAGAGAGTATAGTGTGGCCTGTCTGAGAGAGTAAAGTATGGTCAAGATGAGAGAGTAAAGTATAGTCTGTCTGAGAGAGTAAAGTGAGGACTGGCTGAGAGAGTAAAGTATGGTCTGTCTGAGAGAGTAAAGTGTGGTCTGTCTGTCAGGGTAAAGTGTGGTCTGTCTGAGAGAGTAAAATGTGATCTGTGTGAGAGAGTCAAGTATGGTGTGTCTGAGAGAGTAAAGTATGGACTGGCTGAGAGAGTAAAGTGTGATCTGTCTGAGAGGGTAAAGTATGGTCTGTCTGAGAGAGTAAAGTATGGTCTGTCTGAGAGAGTAAAGTATGGTCTGCCTGAGAGAGTAAAGTATGGTCTGTCTGAGAGAGTAAAGTATGGTCTGTCTGAGAGAGTAAAGTATGGTCTGCCTGGGAGAGTAAAGTATGGTCAAGATGAGAGAGTAAAGTGTGGTCTGTCTGAGAGAATAAAGTATGGTCTGTCTGAGAGAGTAAAGTATGGTCTGCCTGGGAGAGTAAAGTATGGTCTGCCTGAGAGGGTAAAGTGTGGTCTGTCTGAGAGAGTAAAGTGTGGTCAGTCTGAGAGAGTAAAGTGTGGCCTGCCTGAGAGGGTAAAGTGTGATCTGTGTGAGAGAGTAAAGTGTGGTCTGTCTGAGAGAGTAAAGTATGGTCAAGATGAGAGAGTAAAGTGTGGTCTGTCTGAGAGAGTAAAGTATGGTCAAGATGAGAGAGTAAACTATGGTCAGTCTGAGAGAGTAAAGTGTGGTCTGTCTGAGAGGGTAAAGTGTGGTCAAGATGAGAGAGTAAAGTGTGGTCTGTCTGAGAGAGTAAAGTATGGTCAAGATGAGAGAGTAAAGTGTGGTCTGTCTGAGAGAGTAAAGTATGGTCAAGATGAGAGAGTAAACTATGGTCAGTCTGAGAGAGTAAAGTGTGGTCTGTCTGAGAGGGTGAAGTATGGTTAGGATGAGAGAGTATAGTGTGGCCTGTCTGAGAGAGTAAAGTATGGTCAAGATGAGAGAGTAAAATGTGGTCTGTCTGAGAGGGTAAAGTGTGGTCTGTCTGAGAGAGTAAAGTGTGGTCTGTCTGGGAGAGTAAAGTATGGTCTGTCTGAGAGAGTAAAGTGAGGACTGGCTGAGAGAGTAAAGTATGGTCTGCTTGGGAGAGTAAAGTATGGTCTGCCTGAGAGGGTAAAGTGTGGTCTGTCTGAGAGGGTAAAGTGTGGTCTGTCTGTGAGGGTAAAGTGTGGTCTGTCTGAGAGAGTAATATGTGATCTGTGTGAGAGATTAAAGTATGGTCTGTCTGAGAGAGTAAAGTATGGACTGGCTGAGAGAGTAAAGTGTGATCTGTCTGAGAGGGTAAAGTATGGTCTGTCTGAGAGAGTAAAGTATGGTCAGTCTGAGAGAGTAAAGTATGGTCTGTCTGAGAGGGTAAAGTATGGACTGGCTGAGAGAGTAAAGTGTGATCTGTCTGAGAGGGTAAAGTATGGTCTGTCTGAGAGAGTAAAGTATGGACAGTCTGAGAAAGTAAATTATGGTCTGTCTGAGAGAGTAAAGTATGGTCTGCTTGGGAGAGTAAAGTATGGTCTGCCTGAGAGAGTAAAGTATGGTCTGTCTGAGAGAGTAAACTGTGGTCTGTCTGAGAGAGTAAAGTATGGTCTGCTTGGGAGAGTAAAGTATGGTCTGCCTGAGAGGGTAAAGTGTGGTCTGCCTGAGAGGGTAAAGTGTGGTCTGTCTGAGAGAGTATAGAGTGGTCTGTCTGAGAGAGTAAAGTATGGTCTGTCTGAGAGAGTAAAGTATGGTCTGCCTGGGAGAATAACGTATGGTCTGTCTGAGAGAGTAAAGTGTGGTCTGTCTGAGAGGGTAAAGTGTGGTCTGTCTGAGAGAGTAAAGTATGGTCTGTCTGAGAGAGTAAAGTTTGTTCTGTCTGAGAGGGTAAAGTGTGGTCTGTCTGAGAGGGTAAAGTGTGATCTGTCAGAGAGAGTATAGTGTGGTCTGTCTGAGAGAGTAAAGTATGGTCTGTCTGAGAGAGTAAAGTATGGTCTGTCTGAGAGAGTAAAGTATGGTCTGCCTGGGAGAATAAAGTATGGTCTGTCTGAGAGAGTAAAGTGTGGTCTGTCTGAGAGGGTAAAGTGTGGTCTGTCTGAGAGAGTAAAGTGTGATCTGGGTGAGAGAGTCAAGTATGGTCTGCCTGAGAGAGTAAAGTATGGTCTGTCTGAGAGAGTAAAGTATGGACTGGCTGAGAGAGTAAAGTGTGATCTGTCTGAGAGGGTAAAGTATGGTCTGTCTGAGAGAGTAAAGTATGGTCTGTCTGAGAGAGTAAAGTATGGTCTGCCTGGGAGAGTAAAGTATGGTCTGTCTGAGAGAGTAAAGTGTGGTCTGTCTGAGAGAGTAAAGTATGGTCTGTCTGAGAGAGTAAAGTATGGTCTGCCTGAGAGAGTAAAGTATGGTCTGTCTGAGAGAGTAAAGTATGGTCTGCCTGGGAGAGTAAAGTATGGTCTGTCTGAGAGAGTAAAGTGTGGTCTGTCTGAGAGAGTAAAGTATGGTCTGTCTGAGAGAGTAAAGTGTGGTCTGTCTGAGAGAATAAAGTATGGTCTGTCTGAGAGAGTAAAGTATGGTCTGCCTGAGAGAGTAAAGTATGGTCTGCCTGAGAGAGTAAAGTATGGTCTGCCTGAGAGGGTAAAGTGTGGTCTGTCTGAGAGAGTAAAGTGTGGTCAGTCTGAGAGAGTAAAGTGTGGTCAGTCTGAGAGAGTAAAGTGTGGTCTGCCTGAGAGGGTAAAGTGTGGTCTGCCTGAGAGAGTAAAGTGTGGTCTGTCTGAGAGAGTAAAGTGTGATCTGTGTGAGAGAGTAAAGTATGGTCTGTCTGAGAGAGTAAAGTGTGGTCTGTCTGAGAGAGTAAAGTATGGTCTGCCTGGGAGAGTAAAGTATGGTCTGCCTGAGAGGGTAAAGTGTGGTCTGCCTGAGAGAGTAAAGTATGGTCTGTCTGAGAGGGTAAAGTGTGGTCTGTCTGAGAGGGTAAAGAGTGGTCTGTCTGAGAGAGTGAAGTGTGGTCCGTCTGAGAGAGGAAAGTATGGTCTGTCTGAGACAGTAAACTATGGTCAGTCTGAGAGAGTATAGTGTGGCCTGTCTGAGAGAGTAAAGTATGGTCAAGATGAGAGAGTAAAGTGTGATCTGACTGAGAGGGTAAAATGTGGTCTGTCTGAGAGAGTAAAGTGTGGTCTGTCTGAGAGAGTAAAGTATGGTCTGTCTGAGAGAGTAAAGTATGGTCTGCCTGAGAGAGTAAACTATGGTCAGTCTGAGAGGGTAAAGTGTGGTCTGTCTGAGAGAGTAAAGTATGGTCAAGATGAGAGAGTAAAGTGTGGTCTGTCTGAGAGAGTAAAGTATGGTCAAGATGAGAGAGTAAAGTGTGGTCTGTCTGAGAGAGTAAAGTATGGTCAAGATGAGAGAGTAAACTATGGTCAGTCTGAGAGAGTAAAGTGTGGTCTGTCTGAGAGGGTAAAGTGTGGTCAAGATGAGAGAGTAAAGTGTGGTCTGTCTGAGAGAGTAAAGTATGGTCAAGATGAGAGAGTAAAGTGTGGTCTGTCTGAGAGAGTAAAGTATGGTCAAGATGAGAGAGTAAACTATGGTCAGTCTGAGAGAGTAAAGTGTGGTCTGTCTGAGAGGGTGAAGTATGGTTAGGATGAGAGAGTATAGTGTGGCCTGTCTGAGAGAGTAAAGTATGGTCAAGATGAGAGAGTACAGTGTGGTCTGTCTGAGAGAGTAAAGTATGGTCAAGATGAGAGAGTAAAATGTGGTCTGTCTGAGAGGGTAAAGTGTGGTCTGTCTGAGAGAGTAAAGTGTGGTCTGTCTGAGAGAGTAAAGTATGGTCTGTCTGAGAGAGTAAAGTGAGGACTGGCTGAGAGAGTAAAGTATGGTCTGCTTGGGAGAGTAAAGTATGGTCTGCCTGCGAGTGTAAAGTGTGGTCTGTCTGTGAGGGTAAAGTGTGGTCTGTCTGAGAGAGTAATATGTGATCTGTGTGAGAGAGTAAAGTATGGTCTGCCAGGGAGAGTAAAGTATGGTCTGCTTGGGAGAGTAAAGTATGGTCTGTCTGAGAGAGTAAAGTATGGACTGGCTGAGAGAGTAAAGTGTGATCTATCTGAGAGGGTAAAGTATGGTCTGTCTGAGAGAGTAAAGTATGGTCTGTCTGAGAGAGTAAAGTATGGTCTTCCTGAGAGGGTAAAGTATGGACTGGCTGAGAGAGTAAAGTGTGATCTGTCTGAGAGGGTAAAGTATGGTCTGTCTGAGAGAGTAAAGTATGGACAGTCTGAGAAAGTAAACTATGGTCTGTCTGAGAGAGTAAAGTATGGTCTGCTTGGGAGAGTAAAGTATGGTCTGCCTGGGAGAGTAAAGTATGGTCTGCCTGGGAGAGTAAAGTATGGTCTGTCTGAGAGAGTAAAGTGTGGTCTGTCTGAGAGAGTAAAGTATGGTCTGCTTGGGAGAGTAAAGTATGGTCTGCCTGAGAGGGTAAAGTGTGGTCTGCCTGAGAGGGTAAAGTGTGGTCTGTCTGAGAGAGTATAGAGTGGTCTGTCTGAGAGAGTAAAGTATGGTCTGTCTGAGAGAGTAAAGTATGGTCTGTCTGAGAGAGTAAAGTATGGTCTGCCTGGGAGAATAAAGTATGGTCTGTCTGAGAGAGTAAAGTATGTTCTGTCTGAGAGGGTAAAGTGTGGTCTGTCTGAGAGGGTAAAGTGTGATCTGTCTGAGAGAGTATAGTGTGGTCTGTCTGAGAGAGTAAAGTATGGTCTGCCTGAGAGAGTAAAGTATGGTCTGCCTGGGAGAAGAAAGGATGGTCTGCCTGAGAGAGTAAGGTATGGTCTGCTTGGGAAAGTAAAGTATGGTCTGCCTGAGAGGGTAAAGTGTGGTCTGTCTGAGAGGGTAAAGTGTGGTCTGTCTGAGAGGGTAAAGTGTGGTCTGTCTGAGAGAGTAAAGTGTGATCTGGGTGAGAGAGTAAAGTATGGTCTGCCTGAGAGAGTAAAGTATGGTCTGTCTGAGAGAGTAAAGTATGGGCTGGCTGAGAGAGTAAAGTGTGATCTGTCTGAGAGGGTAAAGTATGGTCTGTCTGAGAGAGTAAAGTATGGTCTGCCTGGGAGAGTAAAGTATGGTCTGTCTGAGAGAGTAAAGTGTGGTCTGTCTGAGAGAGTAAAGTATGGTCTGTCTGAGAGAGTAAAGTATGGTCTGCCTGAGAGAGTAAAGTATGGTCTGTCTGAGAGAGTAAAGTATGGTCTGCCTGGGAGAGTAAAGTATGGTCTGTCTGAGAGAGTAAAGTGTGGTCTGTCTGAGAGAATAATGTATGGTCTGTCTGAGAGAGTAAAGTGTGGTCTGTCTGAGAGAATAAAGTATGGTCTGTCTGAGAGAATAAAGTATGGTCTGCCTGGGTGAGTAAAGTATGGTCTGCCTGAGAGAGTAAAGTATGGTCTGCCTGAGAGGGGAAAGTGTGGTCTGTCTGAGAGAGTAAAGTGTGGTCAGTCTGAGAGAGTAAAGTGTGGTCAGTCTGAGAGAGTAAAGTGTGGTCTGCTTGAGAGGGTAAAGTGTGGTCTGCCTGAGAGAGTAAAGTGTGGTCTGTCTGAGAGAGTAAAGTGTGATCTGTGTGAGAGAGTAAAGTATGGTCTGTCTGAGAGAGTAAAGTATGGTCTGCCTGGGAGAGTAAAGTATGGTCTGCCTGAGAGGGTAAAGTGTGGTCTGTCTGAGAGGGTAAAGTATGGTCTGTCTGAGAGAGTAAAGTATGGTCTGCCTGGGAGAGTAAAGTATGGTCTGCTTGGGAGAGTAAAGTATGGTCTGTCTGAGAGAGTAAAGTATGGACTGGCTGAGAGAGTAAAGTGTGATCTGTCTGAGAGGGTAAAGTATGGTCTGTCTGAGAGAGTAAAGTATGGTCTGTCTGAGAGAGTAAAGTATGGTCTGCCTGAGAGGGTAAAGTGTGGTCTGTCTGAGAGGGTAAAGTGTGGTCTGTCTGTGAGGGTAAAGTGTGGTCTGTCTGAGAGAGTAATATGTGATCTGTGTGAGAGAGTAAAGTATGGTCTGCCTGGGAGAGTAAAGTATGGTCTGCTTGGGAGAGTAAAGTATGGTCTGTCTGAGAGAGTAAAGTATGGACTGGCTGAGAGAGTAAAGTGTGATCTGTCTGAGGGGGTAAAATATGGTCTGTCTGAGAGAGTAAAGTATGGTCTGTCTGAGAGAGTAAAGTATGGTCTGTCTGAGAGAGTAAAGTATGGTCTGTCTGAGAGAGTAAAGTATGGTCTGCCTGGGAGAATAAAGTATGGTCTGTCTGAGAGAGTAAAGTGTGGTCTGTCTGAGAGGGTAAAGTGTGGTCTGTCTGAGAGAGTAAAGTATGGTCTGTCTGAGAGAGTAAAGTTTGTTCTGTCTGAGAGGGTAAAGTGTGGTCTGTCTGAGAGGGTAAAGTGTGATCTGTCAGAGAGAGTATACTGTGGTCTGTCTGAGAGAGTAAAGTATGGTCTGTCTGAGAGAGTAAAGTATGGTCTGCCTGGGAGAATGAAGTATGGTCTGTCTGAGAGAGTAAAGTGTGGTCTGTCTGAGAGGGAAAAGTGTGGTCTGTCTGAGAGGGTAAACTGTGGTCTGTCTGAGAGGGTAAAGTGTGGTCTGTCTGAGAGAGTAAAGTGTGATCTGGGTGAGAGAGTCAAGTATGGTCTGCCTGAGAGAGTAAAGTATGGTCTGTCTGAGAGAGTAAAGTATGGACTGGCTGAGAGAGTAAAGTGTGATCTGTCTGAGAGGGTAAAGTATGGTCTGTCTGAGAGAGTAAAGTATGGTCTGTCTGAGAGAGTAAAGTATGGTCTTCCTGAGAGGGTAAAGTATGGACTGGCTGAGAGAGTAAAGTGTGATCTGTCTGAGAGGGTAAAGTATGGTCTGTCTGAGAGAGTAAAGTATGGACAGTCTGAGAAAGTAAACTATGGTCTGTCTGAGAGAGTAAAGTATGGTCTGCTTGGGAGAGTAAAGTATGGTCTGCCTGGGAGAGTAAAGTATGGTCTGCCTGGGAGAGTAAAGTATGGTCTGTCTGAGAGAGTAAAGTGTGGTCTGTCTGAGAGAGTAAAGTATGGTCTGCTTGGGAGAGTAAAGTATGGTCTGCCTGAGAGGGTAAAGTGTGGTCTGCCTGAGAGGGTAAAGTGTGGTCTGTCTGAGAGAGTATAGAGTGGTCTGTCTGAGAGAGTAAAGTATGGTCTGTCTGAGAGAGTAAAGTATGGTCTGTCTGAGAGAGTAAAGTATGGTCTGCCTGGGAGAATAAAGTATGGTCTGTCTGAGAGAGTAAAGTATGTTCTGTCTGAGAGGGTAAAGTGTGGTCTGTCTGAGAGGGTAAAGTGTGATCTGTCTGAGAGAGTATAGTGTGGTCTGTCTGAGAGAGTAAAGTATGGTCTGCCTGAGAGAGTAAAGTATGGTCTGCCTGGGAGAAGAAAGGATGGTCTGCCTGAGAGAGTAAGGTATGGTCTGCTTGGGAAAGTAAAGTATGGTCTGCCTGAGAGGGTAAAGTGTGGTCTGTCTGAGAGGGTAAAGTGTGGTCTGTCTGAGAGGGTAAAGTGTGGTCTGTCTGAGAGAGTAAAGTGTGATCTGGGTGAGAGAGTAAAGTATGGTCTGCCTGAGAGAGTAAAGTATGGTCTGTCTGAGAGAGTAAAGTATGGGCTGGCTGAGAGAGTAAAGTGTGATCTGTCTGAGAGGGTAAAGTATGGTCTGTCTGAGAGAGTAAAGTATGGTCTGTCTGAGAGAGTAAAGTATGGTCTGCCTGGGAGAGTAAAGTATGGTCTGTCTGAGAGAGTAAAGTGTGGTCTGTCTGAGAGAGTAAAGTATGGTCTGTCTGAGAGAGTAAAGTATGGTCTGCCTGAGAGAGTAAAGTATGGTCTGTCTGAGAGAGTAAAGTATGGTCTGCCTGGGAGAGTAAAGTATGGTCTGTCTGAGAGAGTAAAGTGTGGTCTGTCTGAGAGAATAATGTATGGTCTGTCTGAGAGAGTAAAGTGTGGTCTGTCTGAGAGAATAAAGTATGGTCTGTCTGAGAGAATAAAGTATGGTCTGCCTGGGTGAGTAAAGTATGGTCTGCCTGAGAGAGTAAAGTATGGTCTGCCTGAGAGGGGAAAGTGTGGTCTGTCTGAGAGAGTAAAGTGTGGTCAGTCTGAGAGAGTAAAGTGTGGTCAGTCTGAGAGAGTAAAGTGTGGTCTGCTTGAGAGGGTAAAGTGTGGTCTGCCTGAGAGAGTAAAGTGTGGTCTGTCTGAGAGAGTAAAGTGTGATCTGTGTGAGAGAGTAAAGTATGGTCTGTCTGAGAGAGTAAAGTATGGTCTGCCTGGGAGAGTAAAGTATGGTCTGCCTGAGAGGGTAAAGTGTGGTCTGTCTGAGAGGGTAAAGTATGGTCTGTCTGAGAGAGTAAAGTATGGTCTGCCTGGGAGAGTAAAGTATGGTCTGCTTGGGAGAGTAAAGTATGGTCTGTCTGAGAGAGTAAAGTATGGACTGGCTGAGAGAGTAAAGTGTGATCTGTCTGAGAGGGTAAAGTATGGTCTGTCTGAGAGAGTAAAGTATGGTCTGTCTGAGAGAGTAAAGTATGGTCTGCCTGAGAGGGTAAAGTGTGGTCTGTCTGAGAGGGTAAAGTGTGGTCTGTCTGTGAGGGTAAAGTGTGGTCTGTCTGAGAGAGTAATATGTGATCTGTGTGAGAGAGTAAAGTATGGTCTGCCTGGGAGAGTAAAGTATGGTCTGCTTGGGAGAGTAAAGTATGGTCTGTCTGAGAGAGTAAAGTATGGACTGGCTGAGAGAGTAAAGTGTGATCTGTCTGAGGGGGTAAAATATGGTCTGTCTGAGAGAGTAAAGTATGGTCTGTCTGAGAGAGTAAAGTATGGTCTGTCTGAGAGAGTAAAGTATGGTCTGTCTGAGAGAGTAAAGTATGGTCTGCCTGGGAGAATAAAGTATGGTCTGTCTGAGAGAGTAAAGTGTGGTCTGTCTGAGAGGGTAAAGTGTGGTCTGTCTGAGAGAGTAAAGTATGGTCTGTCTGAGAGAGTAAAGTTTGTTCTGTCTGAGAGGGTAAAGTGTGGTCTGTCTGAGAGGGTAAAGTGTGATCTGTCAGAGAGAGTATACTGTGGTCTGTCTGAGAGAGTAAAGTATGGTCTGTCAGAGAGAGTAAAGTATGGTCTGCCTGGGAGAATGAAGTATGGTCTGTCTGAGAGAGTAAAGTGTGGTCTGTCTGAGAGGGAAAAGTGTGGTCTGTCTGAGAGGGTAAACTGTGGTCTGTCTGAGAGGGTAAAGTGTGGTCTGTCTGAGAGAGTAAAGTGTGATCTGGGTGAGAGAGTCAAGTATGGTCTGCCTGAGAGAGTAAAGTATGGTCTGTCTGAGAGAGTAAAGTATGGACTGGCTGAGAGAGTAAAGTGTGATCTGTCTGAGAGGGTAAAGTATGGTCTGCCTGGGAGAGTAAAGTATGGTCTGTCTGAGAGAGTAAAGTGTGGTCTGTCTGAGAGAGTAAAGTATGGTCTGTCTGAGAGAGTAAAGTATGGACTGGCTGAGAGAGTAAAGTGTGATCTGTCTGAGAGGGTAAAGTATGGTCTGTCTGAGAGAGTAAAGTATGGTCTGTCTGAGAGAGTAAAGTATGGTCTGCCTGAGAGGGTAAAGTGTGGTCTGTCTGAGAGGGTAAAGTGTGGTCTGTCTGTGAGGGTAAAGTGTGGTCTGTCTGAGAGAGTAATATGTGATCTGTGTGAGAGAGTAAAGTATGGTCTGCCTGGGAGAGTAAAGTATGGTCTGCTTGGGAGAGTAAAGTATGGTCTGTCTGAGAGAGTAAAGTATGGACTGGCTGAGAGAGTAAAGTGTGATCTGTCTGAGAGGGTAAAGTATGGTCTGTCTGAGAGTAAAGTATGGTCTGTCTGAGAGGGTAAAGTATGGACTGGCTGAGAGAGTAAAGTGTGATCTGTCTGAGAGGGTAAAGTATGGTCTGTCTGAGAGAGTAAAGTATGGACAGTCTGAGAAAGTAAACTATGGTCTGTCTGAGAGAGTAAAGTATGGTCTGCTTGGGAGAGTAAAGTATGGTCTGCCTGAGAGAGTAAAGTATGGTCTGTCTGAGAGAGTAAAGTGTGGTCTGTCTGAGAGAGTAAAGTATGGTCTGCTTGGGAGAGTAAAGTATGGTCTGCCTGAGAGGGTAAAGTGTGGTCTGCCTGAGAGGGTAAAGTGTGGTCTGTCTGAGAGAGTATAGAGTGGTCTGTCTGAGAGAGTAAAGTATGGTCTGTCTGAGAGAGTAAAGTATGGTCTGCCTGGGAGAATAAAGTATGGTCTGTCTGAGAGAGTAAAGTGTGGTCTGTCTGAGAGGGTAAAGTGTGGTCTGTCTGAGAGAGTAAAGTATGGTCTGTCTGAGAGAGTATAGAGTGGTCTGTCTGAGAGGGTAAAGTGTGGTCTGTCTGAGAGGGTAAAGTGTGATCTGTCAGAGAGAGTATAGTGTGGTCTGTCTGAGAGAGTAAAGTATGGTCTGTCTGAGAATAAAGTATGGTCTGCCTGGGAGAATAAAGTATGGTCTGTCTGAGAGAGTAAAGTGTGGTCTGTCTGAGAGGGAAAAGTGTGGTCTGTCTGAGAGGGTAAAGTGTGGTCTGTCTGAGAGGGTAAAGTGTGGTCTGTCTGAGAGAGTAAAGTGTGATCTGGGTGAGAGAGTCAAGTATGGTCTGCCTGAGAGAGTAAAGTATGGTCTGTCTGAGAGAGTAAAGTATGGACTGGCTGAGAGAGTAAAGTGTGATCTGTCTGAGAGGGTAAAGTATGGTCTGCCTGGGAGAGTAAAGTATGGTCTGTCTGAGAGAGTAAAGTGTGGTCTGTCTGAGAGAGTAAAGTATGGTCTGTCTGAGAGAGTAAAGTATGGTCTGCCTGAGAGAGTAAAGTATGGTCTGTCTGAGAGAGTAAAGTATGGTCTGCCTGGGAGAGTAAAGTATGGTCTGTCTGAGAGAGTAAAGTGTGGTCTGTCTGAGAGAGTAAAGTATGGTCTGTCTGAGAGAGTAAAGTGTGGTCTGTCTGAGAGAATAAAGTATGGTCTCTCTGAGAGAGTAAAGTATGGTCTGCCTGGGAGAGTAAAGTATGGTCTGTCTGAGAGAGTAAAGTATGGTCTGTCTGAGAGAGTAAAGTGTGGTCTGTCTGAGAGAGTAAAGTATGGTCTGCCTGGGAGAGTAAAGTATGGTCTGTCTGAGAGAGTAAAGTATGGTCTGTCTGAGAGGGTAAAGTGTGGTCTGTCTGAGAGAGTAAAGTGTGGTCTGTCTGAGAGAGTAAAGTATGGTCTGCCTGGGAGAGTAAAGTATGGTCTGCCTGAGAGAGTAAAGTATGGTCTGCCTGAGAGGGTAAAGTGTGGTCTGTCTGAGAGAGTAAAGTATGGTCTGCCTGGGAGAGTAAAGTGTGGTCTGTCTGAGAGAGTAAAGTATGGTCTGCCTGGGAGAGTAAAGTATGGTCTGCCTGAGAGGGTAAAGTGTGGTCTGCCTGAGAGGGTAAAGTGTGGTCTGTCTGAGAGGGTAAAGTGTGGTCTGTCTGAGAGAGTGAAGTGTGGTCTGTCTGAGAGAGTGAAGTGTGGTCCGTCTGAGAGAGGAAAATATGGTCTGTCTGAGACAGTAAACTATGGTCAGTCTGAGAGAGTATAGTGTGGCCTGTCTGAGAGAGTAAAGTATGGTCAAGATGAGAGAGTAAAGTGTGATCTGACTGAGAGGGTAAAATGTGGTCTGTCTGAGAGAGTAAAGTGTGGTCTGTCTGAGAGAGTAAAGTATGGTCTGTCTGAGAGAGTAAAGTATGGTCTGCCTGAGAGAGTAAACTATGGTCAGTCTGAGAGGGTAAAGTGTGGTCTGTCTGAGAGAGTAAAGTATGGTCAAGATGAGAGAGTAAAGTGTGGTCTGTCTGAGAGAGTAAAGTATGGTCAAGATGAGAGAGTAAAGTGTGGTCTGTCTGAGAGAGTAAAGTATGGTCAAGATGAGAGAGTAAACTATGGTCAGTCTGAGAGAGTAAAGTGTGGTCTGTCTGAGAGGGTAAAGTGTGGTCAAGATGAGAGAGTAAAGTGTGGTCTGTCTGAGAGAGTAAAGTATGGTCAAGATGAGAGAGTAAAGTGTGGTCTGTCTGAGAGAGTAAAGTATGGTCAAGATGAGAGAGTAAACTATGGTCAGTCTGGAGAGTAAAGTGTGGTCTGTCTGAGAGGGTGAAGTATGGTTAGGATGAGAGAGCATAGTGTGGCCTGTCTGAGAGAGTAAAGTATGGTCAAGATGAGAGAGTACAGTGTGGTCAGTCTGAGAGAGTAAAGTATGGTCAAGATGAGAGAGTAAAATGTGGTCTGTCTGAGAGGGTAAAGTGTGGTCTGTCTGAGAGAGTAAAGTGTGGTCTGTCTGAGAGAGTAAAGTATGGTCTGTCTGAGTGAGTAAAGTGAGGACTGGCTGAGAGAGTAAAGTATGGTCTGCTTGGGAGAGTAAAGTATGGTCTGCCTGCGAGTGTAAAGTGTGGTCTGTCTGAGAGGGTAAAGTGTGGTCTGTCTGAGAGAGTAAAGTATGGTCTGCCTGAGAGAGTAAAGTATGGTCTGTCTGAGAGAGTAAAGTATGGTCTGCCTGAGAGAGTAAAGTATGGTCTGTCTGAGAGAGTAAAGTATGGACTGGCTGAGAGAGTAAAGTATGGTCTGCCTGAGAGAGTAAAGTATGGTCTGCCTGGGAGAGTAAAGTATGGTCAAGATGAGAGAGTAAAGTGTGGTCTGTCTGAGAGAATAAAGTATGGTCTGTCTGAGAGAGTAAAGTATGGTCTGCCTGGGAGAGTAAAGTATGGTCTGCCTGAGAGGGTAAAGTGTGGTCTGTCTGAGAGAGTAAAGTGTGGTCAGTCTGAGAGAGTAAAGTGTGGCCTGCCTGAGAGGGTAAAGTGTGATCTGTGTGAGAGAGTAAAGTGTGGTCTGTCTGAGAGAGTAAAGTATGGTCAAGATGAGAGAGTAAAGTGTGGTCTGTCTGAGAGAGTAAAGTATGGTCAAGATGAGAGAGTAAACTATGGTCAGTCTGAGAGAGTAAAGTGTGGTCTGTCTGAGAGGGTAAAGTGTGGTCAAGATGAGAGAGTAAAGTGTGGTCTGTCTGAGAGAGTAAAGTATGGTCAAGATGAGAGAGTAAAGTGTGGTCTGTCTGAGAGAGTAAAGTATGGTCAAGATGAGAGAGTAAACTATGGTCAGTCTGAGAGAGTAAAGTGTGGTCTGTCTGAGAGGGTGAAGTATGGTTAGGATGAGAGAGTAAAGTGTGGTCTGTCTGAGAGGGTAAAGTGTGGTCTGTCTGAGAGAGTAAAGTGTGGTCTGTCTGAGAGAGTAAAGTATGGTCTGTCTGAGAGAGTAAAGTGAGGACTGGCTGAGAGAGTAAAGTATGGTCTGCTTGGGAGAGTAAAGTATGGTCTGCCTGAGAGGGTAAAGTGTGGTCTGTCTGAGAGGGTAAAGTGTGGTCTGTCTGTGAGGGTAAAGTGTGGTCTGTCTGAGAGAGTAATATGTGATCTGTGTGAGAGAGTAAAGTATGGTCTGCCTGGGAGAGTAAAGTATGGTCTGCTTGGGAGAGTAAAGTATGGTCTGTCTGAGAGAGTAAAGTATGGACTGGCTGAGAGAGTAAAGTGTGATCTGTCTGAGAGGGTAAAGTATGGTCTGTCTGAGAGAGTAAAGTATGGTCTGTCTGAGAGAGTAAAGTATGGTCTGTCTGAGAGGGTAAAGTATGGACTGGCTGAGAGAGTAAAGTGTGATCTGTCTGAGAGGGTAAAGTATGGTCTGTCTGAGAGAGTAAAGTATGGTCTGTCTGAGAGAGTAAAGTGTGGTCTGTCTGAGAGAGTAAAGTATGGTCTGCTTGGGAGAGTAAAGTATGGTCTGCTTGGGAGAGTAAAGTGTGGTCTGCCTGCGAGTGTAAAGTGTGGTCTGTCTGAGAGGGTAAAGTGTGGTCTGTCTGAGAGAGTAAAGTATGGTCTGCCTGAGAGAGGAAAGTATGGTCTGTCTGAGAGAGTAAAGTATGGTCTGCCTGAGAGAGTAAGGTATATTCTGTCTGAGAGAGTAAAGTATGGACTGGCTGAGAGAGTAAAGTATGGTCTGCCTGAGAGAGTAAAGTATGGTCTGTCTGAGAGAGTAAAGTATGGTCTGCCTGGGAGAGTAAAGTATGGTCAAGATGAGAGAGTAAAGTGTGGTGTGTCTGAGAGAATAAAGTATGGTCTGTCTGAGAGAGTAAAGTATGGTCTGCCTGGGAGAGTAAAGTATGGTCTGCCTGAGAGGGTAAAGTGTGGTCTGTCTGAGAGAGTAAAGTGTGGTCAGTCTGAGAGAGTAAAGTGTGGCCTGCCTGAGAGGGTAAAGTGTGATCTGTGTGAGAGAGTAAAGTGTGGTCAGTCTGAGAGAGTAAAGTATGGTCAAGATGAGAGAGTAAAGTGTGGTCTGTCTGAGAGAGTAAAGTATGGTCAAGATGAGAGAGTAAACTATGGTCAGTCTGAGAGAGTAAAGTGTGGTCTGTCTGAGAGGGTAAAGTGTGGTCAAGATGAGAGAGTAAAGTGTGGTCTGTCTGAGAGAGTAAAGTATGGTCAAGATGAGAGAGTAAAGTGTGGTCTGTCTGAGAGAGTAAAGTATGGTCAAGATGAGAGAGTAAACTATGGTCAGTCTGAGAGAGTAAAGTGTGGTCTGTCTGAGAGGGTGAAGTATGGTTAGGATGAGAGAGTATAGTGTGGCCTGTCTGAGAGAGTAAAGTATGGTCAAGATGAGAGAGTAAAATGTGGTCTGTCTGAGAGGGTAAAGTGTGGTCTGTCTGAGAGAGTAAAGTGTGGTCTGTCTGAGAGAGTAAAGTATGGTCTGTCTGAGAGAGTAAAGTGAGGACTGGCTGAGAGAGTAAAGTATGGTCTGCTTGGGAGAGTAAAGTATGGTCTGCCTGAGAGGGTAAAGTGTGGTCTGTCTGAGAGGGTAAAGTGTGGTCTGTCTGTGAGGGTAAAGTGTGGTCTGTCTGAGAGAGTAATATGTGATCTGTGTGAGAGAGTAAAGTATGGTCTGCCTGGGAGAGTAAAGTATGGTCTGCTTGGGAGAGGAAAGTATGGTCTGTCTGAGAGAGTAAAGTATGGACTGGCTGAGAGAGTAAAGTGTGATCTGTCTGAGAGGGTAAAGTATGGTCTGTCTGAGAGAGTAAAGTATGGTCTGTCTGAGAGAGTAAAGTATGGTCTGTCTGAGAGGGTAAAGTATGGACTGGCTGAGAGAGTAAAGTGTGATCTGTCTGAGAGGGTAAAGTATGGTCTGTCTGAGAGAGTAAAGTATGGTCTGTCTGAGAGAGTAAAGTGTGGTCTGTCTGAGAGAGTAAAGTATGGTCTGCTTGGGAGAGTAAAGTATGGTCTGCCTGAGAGGGTAAAGTGTGGTCTGCCTGAGAGGGTAAAGTGTGGTCTGTCTGAGAGAGTATAGAGTGGTCTGTCTGAGAGAGTAAAGTATGGTCTGTCTGAGAGAGTAAAGTATGGTCTGCCTGGGAGAATAAAGTATGGTCTGTCTGAGAGAGTAAAGTGTGGTCTGTCTGAGAGGGTAAAGTGTGGTCTGTCTGAGAGAGTAAAGTATGGTCTGTCTGAGAGAGTAAAGTTTGTTCTGTCTGAGAGGGTAAAGTGTGGTCTGTCTGAGAGGGTAAAGTGTGATCTGTCAGAGAGAGTATAGTGTGGTCTGTCTGAGAGAGTAAAGTATGGTCTGTCTGAGAGAGTAAAGTATGGTCTGTCTGAGAGAGTAAAGTATGGTCTGCCTGGGAGAATAAAGTATGGTCTGTCTGAGAGAGTAAAGTGTGGTCTGTCTGAGAGGGTAAAGTGTGGTCTGTCTGAGAGAGTAAAGTGTGATCTGGGTGAGAGAGTCAAGTATGGTCTGCCTGAGAGAGTAAAGTATGGTCTGTCTGAGAGAGTAAAGTATGGACTGGCTGAGAGAGTAAAGTGTGATCTGTCTGAGAGGGTAAAGTATGGTCTGTCTGAGAGAGTAAAGTATGGTCTGCCTGGGAGAGTAAAGTATGGTCTGTCTGAGAGAGTAAAGTGTGGTCTGTCTGAGAGAGTAAAGTATGGTCTGCCTGAGAGAGTAAAGTATGGTCTGTCTGAGAGAGTAAAGTATGGTCTGCCTGGGAGAGTAAAGTATGGTCTGTCTGAGAGAGTAAAGTATGGTCTGTCTGAGAGAGTAAAGTGTGGTCTGTCTGAGAGAATAAAGTATGGTCTGTCTGAGAGAGTAAAGTATGGTCTGCCTGGGAGAGTAAAGTATGGTCTGCCTGAGAGAGTAAAGTATGGTCTGCCTGAGAGGGTAAAGTGTGGTCTGTCTGAGAGAGTAAAGTGTGGTCAGTCTGAGAGAGTAAAGTGTGGTCAGTCTGAGAGAGTAAAGTGTGGTCTGCCTGAGAGAGTAAAGTATGGTCTGCCTGAGAGGGTAAAGTGTGGTCTGCCTGAGAGGGTAAAGTGTGGTCTGTCTGAGAGGGTAAAGTGTGGTCTGTGTGAGAGAGTAAAGTATGGTCTGTCTGAGAGAGTAAAGTGTGGTCTGTCTGAGAGAGTAAAGTATGGTCTGCCTGGGAGAGTAAAGTATGGTCTGCCTGAGAGGGTAAAGTGTGGTCTGCCTGAGAGGGTAAAGTGTGGTCTGTCTGAGAGGGTAAAGTGTGGTCTGTCTGAGAGAGTGAAGTGTGGTCTGTCTGAGAGAGTGAAGTGTGGTCCGTCTGAGAGAGGAAAGTATGGTCTGTCTGAGACAGTAAACTATGGTCAGTCTGAGAGAGTATAGTGTGGCCTGTCTGAGAGAGTAAAGTATGGTCAAGATGAGAGAGTAAAGTGTGATCTGACTGAGAGGGTAAAATGTGGTCTGTCTGAGAGAGTAAAGTGTGGTCTGTCTGAGAGAGTAAAGTATGGTCTGTCTGAGAGAGTAAAGTATGGTCTGCCTGAGAGAGTAAACTATGGTCAGTCTGAGAGGGTAAAGTGTGGTCTGTCTGAGAGAGTAAAGTATGGTCAAGATGAGAGAGTAAAGTGTGGTCTGTCTGAGAGAGTAAAGTATGGTCAAGATGAGAGAGTAAAGTGTGGTCTGTCTGAGAGAGTAAAGTATGGTCAAGATGAGAGAGTAAACTATGGTCAGTCTGAGAGAGTAAAGTGTGGTCTGTCTGAGAGGGTAAAGTGTGGTCAAGATGAGAGAGTAAAGTGTGGTCTGTCTGAGAGAGTAAAGTATGGTCAAGATGAGAGAGTAAAGTGTGGTCTGTCTGAGAGAGTAAAGTATGGTCAAGATGAGAGAGTAAACTATGGTCAGTCTGAGAGAGTAAAGTGTGGTCTGTCTGAGAGGGTGAAGTATGGTTAGGATGAGAGAGTATAGTGTGGCCTGTCTGAGAGAGTAAAGTATGGTCAAGATGAGAGAGTACAGTGTGGTCTGTCAGAGAGAGTAAAGTAGGGTCAAGATGAGAGAGTAAAATGTGGTCTGTCTGAGAGGGTAAAGTGTGGTCTGTCTGAGAGAGTAAAGTGTGGTCTGTCTGAGAGAGTAAAGTATGGTCTGTCTGAGAGAGTAAAGTGAGGACTGGCTGAGAGAGTAAAGTATGGTCTGCTTGGGAGAGTAAAGTATGGTCTGCCTGAGAGGGTAAAGTGTGGTCTGTCTGAGAGGGTAAAGTGTGGTCTGTCTGTGAGGGTAAAGTGTGGTCTGTCTGAGAGAGTAATATGTGATCTGTGTGAGAGAGTAAAGTATGGTCTGTCTGAGAGAGTAAAGTATGGACTGGCTGAGAGAGTAAAGTGTGATCTGTCTGAGAGGGTAAAGTATGGTCTGTCTGAGAGAGTAAAGTATGGTCTGTCTAAGAGAGTAAAGTATGGTCTGCCTGGGAGAATAAAGTATGGTCTGTCTGAGAGAGTAAAGTATGTTCTGTCTGAGAGGGTAAAGTGTGGTCTGTCTGAGAGAGTAAAGTATGGTCTGTCTGAGAGAGTAAAGTGTGGTCTGTCTGAGAGGGTAAAGTGTGGTCTGTCTGAGAGAGTAAAGTATGGTCTGCCTGAGAGAGTAAGGTATGGTCTGCTTGGGAAAGTAAAGTATGGTCTGCCTGAGAGGGTAAAGTGTGGTCTGTCTGAGAGGGTAAAGTGTGGTCTGTCTGAGAGAGTAAAGTGTGATCTGGGTGAGAGAGTAAAGTATGGTCTGCCTGAGAGAGTAAAGTATGGTCTGTCTGAGAGAGTAAAGTATGGACTGGCTGAGAGAGTAAAGTGTGATCTGTCTGAGAGGGTAAAGTATGGTCTGTCTGAGAGAGTAAAGTATGGTCTGTCTGAGAGAGTAAAGTATGGTCTGCCTGGGAGAGTAAAGTATGGTCTGTCTGAGAGAGTAAAGTGTGGTCTGTCTGAGAGAGTAAAGTATGGTCTGTCTGAGAGAGTAAAGTATGGTCTGCCTGAGAGAGTAAAGTATGGTCTGTCTGAGAGAGTAAAGTATGGTCTGCCTGGGAGAGTAAAGTATGGTCAGTCTGAGAGAGTAAAGTGTGGTCTGCCTGAGAGAGTAAAGTATGGTCTGCCTGAGAGGGTAAAGTGTGGTCTGCCTGAGAGGGTAAAGTGTGGTCTGTCTGAGAGGGTAAAGTGTGGTCTGTGTGAGAGAGTAAAGTATGGTCTGTCTGAGAGAGTAAAGTGTGGTCTGTCTGAGAGAGTAAAGTATGGTCTGCCTGGGAGAGTAAAGTATGGTCTGCCTGAGAGGGTAAAGTGTGGTCTGCCTGAGAGGGTAAAGTGTGGTCTGTCTGAGAGGGTAAAGTGTGGTCTGTCTGAGAGAGTGAAGTGTGGTCTGTCTGAGAGAGTGAAGTGTGGTCCGTCTGAGAGAGGAAAGTATGGTCTGTCTGAGACAGTAAACTATGGTCAGTCTGAGAGAGTATAGTGTGGCCTGTCTGAGAGAGTAAAGTATGGTCAAGATGAGAGAGTAAAGTGTGATCTGACTGAGAGGGTAAAATGTGGTCTGTCTGAGAGAGTAAAGTGTGGTCTGTCTGAGAGAGTAAAGTATGGTCTGTCTGAGAGAGTAAAGTATGGTCTGCCTGAGAGAGTAAACTATGGTCAGTCTGAGAGGGTAAAGTGTGGTCTGTCTGAGAGAGTAAAGTATGGTCAAGATGAGAGAGTAAAGTGTGGTCTGTCTGAGAGAGTAAAGTATGGTCAAGATGAGAGAGTAAAGTGTGGTCTGTCTGAGAGAGTAAAGTATGGTCAAGATGAGAGAGTAAACTATGGTCAGTCTGAGAGAGTAAAGTGTGGTCTGTCTGAGAGGGTAAAGTGTGGTCAAGATGAGAGAGTAAAGTGTGGTCTGTCTGAGAGAGTAAAGTATGGTCAAGATGAGAGAGTAAAGTGTGGTCTGTCTGAGAGAGTAAAGTATGGTCAAGATGAGAGAGTAAACTATGGTCAGTCTGAGAGAGTAAAGTGTGGTCTGTCTGAGAGGGTGAAGTATGGTTAGGATGAGAGAGTATAGTGTGGCCTGTCTGAGAGAGTAAAGTATGGTCAAGATGAGAGAGTAAAATGTGGTCTGTCTGAGAGGGTAAAGTGTGGTCTGTCTGAGAGAGTAAAGTGTGGTCTGTCTGAGAGGGTAAAGTGTGGTCTGTCTGAGAGAGTAAAGTGTGATCTGGGTGAGAGAGTAAAGTATGGTCTGCCTGAGAGAGTAAAGTATGGTCTGTCTGAGAGAGTAAAGTATGGACTGGCTGAGAGAGTAAAGTGTGATCTGTCTGAGAGGGTAAAGTATGGTCTGTCTGAGAGAGTAAAGTATGGTCTGTCTGAGAGAGTAAAGTATGGTCTGCCTGGGAGAGTAAAGTATGGTCTGTCTGAGAGAGTAAAGTGTGGTCTGTCTGAGAGAGTAAAGTATGGTCTGTCTGAGAGAGTAAAGTATGGTCTGCCTGAGAGAGTAAAGTATGGTCTGTCTGAGAGAGTAAAGTATGGTCTGCCTGGGAGAGTAAAGTATGGTCTGTCTGAGAGAGTAAAGTGTGGTCTGTCTGAGAGAGTAAAGTATGGTCTGTCTGAGAGAGTAAAGTGTGGTCTGTCTGAGAGAATAAAGTATGGTCTGTCTGAGAGAGTAAAGTATGGTCTGCCTGGGTGAGTAAAGTATGGTCTGCCTGAGAGAGTAAAGTATGGTCTGCCTGAGAGGGTAAAGTGTGGTCTGTCTGAGAGAGTAAAGTGTGGTCAGTCTGAGAGAGTAAAGTGTGGTCAGTCTGAGAGAGTAAAGTGTGGTCTGCCTGAGAGGGTAAAGTGTGGTCTGCCTGAGAGAATAAAGTGTGGTCTGTCTGAGAGAGTAAAGTGTGATCTGTGTGAGAGAGTAAAGTATGGTCTGTCTGAGAGAGTAAAGTATGGTCTGCCTGAGAGAGTAAAGTATGGTCTGCCTGAGAGGGTAAAGTGTGGTCTGTCTGAGAGGGTAAAGTATGGTCTGTCTGAGAGAGTAAAGTATGGTCTGCCTGGGAGAGTAAAGTATGGTCTGTCTGAGAGAGTAAAGTATGGTCTGTCTGAGAGAGTAAAGTATGGACTGGCTGAGAGAGTAAAGTGTGATCTGTCTGAGAGGGTAAAGTATGGTCTGTCTGAGAGAGTAAAGTATGGTCTGTCTGAGAGAGTAAAGTATGGTCTGCCTGAGAGGGTAAAGTGTGGTCTGTCTGAGAGGGTAAAGTGTGGTCTGTCTGTGAGGGTAAAGTGTGGTCTGTCTGAGAGAGTAATATGTGATCTGTGTGAGAGAGTAAAGTATGGTCTGCCTGGGAGAGTAAAGTATGGTCTGCTTGGGAGAGTAAAGTATGGTCTGTCTGAGAGAGTAAAGTATGGACTGGCTGAGAGAGTAAAGTGTGATCTGTCTGAGAGGGTAAAGTATGGTCTGTCTGAGAGAGTAAAGTATGGTCTGTCTGAGAGAGTAAAGTATGGTCTGTCTGAGAGGGTAAAGTATGGTCTGTCTGAGAGAGTAAAGTATGGTCTGCCTGGGAGAATAAAGTATGGTCTGTCTGAGAGAGTAAAGTGTGGTCTGTCTGAGAGGGTAAAGTGTGGTCTGTCTGAGAGAGTAAAGTATGGTCTGTCTGAGAGAGTAAAGTTTGTTCTGTCTGAGAGGGTAAAGTGTGGTCTGTCTGAGAGGGTAAAGTGTGATCTGTCAGAGAGAGTATAGTGTGGTCTGTCTGAGAGAGTAAAGTATGGTCTGTCTGAGAGAGTAAAGTATGGTCTGTCTGAGAGAGTAAAGTATGGTCTGCCTGGGAGAATAAAGTATGGTCTGTCTGAGAGAGTAAAGTGTGGTCTGTCTGAGAGGGTAAAGTGTGGTCTGTCTGAGAGAGTAAAGTGTGATCTGGGTGAGAGAGTCAAGTATGGTCTGCCTGAGAGAGTAAAGTATGGTCTGTCTGAGAGAGTAAAGTATGGACTGGCTGAGAGAGTAAAGTGTGATCTGTCTGAGAGGGTAAAGTATGGTCTGTCTGAGAGAGTAAAGTATGGTCTGCCTGGGAGAGTAAAGTATGGTCTGTCTGAGAGAGTAAAGTGTGGTCTGTCTGAGAGAGTAAAGTATGGTCTGCCTGAGAGAGTAAAGTATGGTCTGTCTGAGAGAGTAAAGTATGGTCTGCCTGGGAGAGTAAAGTATGGTCTGTCTGAGAGAGTAAAGTATGGTCTGTCTGAGAGAGTAAAGTGTGGTCTGTCTGAGAGAATAAAGTATGGTCTGTCTGAGAGAGTAAAGTATGGTCTGCCTGGGAGAGTAAAGTATGGTCTGCCTGAGAGAGTAAAGTATGGTCTGCCTGAGAGGGTAAAGTGTGGTCTGTCTGAGAGAGTAAAGTGTGGTCAGTCTGAGAGAGTAAAGTGTGGTCAGTCTGAGAGAGTAAAGTGTGGTCTGCCTGAGAGAGTAAAGTATGGTCTGCCTGAGAGGGTAAAGTGTGGTCTGCCTGAGAGGGTAAAGTGTGGTCTGTCTGAGAGGGTAAAGTGTGGTCTGTGTGAGAGAGTAAAGTATGGTCTGTCTGAGAGAGTAAAGTGTGGTCTGTCTGAGAGAGTAAAGTATGGTCTGCCTGGGAGAGTAAAGTATGGTCTGCCTGAGAGGGTAAAGTGTGGTCTGCCTGAGAGGGTAAAGTGTGGTCTGTCTGAGAGGGTAAAGTGTGGTCTGTCTGAGAGAGTGAAGTGTGGTCTGTCTGAGAGAGTGAAGTGTGGTCCGTCTGAGAGAGTAAAGTATGGTCTGTCTGAGACAGTAAACTATGGTCAGTCTGAGAGAGTATAGTGTGGCCTGTCTGAGAGAGTAAAGTATGGTCAAGATGAGAGAGTAAAGTGTGATCTGACTGAGAGGGTAAAATGTGGTCTGTCTGAGAGAGTAAAGTGTGGTCTGTCTGAGAGAGTAAAGTATGGTCTGTCTGAGAGAGTAAAGTATGGTCTGCCTGAGAGAGTAAACTATGGTCAGTCTGAGAGGGTAAAGTGTGGTCTGTCTGAGAGAGTAAAGTATGGTCAAGATGAGAGAGTAAAGTGTGGTCTGTCTGAGAGAGTAAAGTATGGTCAAGATGAGAGAGTAAAATGTGGTCTGTCTGAGAGAGTAAAGTATGGTCAAGATGAGAGAGTAAACTATGGTCAGTCTGAGAGAGTAAAGTGTGGTCTGTCTGAGAGGGTAAAGTGTGGTCAAGATGAGAGAGTAAAGTGTGGTCTGTCTGAGAGAGTAAAGTATGGTCAAGATGAGAGAGTAAAGTGTGGTCTGTCTGAGAGAGTAAAGTATGGTCAAGATGAGAGAGTAAACTATGGTCAGTCTGAGAGAGTAAAGTGTGGTCTGTCTGAGAGGGTGAAGTATGGTTAGGATGAGAGAGTATAGTGTGGCCTGTCTGAGAGAGTAAAGTATGGTCAAGATGAGAGAGTACAGTGTGGTCTGTCAGAGAGAGTAAAGTAGTGTCAAGATGAGAGAGTAAAATGTGGTCTGTCTGAGAGGGTAAAGTGTGGTCTGTCTGAGAGAGTAAAGTGTGGTCTGTCTGAGAGAGTAAAGTATGGTCTGTCTGAGAGAGTAAAGTGAGGACTGGCTGAGAGAGTAAAGTATGGTCTGCTTGGGAGAGTAAAGTATGGTCTGCCTGAGAGGGTAAAGTGTGGTCTGTCTGAGAGGGTAAAGTGTGGTCTGTCTGTGAGGGTAAAGTGTGGTCTGTCTGAGAGAGTAATATGTGATCTGTGTGAGAGAGTAAAGTATGGTCTGTCTGAGAGAGTAAAGTATGGACTGGCTGAGAGAGTAAAGTGTGATCTGTCTGAGAGGGTAAAGTATGGTCTGTCTGAGAGAGTAAAGTATGGTCTGTCTGAGAGAGTAAAGTATGGTCTGCCTGGGAGAATAAAGTATGGTCTGTCTGAGAGAGTAAAGTATGTTCTGTCTGAGAGGGTAAAGTGTGGTCTGTCTGAGAGAGTAAAGTATGGTCTGTCTGAGAGAGTAAAGTGTGGTCTGTCTGAGAGGGTAAAGTGTGGTCTGTCTGAGAGAGTAAAGTATGGTCTGCCTGAGAGAGTAAGGTATGGTCTGCTTGGGAAAGTAAAGTATGGTCTGCCTGAGAGGGTAAAGTGTGGTCTGTCTGAGAGGGTAAAGTGTGGTCTGTCTGAGAGAGTAAAGTGTGATCTGCGTGAGAGAGTAAAGTATGGTCTGCCTGAGAGAGTAAAGTATGGTCTGTCTGAGAGAGTAAAGTATGGACTGGCTGAGAGAGTAAAGTGTGATCTGTCTGAGAGGGTAAAGTATGGTCTGTCTGAGAGAGTAAAGTATGGTCTGTCTGAGAGAGTAAAGTATGGTCTGCCTGGGAGAGTAAAGTATGGTCTGTCTGAGAGAGTAAAGTGTGGTCTGTCTGAGAGAGTAAAGTATGGTCTGTCTGAGAGAGTAAAGTATGGTCTGCCTGAGAGAGTAAAGTATGGTCTGTCTGAGAGAGTAAAGTATGGTCTGCCTGGGAGAGTAAAGTATGGTCTGTCTGAGAGAGTAAAGTGTGGTCTGTCTGAGAGAGTAAAGTATGGTCTGTCTGAGAGAGTAAAGTGTGGTCTGTCTGAGAGAATAAAGTATGGTCTGTCTGAGAGAGTAAAGTATGGTCTGCCTGGGTGAGTAAAGTATGGTCTGCCTGAGAGAGTAAAGTATGGTCTGCCTGAGAGGGTAAAGTGTGGTCTGTCTGAGAGAGTAAAGTGTGGTCAGTCTGAGAGAGTAAAGTGTGGTCAGTCTGAGAGAGTAAAGTGTGGTCTGCCTGAGAGGGTAAAGTGTGGTCTGCCTGAGAGAGTAAAGTGTGGTCTGTCTGAGAGAGTAAAGTGTGATCTGTGTGAGAGAGTAAAGTATGGTCTGTCTGAGAGAGTAAAGTATGGTGTGCCTGAGAGAGTAAAGTATGGTCTGCCTGAGAGGGTAAAGTGTGGTCTGTCTGAGAGGGTAAAGTATGGTCTGTCTGAGAGAGTAAAGTATGGTCTGCCTGGGAGAGTAAAGTATGGTCTGTCTGAGAGAGTAAAGTATGGTCTGTCTGAGAGAGTAAAGTATGGACTGGCTGAGAGAGTAAAGTGTGATCTGTCTGAGAGGGTAAAGTATGGTCTGTCTGAGAGAGTAAAGTATGGTCTGTCTGAGAGAGTAAAGTATGGTCTGCCTGAGAGGGTAAAGTGTGGTCTGTCTGAGAGGGTAAAGTGTGGTCTGTCTGTGAGGGTAAAGTGTGGTCTGTCTGAGAGAGTAATATGTGATCTGTGTGAGAGAGTAAAGTATGGTCTGCCTGGGAGAGTAAAGTATGGTCTGCTTGGGAGAGTAAAGTATGGTCTGTCTGAGAGAGTAAAGTATGGACTGGCTGAGAGAGTAAAGTGTGATCTGTCTGAGAGGGTAAAGTATGGTCTGTCTGAGAGAGTAAAGTATGGTCTGTCTGAGAGAGTAAAGTATGGTCTGTCTGAGAGGGTAAAGTATGGACTGGCTGAGAGAGTAAAGTGTGATCTGTCTGAGAGGGTAAAGTATGGTCTGTCTGAGAGAGTAAAGTATGGACAGTCTGAGAAAGTAAACTATGGTCTGTCTGAGAGAGTAAAGTATGGTCTGCTTGGGAGAGTAAAGTATGGTCTGCCTGAGAGAGTAAAGTATGGTCTGTCTGAGAGAGTAAAGTGTGGTCTGTCTGAGAGAGTAAAGTATGGTCTGCTTGGGAGAGTAAAGTATGGTCTGCCTGAGAGGGTAAAGTGTGGTCTACCTGAGAGGGTAAAGTGTGGTCTGTCTGAGAGAGTATAGAGTGGTCTGTCTGAGAGAGTAAAGTATGGTCTGTCTGAGAGAGTAAAGTATGGTCTGTCTGAGAGAGTAAAGTGTGGTCTGTCTGAGAGAATAAAGTTTGGTCTGTCTGAGAGAGTAAAGTGTGGTCTGTCTGAGAGGGTAAAGTGTGGTCTGTCTGAGAGAGTAAAGTATGGTCTGTCTGAGAGGGTAAAGTGTGGTCTGTCTGAGAGAGTAAAGTATGGTCTGTCTGAGAGAGTAAAGTTTGTTCTGTCTGAGAGGGTAAAGTGTGGTCTGTCTGAGAGGGTAAAGTGTGATCTGTCAGAGAGAGTATAGTGTGGTCTGTCTGAGAGAGTAAAGTATGGTCTGTCTGAGAGAGTAAAGTATGGTCTGCCTGGGAGCATAAAGTATGGTCTGTCTGAGAGAGTAAAGTATGGTCTGCCTGGGAGAATAAAGTATGGTCTGTCTGAGAGAATAAAGTGTGGTCTGTCTGAGAGGGAAAAGTGTGGTCTGTCTGAGAGGGTAAAGTGTGGTCTGTCTGAGAGGGTAAAGTGTGGTCTGTCTGAGAGAGTAAAGTGTGATCTGGGTGAGAGAGTCAAGTATGGTCTGCCTGAGAGAGTAAAGTATGGTCTGTCTGAGAGAGTAAAGTATGGACTGTCTGAGAGAGTAAAGTATGGTCTGTCTGAGAGAGTAAAGTATGGTCTGTCTGAGAGAGTAAAGTATGGTCTGCCTGAGAGAGTAAAGTATGGTCTGTCTGAGAGAGTAAAGTATGGTCTGCCTGGGAGAGTAAAGTATGGTCTGTCTGAGAGAGTAAAGTGTGGTCTGTCTGAGAGAGTAAAGTATGGTCTATCTGAGAGAGTAAAGTGTGGTCTGTCTGAGAGAATAAAGTATGGTCTGTCTGAGAGAGTAAAGTATGGTCTGCCTGGGAGAGTAAAGTATGGTCTGTCTGAGAGAGTAAAGTGTGGTCTGTCTGAGAGAGTAAAGTATGGTCTGCCTGGGAGAGTAAAGTATGGTCTGTCTGAGAGAGTAAAGTATGGTCTGTCTGAGAGGGTAAAGTGTGGTCTGTCTGAGAGAGTAAAGTGTGGTCTGTCTGAGAGAGTAAAGTATGGTCTGCCTGGGAGAGTAAAGTATGGTCTGCCTGAGAGAGTAAAGTATGGTCTGTCTGAGAGGGTAAAGTGTGGTCTGTCTGAGAGAGTAAAGTGTGGTCAGTCTGAGAGAGTAAAGTGTGGTCAGTCTGAGAGAGTAAAGTGTGGTCTGCCTGAGAGGGTAAAGTGTGGTCTGCCTGAGAGAGTAAAGTGTGGTCTGTCTGAGAGAGTAAAGTGTGATCTGTGTGAGAGAGTAAAGTATGGTCTGTCTGAGAGAGTAAAGTGTGGTCTGTCTGAGAGAGTAAAGTATGGTCTGCCTGGGAGAGTAAAGTATGGTCTGCCTGAGAGGGTAAAGTGTGGTCTGCCTGAGAGGGTAAAGTGTGGTCTGTCTGAGAGGGTAAAGTGTGGTCTGTCTGAGAGAGTGAAGTGTGGTCTGTCTGAGAGAGTGAAGTGTGGTCCGTCTGAGTGAGGAAAGTATGGTCTGTCTGAGACAGTAAACTATGGTCAGTCTGAGAGAGTATAGTGTGGCCTGTCTGAGAGAGTAAAGTATGGTCAAGATGAGAGAGTAAAGTGTGATCTGACTGAGAGGGTAAAATGTGGTCTGTCTGAGAGAGTAAAGTGTGGTCTGTCTGAGAGAGTAAAGTATGGTCTGTCTGAGAGAGTAAAGTATGGTCTGCCTGAGAGAGTAAACTATGGTCAGTCTGAGAGGGTAAAGTGTGGTCTGTCTGAGAGAGTAAAGTATGGTCAAGATGAGAGAGTAAAGTGTGGTCTGTCTGAGAGAGTAAAGTATGGTCAAGATGAGAGAGTAA
Organism: Chiloscyllium plagiosum; assembly: GCF_037043375.1. Taxonomy (NCBI): domain Eukaryota; kingdom Metazoa; phylum Chordata; class Chondrichthyes; order Orectolobiformes; family Hemiscylliidae; genus Chiloscyllium; species Chiloscyllium plagiosum. The sequence continues at coordinate 176,796,372 of NW_028270139.1, read as the reverse complement.
AGTGTGGTCTGTCTGAGATAGTAAAGTATGGTCAAGATGAGAGAGTAAACTATGGTCAGTCTGAGAGAGTAAAGTGTGGTCTGTCTGAGAGGGTAAAGTGTGGTCAAGATGAGAGAGTAAAGTGTGGTCTGTCTGAGAGAGTAAAGTATGGTCAAGATGAGAGAGTAAAGTGTGGTCTGTCTGAGAGAGTAAAGTATGGTCAAGATGAGAGAGTAAACTATGGTCAGTCTGAGAGAGTAAAGTGTGGTCTGTCTGAGAGGGTGAAGTATGGTTAGGATGAGAGAGTATAGTGTGGCCTGTCTGAGAGAGTAAAGTATGGTCAAGATGAGAGAGTACAGTGTGGTCTGTCTGAGAGAGTAAAGTATGGTCAAGATGAGAGAGTAAAATGTGGTCTGTCTGAGAGGGTAAAGTGTGGTCTGTCTGAGAGAGTAAAGTGTGGTCTGTCTGAGAGAGTAAAGTATGGTCTGTCTGAGAGAGTAAAGTGAGGACTGGCTGAGAGAGTAAAGTATGGTCTGCTTGGGAGAGTAAAGTATGGTCTGCCTGCGAGTGTAAAGTGTGGTCTGTCTGAGAGAGTAATATGTGATCTGTGTGAGAGAGTAAAGTATGGTCTGCCTGGGAGAGTAAAGTATGGTCTGCTTGGGAGAGTAAAGTATGGTCTGTCTGAGAGAGTAAAGTATGGACTGGCTGAGAGAGTAAAGTGTGATCTATCTGAGAGGGTAAAGTATGGTCTGTCTGAGAGAGTAAAGTATGGTCTGTCTGAGAGAGTAAAGTATGGTCTTCCTGAGAGGGTAAAGTATGGACTGGCTGAGAGAGTAAAGTGTGATCTGTCTGAGAGAGTAAAGTATGGACTGGCTGAGAGAGTAAAGTGTGATCTGTCTGAGAGGGTAAAGTATGGTCTGTCTGAGAGAGTAAAGTATGGACAGTCTGAGAAAGTAAACTATGGTCTGTCTGAGAGAGTAAAGTATGGTCTGCTTGGGAGAGTAAAGTATGGTCTGCCTGGGAGAGTAAAGTATGGTCTGCCTGGGAGAGTAAAGTATGGTCTGTCTGAGAGAGTAAAGTGTGGTCTGTCTGAGAGAGTAAAGTATGGTCTGCTTGGGAGAGTAAAGTATGGTCTGCCTGAGAGGGTAAAGTGTGGTCTGCCTGAGAGGGTAAAGTGTGGTCTGTCTGAGAGAGTATAGAGTGGTCTGTCTGAGAGAGTAAAGTATGGTCTGTCTGAGAGAGTAAAGTATGGTCTGCCTGGGAGAATAAAGTATGGTCTGTCTGAGAGAGTAAAGTATGTTCTGTCTGAGAGGGTAAAGTGTGGTCTGTCTGAGAGGGTAAAGTGTGATCTGTCTGAGAGAGTATAGTGTGGTCTGTCTGAGAGAGTAAAGTATGGTCTGTCTGAGAGAGTAAAGTATGGTCTGCCTGGGAGAATAAAGTATGGTCTGCTTGGGAAAGTAAAGTATGGTCTGCCTGAGAGGGTAAAGTGTGGTCTGTCTGAGAGGGTAAAATGTGGTCTGTCTGAGAGGGTAAAGTGTGGTCTGTCTGAGAGAGTAAAGTGTGATCTGGGTGAGAGAGTAAAGTATGGTCTGCGTGAGAGAGTAAAGTATGGTCTGTCGGAGAGAGTAAAGTATGGACTGGCTGAGAGAGTAAAGTGTGATCTGTCTGAGAGGGTAAAGTATGGTCTGTCTGAGAGAGTAAAGTATGGTCTGTCTGAGAGAGTAAAGTATGGTCTGCCTGGGAGAGTAAAGTATGGTCTGTCTGAGAGAGTAAAGTGTGGTCTGTCTGAGAGAGTAAAGTATGGTCTGTCTGAGAGAGTAAAGTATGGTCTGCCTGAGAGAGTAAAGTATGGTCTGTCTGAGAGAGTAAAGTATGGTCTGCCTGGGAGAGTAAAGTATGGTCTGTCTGAGAGAGTAAAGTGTGGTCTGTCTGAGAGAGTAAAGTATGGTCTGTCTGAGAGATTAAAGTGTGGTCTGTCTGAGAGAATAAAGTATGGTCTGTCTGAGAGAGTAAAGTATGGTCTGCCTGGGTGAGTAAAGTATGGTCTGCCTGAGAGAGTAAAGTATGGTCTGCCTGAGAGGGTAAAGTGTGGTCTGTCTGAGAGAGTAAAGTGTGGTCAGTCTGAGAGAGTAAAGTGTGGTCAGTCTGAGAGAGTAAAGTGTGGTCTGCCTGAGAGTGTAAAGTGTGGTCTGCCTGAGAGACTAAAGTGTGGTCTGTCTGAGAGAGTAAAGTGTGATCTGTGTGAGAGAGTAAAGTATGGTCTGTCTGAGAGAGTAAAGTATGGTCTGCCTGGGAGAGTAAAGTATGGTCTGCCTGAGAGGGTAAAGTGTGGTCTGTCTGAGAGGGTAAAGTATGGTCTGTCTGAGAGAGTAAAGTATGGTCTGCCTGGGAGAGTAAAGTATGGTCTGTCTGAGAGAGTAAAGTGTGGTCTGTCTGAGAGAGTAAAGTATGGTCTGTCTGAGAGAGTAAAGTGTGGTCTGTCTGAGAGAATAAAGTATGGTCTGTCTGAGAGAGTAAAGTATGGTCTGCCTGGGAGAGTAAAGTATGGTCTGCCTGAGAGAGTAAAGTATGGTCTGCCTGAGAGGGTAAAGTGTGGTCTGTCAGAGAGAGTAAAGTGTGGTCAGTCTGAGAGAGTAAAGTGTGGTCTGCCTGAGAGGGTAAAGTGTGGTCTGCCTGAGAGAGTAAAGTGTGGTCTGTCTGAGAGAGTAAAGTGTGATCTGTGTGAGAGAGTAAAGTATGGTCTGTCTGAGAGAGTAAAGTATGGTCTTCCTGGGAGAGTAAAGTATGGTCTGCCTGAGAGGGTAAAGTGTGGTCTGCCTGAGAGGGTAAAGTGTGGTCTGTCTGAGAGGGTAAAGTGTGGTCTGTCTGAGAGAGTGAAGTGTGGTCTGTCTGAGAGAGTGAAGTGTGGTCCGTCTGAGAGAGTAAAGTATGGTCTGTCTGAGACAGTAAACTATGGTCAGTCTGAGAGAGTATAGTGTGGCCTGTCTGAGAGAGGAAAGTATGGTCAAGATGAGAGAGTAAAGTGTGATCTGTCTGAGAGAGTAAAGTGTGGTCTGTCTGAGAGAGTAAAGTATGGTCTGTCTGAGAGAGTAAAGTATGGTCTGCCTGAGAGAGTGAACTATGGTCAGTCTGAGAGGGTAAAGTGTGGTCTGTCTGAGAGAGTAAAGTATGGTCAAGATGAGAGAGTAAAGTGTGGTCTGTCTGAGAGAGTAAAGTATGGTCAAGATGAGAGAGTAAACTATGGTCAGTCTGAGAGAGTAAAGTGTGGTCTGTCTGAGAGGGTAAAGTATGGTCTGTCTGAGAGAGTAAAGTATGGTCTGTCTGAGAGAGTAAAGTATGGTCTTCCTGAGAGGGTAAAGTATGGACTGGCTGAGAGAGTAAAGTGTGATCTGTCTGAGAGAGTAAAGTATGGACTGGCTGAGAGAGTAAAGTGTGATCTGTCTGAGAGGGTAAAGTATGGTCTGTCTGAGAGAGTAAAGTATGGACAGTCTGAGAAAGTAAACTATGGTCTGTCTGAGAGAGTAAAGTATGGTCTGCTTGGGAGAGTAAAGTATGGTCTGCCTGGGAGAGTAAAGTATGGTCTGCCTGGGAGAGTAAAGTATGGTCTGTCTGAGAGAGTAAAGTGTGGTCTGTCTGAGAGAGTAAAGTATGGTCTGCTTGGGAGAGTAAAGTATGGTCTGCCTGAGAGGGTAAAGTGTGGTCTGCCTGAGAGGGTAAAGTGTGGTCTGTCTGAGAGAGTAATGTATGGTCTGTCTGAGAGAGTAAAGTATGGTCTGCCTGGGAGAATAAAGTATGGTCTGTCTGAGAGAGTAAAGTATGTTCTGTCTGAGAGGGTAAAGTGTGGTCTGTCTGAGAGGGTAAAGTGTGATCTGTCTGAGAGAGTATAGTGTGGTCTGTCTGAGAGAGTAAAGTATGGTCTGTCTGAGAGAGTAAAGTATGGTCTGCCTGGGAGAATAAAGTATGGTCTGCTTGGGAAAGTAAAGTATGGTCTGCCTGAGAGGGTAAAGTGTGGTCTGTCTGAGAGGGTAAAATGTGGTCTGTCTGAGAGGGTAAAGTGTGGTCTGTTTGAGAGAGTAAAGTGTGATCTGGGTGAGAGAGTAAAGTATGGTCTGCGTGAGAGAGTAAAGTATGGTCTGTCTGAGAGAGTAAAGTATGGACTGGCTGAGAGAGTAAAGTGTGATCTGTCTGAGAGGGTAAAGTATGGTCTGTCTGAGAGAGTAAAGTATGGTCTGTCTGAGAGAGTAAAGTATGGTCTGCCTGGGAGAGTAAAGTATGGTCTGTCTGAGAGAGTAAAGTGTGGTCTGTCTGAGAGAGTAAAGTATGGTCTGTCTGAGAGAGTAAAGTATGGTCTGCCTGAGAGAGTAAAGTATGGTCTGTCTGAGAGAGTAAAGTATGGTCTGCCTGGGAGAGTAAAGTGTGGTCTGTCTGAGAGAGTAAAGTGTGGTCTGTCTGAGAGAGTAAAGTATGGTCTGTCTGAGAGAGTAAAGTGTGGTCTGTCTGAGAGAATAAAGTATGGTCTGTCTGAGAGAGTAAAGTATGGTCTGCCTGGGTGAGTAAAGTATGGTCTGCCTGAGAGAGTAAAGTATGGTCTGCCTGAGAGGGTAAAGTGTGGTCTGTCTGAGAGAGTAAAGTGTGGTCAGTCTGAGAGAGTAAAGTGTGGTCAGTCTGAGAGAGTAAAGTGTGGTCTGCCTGAGAGGGTAAAGTGTGGTCTGCCTGAGAGAGTAAAGTGTGGTCTGTCTGAGAGAGTAAAGTGTGATCTGTGTGAGAGAGTAAAGTATGGTCTGTCTGAGAGAGTAAAGTATGGTCTGCCTGGGAGAGTAAAGTATGGTCTGCCTGAGAGGGTAAAGTGTGGTCTGTCTGAGAGGGTAAAGTATGGTCTGTCTGAGAGAGTAAAGTATGGTCTGCCTGGGAGAGTAAAGTATGGTCTGTCTGAGAGAGTAAAGTGTGGTCTGTCTGAGAGAGTAAAGTATGGTCTGTCTGAGAGAGTAAAGTGTGGTCTGTCTGAGAGAATAAAGTATGGTCTGTCTGAGAGAGTAAAGTATGGTCTGCCTGGGAGAGTAAAGTATGGTCTGCCTGAGAGAGTAAAGTATGGTCTGCCTGAGAGGGTAAAGTGTGGTCTGTCAGAGAGAGTAAAGTGTGGTCAGTCTGAGAGAGTAAAGTGTGGTCTGCCTGAGAGGGTAAAGTGTGGTCTGCCTGAGAGAGTAAAGTGTGGTCTGTCTGAGAGAGTAAAGTGTGATCTGTGTGAGAGAGTAAAGTATGGTCTGTCTGAGAGAGTAAAGTATGGTCTTCCTGGGAGAGTAAAGTATGGTCTGCCTGAGAGGGTAAAGTGTGGTCTGCCTGAGCGGGTAAAGTGTGGTCTGTCTGAGAGGGTAAAGTGTGGTCTGTCTGAGAGAGTGAAGTGTGGTCTGTCTGAGAGAGTGAAGTGTGGTCCGTCTGAGAGAGTAAAGTATGGTCTGTCTGAGACAGTAAACTATGGTCAGTCTGAGAGAGTATAGTGTGGCCTGTCTGAGAGAGTAAAGTATGGTCAAGATGAGAGAGTAAAGTGTGATCTGTCTGAGAGAGTAAAGTGTGGTCTGTCTGAGAGAGTAAAGTGAGGACTGGCTGAGAGAGTAAAGTATGGTCAAGATGAGAGAGTAAAGTGTGGTCTGTCTGAGAGAGTAAAGTATGGTCAAGATGAGAGAGTAAAGTGTGGTCTGTCTGAGAGAGTAAAGTATGGTCAAGATGAGAGAGTAAACTATGGTCAGTCTGAGAGAGTAAAGTGTGGTCTGTCTGAGAGGGTAAAGTGTGGTCAAGATGAGAGAGTAAAGTGTGGTCTGTCTGAGAGGGTAAAGTGTGGTCAAGATGAGAGAGTAAAGTGTGGTCTGCCTGAGAGAGTAAAGTGTGGTCTGTCTGAGAGAGTAAAGTGTGATCTGTGTGAGAGAGTAAAGTATGGTCTGTCTGAGAGAGTAAAGTATGGTCTTCCTGGGAGAGTAAAGTATGGTCTGCCTGAGAGGGTAAAGTGTGGTCTGCCTGAGAGGGTAAAGTGTGGTCTGTCTGAGAGGGTAAAGTGTGGTCTGTCTGAGAGAGTGAAGTGTGGTCTGTCTGAGAGAGTGAAGTGTGGTCCGTCTGAGAGAGTAAAGTATGGTCTGTCTGAGACAGTAAACTATGGTCAGTCTGAGAGAGTATAGTGTGGCCTGTCTGAGAGAGGAAAGTATGGTCAAGATGAGAGAGTAAAGTGTGATCTGTCTGAGAGAGTAAAGTGTGGTCTGTCTGAGAGAGTAAAGTATGGTCTGTCTGAGAGAGTAAAGTATGGTCTGCCTGAGAGAGTGAACTATGGTCAGTCTGAGAGGGTAAAGTGTGGTCTGTCTGAGAGAGTAAAGTATGGTCAAGATGAGAGAGTAAAGTGTGGTCTGTCTGAGAGAGTAAAGTATGGTCAAGATGAGAGAGTAAACTATGGTCAGTCTGAGAGAGTAAAGTGTGGTCTGTCTGAGAGGGTAAAGTATGGTCTGTCTGAGAGAGTAAAGTATGGTCTGTCTGAGAGAGTAAAGTATGGTCTTCCTGAGAGGGTAAAGTATGGACTGGCTGAGAGAGTAAAGTGTGATCTGTCTGAGAGAGTAAAGTATGGACTGGCTGAGAGAGTAAAGTGTGATCTGTCTGAGAGGGTAAAGTATGGTCTGTCTGAGAGAGTAAAGTATGGACAGTCTGAGAAAGTAAACTATGGTCTGTCTGAGAGAGTAAAGTATGGTCTGCTTGGGAGAGTAAAGTATGGTCTGCCTGGGAGAGTAAAGTATGGTCTGCCTGGGAGAGTAAAGTATGGTCTGTCTGAGAGAGTAAAGTGTGGTCTGTCTGAGAGAGTAAAGTATGGTCTGCTTGGGAGAGTAAAGTATGGTCTGCCTGAGAGGGTAAAGTGTGGTCTGCCTGAGAGGGTAAAGTGTGGTCTGTCTGAGAGAGTAATGTATGGTCTGTCTGAGAGAGTAAAGTATGGTCTGCCTGGGAGAATAAAGTATGGTCTGTCTGAGAGAGTAAAGTATGTTCTGTCTGAGAGGGTAAAGTGTGGTCTGTCTGAGAGGGTAAAGTGTGATCTGTCTGAGAGAGTATAGTGTGGTCTGTCTGAGAGAGTAAAGTATGGTCTGTCTGAGAGAGTAAAGTATGGTCTGCCTGGGAGAATAAAGTATGGTCTGCTTGGGAAAGTAAAGTATGGTCTGCCTGAGAGGGTAAAGTGTGGTCTGTCTGAGAGGGTAAAATGTGGTCTGTCTGAGAGGGTAAAGTGTGGTCTGTTTGAGAGAGTAAAGTGTGATCTGGGTGAGAGAGTAAAGTATGGTCTGCGTGAGAGAGTAAAGTATGGTCTGTCTGAGAGAGTAAAGTATGGACTGGCTGAGAGAGTAAAGTGTGATCTGTCTGAGAGGGTAAAGTATGGTCTGTCTGAGAGAGTAAAGTATGGTCTGTCTGAGAGAGTAAAGTATGGTCTGCCTGGGAGAGTAAAGTATGGTCTGTCTGAGAGAGTAAAGTGTGGTCTGTCTGAGAGAGTAAAGTATGGTCTGTCTGAGAGAGTAAAGTATGGTCTGCCTGAGAGAGTAAAGTATGGTCTGTCTGAGAGAGTAAAGTATGGTCTGCCTGGGAGAGTAAAGTGTGGTCTGTCTGAGAGAGTAAAGTGTGGTCTGTCTGAGAGAGTAAAGTATGGTCTGTCTGAGAGAGTAAAGTGTGGTCTGTCTGAGAGAATAAAGTATGGTCTGTCTGAGAGAGTAAAGTATGGTCTGCCTGGGTGAGTAAAGTATGGTCTGCCTGAGAGAGTAAAGTATGGTCTGCCTGAGAGGGTAAAGTGTGGTCTGTCTGAGAGAGTAAAGTGTGGTCAGTCTGAGAGAGTAAAGTGTGGTCAGTCTGAGAGAGTAAAGTGTGGTCTGCCTGAGAGGGTAAAGTGTGGTCTGCCTGAGAGAGTAAAGTGTGGTCTGTCTGAGAGAGTAAAGTGTGATCTGTGTGAGAGAGTAAAGTATGGTCTGTCTGAGAGAGTAAAGTATGGTCTGCCTGGGAGAGTAAAGTATGGTCTGCCTGAGAGGGTAAAGTGTGGTCTGTCTGAGAGGGTAAAGTATGGTCTGTCTGAGAGAGTAAAGTATGGTCTGCCTGGGAGAGTAAAGTATGGTCTGTCTGAGAGAGTAAAGTGTGGTCTGTCTGAGAGAGTAAAGTATGGTCTGTCTGAGAGAGTAAAGTGTGGTCTGTCTGAGAGAATAAAGTATGGTCTGTCTGAGAGAGTAAAGTATGGTCTGCCTGGGAGAGTAAAGTATGGTCTGCCTGAGAGAGTAAAGTATGGTCTGCCTGAGAGGGTAAAGTGTGGTCTGTCAGAGAGAGTAAAGTGTGGTCAGTCTGAGAGAGTAAAGTGTGGTCTGCCTGAGAGGGTAAAGTGTGGTCTGCCTGAGAGAGTAAAGTGTGGTCTGTCTGAGAGAGTAAAGTGTGATCTGTGTGAGAGAGTAAAGTATGGTCTGTCTGAGAGAGTAAAGTATGGTCTTCCTGGGAGAGTAAAGTATGGTCTGCCTGAGAGGGTAAAGTGTGGTCTGCCTGAGCGGGTAAAGTGTGGTCTGTCTGAGAGGGTAAAGTGTGGTCTGTCTGAGAGAGTGAAGTGTGGTCTGTCTGAGAGAGTGAAGTGTGGTCCGTCTGAGAGAGTAAAGTATGGTCTGTCTGAGACAGTAAACTATGGTCAGTCTGAGAGAGTATAGTGTGGCCTGTCTGAGAGAGTAAAGTATGGTCAAGATGAGAGAGTAAAGTGTGATCTGTCTGAGAGAGTAAAGTGTGGTCTGTCTGAGAGAGTAAAGTGAGGACTGGCTGAGAGAGTAAAGTATGGTCAAGATGAGAGAGTAAAGTGTGGTCTGTCTGAGAGAGTAAAGTATGGTCAAGATGAGAGAGTAAAGTGTGGTCTGTCTGAGAGAGTAAAGTATGGTCAAGATGAGAGAGTAAACTATGGTCAGTCTGAGAGAGTAAAGTGTGGTCTGTCTGAGAGGGTAAAGTGTGGTCAAGATGAGAGAGTAAAGTGTGGTCTGTCTGAGAGAGTAAAGTATGGTCAAGATGAGAGAGTAAAGTGTAGTCTGTCTGAGAGAGTAAAGTATGGTCAAGATGAGAGAGTAAACTATGGTCAGTCTGAGAGAGTAAAGTGTGGTCTGTCTGAGAGGGTGAAGTATGGTTAGGATGAGAGAGTATAGTGTGGCCTGTCTGAGAGAGTAAAGTATGGTCAAGATGAGAGAGTAAAGTATGGTCTGTCTGAGAGAGTAAAGTGAGAACTGGCTGAGAGAGTAAAGTATGGTCTGTCTGAGAGGTAAAGTGTGGTCTGTCTGTCAGGGTAAAGTGTGGTCTGTCTGAGAGAGTAAAATGTGATCTGTGTGAGAGAGTAAAGTATGGTGTGTCTGAGAGAGTAAAGTATGGACTGGCTGAGAGAGTAAAGTGTAATCTGTCTGAGAGGGTAAAGTATGGTCTGTCTGAGAGAGTAAAGTATGGTCTGTCTGAGAGAGTAAAGTATGGTCTGTCTGAGAGAGTAAAGTATGGTCTGCCTGAGAGAGTAAAGTATGGTCTGTCTGAGAGAGTAAAGTATGGACTGGCTGAGAGAGTAAAGTATGGTCTGCCTGAGAGAGTAAAGTATGGTCTGTCTGAGAGAGTAAAGTATGGTCTGCCTGGGAGAGTAAAGTATGGTCAAGATGAGAGAGTAAAGTGTGGTCTGTCTGAGAGAATAAAGTATGGTCTGTCTGAGAGAGTAAAGTATGGTCTGCTTGGGAGAGTAAAGTATGGTCTGCCTGAGAGGGTAAAGTGTGGTCTGTCTGAGAGAGTAAAGTGTGGTCAGTCTGAGAGAGTAAAGTGTGGCCTGCCTGAGAGGGTAAAGTGTGGTCTGTCTGAGAGAGTAAAGTGTGGTCTGTCTGAGAGAGTAAAGTATGGTCAAGATGAGAGAGTAAACTATGGTCAGTCTGAGAGAGTAAAGTATGGTCAAGATGAGAGAGTAAAGTGTGGTCTGTCTGAGAGAGTAAAGTATGGTCAAGATGAGAGAGTAAAGTGTGGTCTGTCTGAGAGAGTAAAGTATGGTCAAGATGAGAGAGTAAACTATGGTCAGTCTGAGAGAGTAAAGTGTGGTCTGTCTGAGAGGGTGAAGTATGGTTAGGATGAGAGAGTATAGTGTGGCCTGTCTGAGAGAGTAAAGTATGGTCAAGATGAGAGAGTAAAATGTGGTCTGTCTGAGAGGGTAAAGTGTGGTCTGTCTGAGAGAGTAAAGTGTGGTCTGTCTGAGAGAGTAAAGTATGGTCTGTCTGAGAGAGTAAAGTGAGGACTGGCTGAGAGAGTAAAGTATGGTCTGCTTGGGAGAGTAAAGTATGGTCTGCCTGAGAGGGTAAAGTGTGGTCTGTCTGAGAGGGTAAAGTGTGGTCTGTCTGTGAGGGTAAAGTGTGGTCTGTCTGAGAGAGTAATATGTGATCTGTGTGAGAGAGTAAAGTATGGTCTGCCTGGGAGAGTAAAGTATGGTCTGCTTGGGAGAGTAAAGTATGGTCTGTCTGAGAGAGTAAAGTATGGACTGGCTGAGAGAGTAAAGTGTGATCTGTCTGAGAGGGTAAAGTATGGTCTGTCTGAGAGAGTAAAGTATGGTCTGTCTGAGAGAGTAAAGTATGGTCTGTCTGAGAGGGTAAAGTATGGACTGGCTGAGAGAGTAAAGTGTGATCTGTCTGAGAGGGTAAAGTATGGTCTGTCTGAGAGAGTAAAGTATGGTCTGCTTGGGAGAGTAAAGTATGGTCTGCCTGAGAGAGTAAAGTGTGGTCTGCCTGAGAGGGTAAAGTGTGGTCTGTCTGAGAGAGTATAGAGTGGTCTGTCTGAGAGAGTAAAGTATGGTCTGTCTGAGAGAGTAAAGTATGGTCTGCCTGGGAGAATAAAGTATGGTCTGTCTGAGAGAGTAAAGTGTGGTCTGTCTGAGAGGGTAAAGTGTGGTCTGTCTGAGAGAGTAAAGTATGGTCTGTCTGAGAGAGTAAAGTTTGTTCTGTCTGAGAGGGTAAAGTGTGGTCTGTCTGAGAGGGTAAAGTGTGATCTGTCAGAGAGAGTATAGTGTGGTCTGTCTGAGAGAGTAAAGTATGGTCTGTCTGAGAGAGTAAAGTATGGTCTGCTTGGGAGAGTAAAGTATGGTCTGCCTGAGAGGGTAAAGTATGGTCTGCCTGAGAGAGTAAAGTGTGGTCTGTCTGAGAGGGTAAAGTGTGGTCTGTCTGAGAGAGTAAAGTATGGTCTGCTTGGGAGAGTAAAGTATGGTCTGCCTGAGAGGGTAAAGTGTGGTTTGTCTGAGAGGGTAAAGTGTGGTCTGTCTGAGAGAGTAAAGTATGGTCTGCTTGGGAGAGTAAAGTATGGTCTGCCTGAGTGAGTAAAGTGTGGTCTGTCTGAGAGAGTAAAGTATGGTCTGCCTGAGAGAGTAAAGTGTGATCTGTCTGAGAGGGTAAAGTGTGGTCTGTCTGAGAGAGTGAAGTGTGGTCCGTCTGAGAGGGTGAAGTATGGTTAGGATGAGAGAGTATAGTGTGGCCTGTCTGAGAGAGTAAAGTATGGTCAAGATGAGAGAGTACAGTGTGGTCTGTCTGAGAGAGTAAAGTATGGTCAAGATGAGAGAGTAAAGTGTGGTCTGTCTGAGAGAGTAAAGTATGGTCAAGATGAGAGAGTAAAGTGTGGTCTGTCTGAGAGAGTAAACTATGGTCTGTCTGAGAGAGTAAAGTATGGTCTGCCTGGGAGAGTAAAGTATGGTCAAGATGAGAGGGTAAAGTGTGGTCTGTCTGAGAGAGTAAAGTATGGTCTGGCTGAGAGAGTAAAGTATGGTCTGCCTGCGAGGGTAAAGTGTGGTCTGTCTGAGAGGGTAAAGTGTGATCTGTCTGAGAGAGTATGGTCTGTCTGAGAGGGTAAAGTGTGGTCAGTCTGAGAGGGTAAAGTGTGGTCTGTCTGAGAGAGTAAAATGTGATCTGTGTGAGAGAGTAAAGTATGGTCTGTCTGAGAGAGTAAAGTATGGTCGGTCTGGGGGAGTAAAGTGTGGTCTGTCTGAGAGAGTAAAGTATGGTCTGTCTGAGAGAGTAAAGTATGGTCTGCCTGGGAGAGTAAAGTATGGTCTGCCTGAGAGAGTAAAGTATGGTCTGCCTGAGAGGGTAAAGTGTGGTCTGTCTGAGAGAGTAAAGTGTGGTCAGTCTGAGAGAGTAAAGTGTGGTCTGCCTGAGAGGGTAAAGTGTGGTCTGCCTGAGAGAGTAAAGTGTGGTCTGTCTGAGAGAGTAAAGGGTGGTCTGTCTGAGAGAGTAAAGTATGGTCTGCCTGGGAGAGTAAAGTATGGTCTGCCTGAGAGGGTAAAGTGTGGTCTGCCTGAGAGGGTAAAGTGTGGTCTGTCTGAGAGGGTAAAGTGTGGTCTGTCTGAGAGAGTGAAGTGTGGTCTGTCTGAGAGAGTGAAGTGTGGTCTGCCTGAGAGAGTAAACTATGGTCAGTCTGAGAGGGTAAAGTGTGGTCTGCCTGAGAGGGTAAAGTATGGTCTGTCTGAGACAGTAAACTATGGTCAGTCTGAGAGAGTATAGTGTGGCCTGTCTGAGAGAGTAAAGTATGGTCAAGATGAGAGAGTAAAGTGTGATCTGACTGAGAGGGTAAAATGTGGTCTGTCTGAGAGAGTAAAGTGTGGTCTGTCTGAGAGAGTAAAGTATGGTCTGTCTGAGAGAGTAAAGTATGGTCTGCCTGAGAGAGTAAACTATGGTCAGTCTGAGAGAGTAAAGTGTGGTCTGTCTGAGAGGGTAAAGTGTGGTCAAGATGAGAGAGTAAAGTGTGGTCTGTCTGAGAGAGTAAAGTATGGTCAAGATGAGAGAGTAAAGTGTGGTCTGTCTGAGAGAGTAAAGTATGGTCAAGATGAGAGAGTAAACTATGGTCAGTCTGAGAGAGTAAAGTGTGGTCTGTCTGAGAGGGTGAAGTATGGTTAGGATGAGAGAGTATAGTGTGGCCTGTCTGAGAGAGTAAAGTATGGTCAAGATGAGAGAGTACAGTGTGGTCTGTCTGAGAGAGTAAAGTATGGTCAAGATGAGAGAGTAAAATGTGGTCTGTCTGAGAGGGTAAAGTGTGGTCTGTCTGAGAGAGTAAAGTGTGGTCTGTCTGAGAGAGTAAAGTATGGTCTGTCTGAGAGAGTAAAGTGAGGACTGGCTGAGAGAGTAAAGTATGGTCTGCTTGGGAGAGTAAAGTATGGTCTGCCTGCGAGTGTAAAGTGTGGTCTGTCTGAGAGGGTAAAGTGTGGTCTGTCTGAGAGAGTAATATGTGATCTGTGTGAGAGAGTAAAGTATGGTCTGCCTGGGAGAGTAAAGTATGGTCTGCTTGGGAGAGTAAAGTATGGTCTGTCTGAGAGGGTAAAGTGTGGTCAGTCTGAGAGGGTAAAGTGTGGTCTGTCTGAGAGAGTAAAATGTGATCTGTGTGAGAGAGTAAAGTATGGTCTGTCTGAGAGAGTAAAGTATGGTCTGTCTGGGGGAGTAAAGTGTGGTCTGTCTGAGAGAGTAAAGTATGGTCTGTCTGAGAGAGTAAAGTATGGTCTGCCTGGGAGAGTAAAGTATGGTCTGCCTGAGAGAGTAAAGTATGGTCTGCCTGAGAGGGTAAAGTGTGGTCTGTCTGAGAGAGTAAAGTGTGGTCAGTCTGAGAGAGTAAAGTGTGGTCTGCCTGAGAGGGTAAAGTGTGGTCTGCCTGAGAGAGTAAAGTGTGGTCTGTCTGAGAGAGTAAAGGGTGGTCTGTCTGAGAGAGTAAAGTATGGTCTGCCTGGGAGAGTAAAGTATGGTCTGCCTGAGAGGGTAAAGTGTGGTCTGCCTGAGAGGGTAAAGTGTGGTCTGTCTGAGAGGGTAAAGTGTGGTCTGTCTGAGAGAGTGAAGTGTGGTCTGTCTGAGAGAGTGAAGTGTGGTCTGCCTGAGAGAGTAAACTATGGTCAGTCTGAGAGGGTAAAGTGTGGTCTGCCTGAGAGGGTAAAGTATGGTCTGTCTGAGACAGTAAACTATGGTCAGTCTGAGAGAGTATAGTGTGGCCTGTCTGAGAGAGTAAAGTATGGTCAAGATGAGAGAGTAAAGTGTGATCTGACTGAGAGGGTAAAATGTGGTCTGTCTGAGAGAGTAAAGTGTGGTCTGTCTGAGAGAGTAAAGTATGGTCTGTCTGAGAGAGTAAAGTATGGTCTGCCTGAGAGAGTAAACTATGGTCAGTCTGAGAGAGTAAAGTGTGGTCTGTCTGAGAGGGTAAAGTGTGGTCAAGATGAGAGAGTAAAGTGTGGTCTGTCTGAGAGAGTAAAGTATGGTCAAGATGAGAGAGTAAAGTGTGGTCTGTCTGAGAGAGTAAAGTATGGTCAAGATGAGAGAGTAAACTATGGTCAGTCTGAGAGAGTAAAGTGTGGTCTGTCTGAGAGGGTGAAGTATGGTTAGGATGAGAGAGTATAGTGTGGCCTGTCTGAGAGAGTAAAGTATGGTCAAGATGAGAGAGTACAGTGTGGTCTGTCTGAGAGAGTAAAGTATGGTCAAGATGAGAGAGTAAAATGTGGTCTGTCTGAGAGGGTAAAGTGTGGTCTGTCTGAGAGAGTAAAGTGTGGTCTGTCTGAGAGAGTAAAGTATGGTCTGTCTGAGAGAGTAAAGTGAGGACTGGCTGAGAGAGTAAAGTATGGTCTGCTTGGGAGAGTAAAGTATGGTCTGCCTGCGAGTGTAAAGTGTGGTCTGTCTGAGAGGGTAAAGTGTGGTCTGTCTGAGAGAGTAATATGTGATCTGTGTGAGAGAGTAAAGTATGGTCTGCCTGGGAGAGTAAAGTATGGTCTGCTTGGGAGAGTAAAGTATGGTCTGTCTGAGAGAGTAAAGTATGGACTGGCTGAGAGAGTAAAGTGTGATCTATCTGAGAGGGTAAAGTATGGTCTGTCTGAGAGAGTAAAGTATGGTCTGTCTGAGAGAGTAAAGTATGGTCTTCCTGAGAGGGTCAAGTATGGACTGGCTGAGAGAGTAAAGTGTGATCTGTCTGAGAGGGTAAAGTATGGTCTGTCTGAGAGAGTAAAGTATGGACAGTCTGAGAAAGTAAACTATGGTCTGTCTGAGAGAGTAAAGTATGGTCTGCTTGGGAGAGTAAAGTATGGTCTGCCTGGGAGAGTAAAGTATGGTCTGCCTGGGAGAGTAAAGTATGGTCTGCCTGAGAGGGTAAAGTGTGGTCTGTCTGAGAGGGTAAAGTGTGATCTGTCTGAGAGAGTATAGAGTGGTCTGTCTGAGAGAGTAAAGTATGGTCTGTCTGAGAGAGTAAAGTATGGTCTGCCTGGGAGAATAAAGTATGGTCTGTCTGAGAGAGTAAAGTATGGTCTGTCTGAGAGGGTAAAGTGTGGTCTGTCTGAGAGAGTAAAGTATGGACTGGCTGAGAGAGTAAAGTGTGATCTGTCTGAGAGGGTAAAGTATGGTCTGCCTGAGAGAGTAAAGTATGGTCTGTCTGAGAGAGTAAAGTATGGACTGGCTGAGAGAGTAAAGTGTGGTCTGTCTGAGAGGGTAAAGTGTGATCTGTCTGAGAGAGTATAGAGTGGTCTGTCTGAGAGAGTAAAGTATGGTCTGTCTGAGAGAGTAAAGTATGGTCTGCCTGGGAGAATAAAGTATGGTCTGTCTGAGAGAGTAAAGTATGGTCTGTCTGAGAGGGTAAAGTGTGGTCTGTCTGAGAGAGTGAAGTGTGGTCTGTCTGAGAGAGTGAAGTGTGGTCCGTCTGAGAGAGTAAAGTATGGTCTGTCTGAGACAGTAAACTATGGTCAGTCTGAGAGAGTATAGTGTGGCCTGTCTGAGAGAGTAAAGTATGGTCAAGATGAGAGAGTAAAGTGTGATCTGTCTGAGAGAGTAAAGTGTGGTCTGTCTGAGAGAGTAAAGTATGGTCTGTCTGAGAGAGTAAAGTATGGTCTGCCTGAGAGAGTAAACTATGGTCAGTCTGAGAGGGTAAAGTGTGGTCTGTCTGAGAGAGTAAAGTATGGTCAAGATGAGAGAGTAAAGTGTGGTCTGTCTGAGAGAGTAAAGTATGGTCAAGATGAGAGAGTAAACTATGGTCAGTCTGAGAGAGTAAAGTGTGGTCTGCCTGAGAGGGTGAAGTATGGTTAGGATGAGAGAGTATAGTGTGGCCTGTCTGAGAGAGTAAAGTATGGTCAAGATGAGAGAGTAAAGTATGGTCTGTCTGAGAGAGTAAAGTGAGGACTGGCTGAGAGAGTAAAGTATGGTCTGTCTGAGAGGGTAAAGTGTGGTCTGTCTGTCAGGGTAAAGTGTGGTCTGTCTGAGAGAGTAAAATGTGATCTGTGTGAGAGAGTAAAGTATGGTGTGTCTGAGAGAGTAAAGTATGGACTGGCTGAGAGTGTAAAGTGTGATCTGTCTGAGAGGGTAAAGTATGGTCTGCCTGAGAGAGTAAAGTATGGTCTGTCTGAGAGAGTAAAGTATGGACTGGCTGAGAGAGTAAAGTATGGTCTGCCTGAGAGAGTAAAGTATGGTCTGTCTGAGAGAGTAAAGTATGGTCTGCCTGGGAGAGTAAAGTATGGTCAAGATGAGAGAGTAAAGTGTGGTCTGTCTGAGAGAATAAAGTATGGTCTGTCTGAGAGAGTAAAGTATGGTCTGCCTGGGAGAGTAAAGTATGGTCTGCCAGAGAGGGTAAAGTGTGGTCTGTCTGAGAGAGTAAAGTGTGGTCAGTCTGAGAGAGTAAAGTGTGGCCTGCCTGAGAGGGTAAAGTGTGATCTGTGTGAGAGAGTAAAGTGTGGTCTGTCTGAGATAGTAAAGTATGGTCAAGATGAGAGAGTAAAGTGTGGTCTGTCTGAGAGAGTAAAGTATGGTCAAGATGAGAGAGTAAACTATGGTCAGTCTGAGAGAGTAAAGTGTGGTCTGTCTGAGAGGGTAAAGTGTGGTCAAGATGAGAGAGTAAAGTGTGGTCTGTCTGAGAGAGTAAAGTATGGTCAAGATGAGAGAGTAAAGTGTGGTCTGTCTGAGAGAGTAAAGTATGGTCAAGATGAGAGAGTAAACTATGGTCAGTCTGAGAGAGTAAAGTGTGGTCTGTCTGAGAGGGTGAAGTATGGTTAGGATGAGAGAGTATAGTGTGGCCTGTCTGAGAGAGTAAAGTATGGTCAAGATGAGAGAGTAAAATGTGGTCTGTCTGAGAGGGTAAAGTGTGGTCTGTCTGAGAGAGTAAAGTGTGGTCTGTCTGAGAGAGTAAAGTATGGTCTGTCTGAGAGAGTAAAGTGAGGACTGGCTGAGAGAGTAAAGTATGGTCTGCTTGGGAGAGCAAAGTATGGTCTGCCTGAGAGGGTAAAGTGTGGACTGTCTGAGAGGGTAAAGTGTGGTCTGTCTGTGAGGGTAAAGTGTGGTCTGTCTGAGAGAGTAATATGTGATCTGTGTGAGAGAGTAAAGTATGGTCTGCCTGGGAGAGTAAAGTATGGTCTGCTTGGGAGAGTAAAGTATGGTCTGTCTGAGAGAGTAAAGTATGGACTGGCTGAGAGAGTAAAGTGTGATCTGTCTGAGAGGGTAAAGTATGGTCTGTCTGAGAGAGTAAAGTATGGTCTGTCTGAGAGAGTAAAGTATGGTCTGTCTGAGAGGGTAAAGTATGGACTGGCTGAGAGAGTAAAGTGTGATCTGTCTGAGAGGGTAAAGTATGGTCTGTCTGAGAGAGTAAAGTATGGTCTGTCTGAGAGAGTAAAGTATGGTCTGCTTGGGAGAGTAAAGTATGGTCTGCCTTAGAGAGTAAAGTACGGTCTGTCTGAGAGAGTAAAGTGTGGTCTGTCTGAGAGAGTAAAGTATGGTCTGCTTGGGAGAGTAAAGTGTGATCTGCCTGAGAGGGTAAAGTGTGGTCTGTCTGAGAGAGTATAGAGTGGTCTGTCTGAGAGAGTAAAGTATGGTCTGTCTGAGAGAGTAAAGTATGGACTGTCTGAGAGAGTAAAGTATGGTCTGTCTGAGAGAGTAAAGTATGGTCTGCCTGGGAGAATAAAGTATGGTCTGTCTGAGAGAGTAAAGTGTGGCCTGTCTGAGAGGGTAAAGTGTGGTCTGTCTGAGAGAGTAAAGTATGGTCTGTCTGAGAGAGTAAAGTTTGTTCTGTCTGAGAGGGTAAAGTGTGGTCTGTCTGAGAGGGTAAAGTGTGATCTGTCAGAGAGAGTATAGTGTGGTCTGTCTGAGAGAGTAAAGTATGGTCTGTCTGAGAGAGTAAAGTATGGTCTGCGTGGGAGCATAAAGTATGGTCTGTCTGAGAGAGTAAAGTGTGGTCTGTCTGAGAGGGAAAAGTGTGGTCTGTCTGAGAGGGTAAAGTGTGGTCTGTCTGAGAGAGTAAAGTGTGATCTGGGTGAGAGAGTCAAGTATGGTCTGCCTGAGAGAGTAAAGTATGGCCTGTCTGAGAGAGTAAAGTATGGACTGGCTGAGAGAGTAAAGTGTGATCTGTCTGAGAGGGTAAAGTATGGTCTGTCTGAGAGAGTAAAGTATGGTCTGTCTGAGAGAGTAAAGTATGGTCTGCCTGGGAGAGTAAAGTATGGTCTGTCTGAGAGAGTAAAGTGTGGTCTGTCTGAGAGAGTAAAGTATGGTCTGTCTGAGAGAGTAAAGTATGGTCTGCCTGAGAGAGTAAAGTATGGTCTGTCTGAGAGAGTAAAGTATGGTCTGCCAGGGAGAGTAAAGTATGGTCTGTCTGAGAGAGTAAAGTGTGGTCTGTCTGAGAGAGTAAAGTATGGTCTGTCTGAGAGAGTAAAGTGTGGTCTGTCTGAGAGAATAAAGTATGGTCTGTCTGAGAGAGTAAAGTATGGTCTGCCTGGGAGAGTAAAGTATGGTCTGCCTGAGAGAGTAAAGTATGGTCTGCCTGAGAGGGTAAAGTGTGGTCTGTCTGAGAGAGTAAAGTGTGGTCAGTCTGAGAGAGTAAAGTGTGGTCAGTCTGAGAGAGTAAAGTGTGGTCTGCCTGAGAGGGTAAAGTGTGGTCTGCCTGAGAGAGTAAAGTGTGGTCTGTCTGAGAGAGTAAAGTGTGATCTGTGTGAGAGAGTAAAGTATGGTCTGTCTGAGAGAGTAAAGTGTGGTCTGTCTGAGAGAGTGAAGTGTGGTCCGTCTGAGAGAGGAAAGTATGGTCTGTCTGAGACAGTAAACTATGGTCAGTCTGAGAGAGTAAAGTATGGTCAAGATGAGAGAGTAAAGTGTGATCTGACTGAGAGGGTAAAATGTGGTCTGTCTGAGAGAGTAAAGTGTGGTCTGTCTGAGAGAGTAAAGTATGGTCAAGATGAGAGAGTAAAGTGTGGTCTGTCTGAGAGAGTAAAGTATGGTCAAGATGAGAGAGTAAAGTGTGGTCTGTCTGAGAGAGTAAAGTATGGTCAAGATGAGAGAGTAAACTATGGTCAGACTGAGAGAGTAAAGTGTGGTCTGTCTGAGAGGGTAAAGTGTGGTCAAGATGAGAGAGTAAAGTGTGGTCTGTCTGAGAGAGTAAAGTATGGTCAAGATGAGAGAGTAAAGTGTGGTCTGTCTGAGAGAGTAAAGTAAGGTCAAGATGAGAGAGTAAACTATGGTCAGTCTGAGAGAGTAAAGTGTGGTCTGTCTGAGAGGGTGAAGTATGGTTAGGATGAGAGAGTATAGTGTGGCCTGTCTGAGAGAGTAAAGTATGGTCAAGATGAGAGAGTACAGTGTGGTCTGTCTGAGAGAGTAAAGTATGGTCAAGATGAGAGAGTAAAATGTGGTCTGTCTGAGAGGGTAAAGTGTGGTCTGTCTGAGAGAGTAAAGTGTGGTCTGTCTGAGAGACTAAAGTATGGTCTGTCTGAGAGAGTAAAGTGAGGACTGGCTGAGAGAGTAAAGTATGGTCTGCTTGGGAGAGTAAAGTATGGTCTGCCTGCGAGTGTAAAGTGTGGTCTGTCTGAGAGGGTAAAGTGTGGTCTGTCTGAGAGAGTAATATGTGATCTGTGTGAGAGAGTAAAGTATGGTCTGCCTGGGAGAGTAAAGTATGGTCTGCTTGGGAGAGTAAAGTATGGTCTGTCTGAGAGAGTAAAGTATGGACTGGCTGAGAGAGTAAAGTGTGATCTATCTGAGAGGGTAAAGTATGGTCTGTCTGAGAGAGTAAAGTATGGTCTGTCTGAGAGAGTAAAGTATGGTCTTCCTGAGAGGGTAAAGTATGGACTGGCTGAGAGAGTAAAGTGTGATCTGTCTGAGAGGGTAAAGTATGGTCTGTCTGAGAGAGGAAAGTATGGTCTGCTTGGGAGAGTAAAGTATGGTCTGCCTGGGAGAGTAAAGTATGGTCTGCCTGGGAGAGTAAAGTATGGTCTGTCTGAGAGAGTAAAGTGTGGTCTGTCTGAGAGAGTAAAGTATGGTCTGCTTGGGAGAGTAAAGTATGGTCTGCCTGAGAGGGTAAAGTGTGGTCTGCCTGAGAGGGTAAAGTGTGGTCTGTCTGAGAGAGTAAAGTGTGGTCTGTCTGAGAGAGTAAAGTATGGTCTGCCTGGGAGAATAAAGTATGGTCTGTCTGAGAGAGTAAAGTATGTTCTGTCTGAGAGGTTAAAGTGTGGTCTGTCTGAGAGGGTAAAGTGTGATCTGTCTGAGAGAGTATAGTGTGGTCTGTCTGAGAGAGTAAAGTATGGTCTGTCTGAGAGAGTAAAGTATGGTCTGCCTGGGAGAATAAAGTATGGTCTGCCTGAGAGAGTAAAGTATGGTCTGCCTGGGAGAATAAAGTATGGTCTGCCTGAGAGAGTAAAGTATGGTCTGCCTGGGAGAATAAAGTATGGTCTGCCTGAGAGAGTAAGGTATGGTCTGCTTGGGAAAGTAAAGTATGGTCTGCCTGAGAGGGTAAAGTGTGGTCTGTCTGAGAGGGTAAAGTGTGGTCTGTCTGAGAGGGTAAAGTGTGGTCTGTCTGAGAGAGTAAAGTGTGATCTGGGTGAGAGAGTAAAGTATGGTCTGCCTGAGAGAGTAAAGTATGGTCTGTCTGAGAGAGTAAAGTATGGACTGGCTGAGAGAGTAAAGTGTGATCTGTCTGAGAGGGTAAAGTATGGTCTGTCTGAGAGAGTAAAGTATGGTCTGTCTGAGAGAGTAAAGTATGGTCTGCCTGGGAGAGTAAAGTATGGTCTATCTGAGAGAGTAAAGTGTGGTCTGTCTGAGAGAGTAAAGTATGGTCTGTCTGAGAGAGTAAAGTATGGTCTGCCTGAGAGAGTAAAGTATGGTCTGTCTGAGAGAGTAAAGTATGGTCTGTCTGAGAGAGTAAAGTGTGGTCTGTCTGAGAGAATAAAGTATGGTCTGTCTGAGAGAGTAAAGTATGGTCTGCCTGGGTGAGTAAAGTATGGTCTGCCTGAGAGAGTAAAGTATGGTCTGCCTGAGAGGGTAAAGTGTGGTCAAGATGAGAGAGTAAAGTGTGGTCAGTCTGAGAGAGTAAAGTGTGGTCAGTCTGAGAGAGTAAAGTGTGGTCTGCCTGAGAGGGTAAAGTGTGGTCTGCCTGAGAGAGTAAAGTGTGGTCTGTCTGAGACAGTAAAGTGTGATCTGTGTGAGAGAGTAAAGTATGGTCTGTCTGAGAGAGTAAAGTATGGTCTGCCTGGGAGAGTAAAGTATGGTCTGCCTGAGAGGGTAAAGTGTGTTCTGTCTGAGAGGGTAAAGTATGGTCTGTCTGAGAGAGTAAAGTATGGTCTGCCTGGGAGAGTAAAGTATGGTCTGTCTGAGAGAGTAAAGTGTGGTCTGTCTGAGAGAGTAAAGTATGGTCTGTCTGAGAGAGTAAAGTGTGGTCTGTCTGAGAGAATAAAGTATGGTCTGTCTGAGAGAGTAAAGTATGGTCTGCCTGGGAGAGTAAAGTATGGTCTGCCTGAGAGAGTAAAGTATGGTCTGCCTGAGAGGGTAAAGTGTGGTCTGCCAGAGAGAGTAAAGTGTGGTCTGTCTGAGAGAGTAAAGTGTGATCTGTGTGAGAGAGTAAAGTATGGTCTGCCTGAGAGGGTAAAGTGTGGTCTGCCTGAGAGAGTAAAGTGTGGTCTGTCTGAGAGAGTAAAGTATGGTCTGCCTGAGAGGGTAAAGTGTGGTCTGCCTGAGAGAGTAAAGTGTGGTCTGTCAGAGAGAGTAAAGTGTGGTCAGTCTGAGAGAGTAAAGTGTGGTCTGCCTGAGAGGGTAAAGTGTGGTCTGCCTGAGAGAGTAAAGTGTGGTCTGTCTGAGAGAGTAAAGTGTGATCTGTGTGAGAGAGTAAAGTATGGTCTGTCTGAGAGAGTAAAGTATGGTCTGCCTGGGAGAGTAAAGTATGGTCTGCCTGAGAGAGTAAAGTATGGTCTGTCTGAGAGAGTAAAGTGTGGTCTGTCTGAGAGGGTAAAGTGTGGTCTGTCTGAGAGAGTGAAGTGTGGTCTGTCTGAGAGAGTGAAGTGTGGTCCGTCTGAGAGAGTAAAGTATGGTCTGTCTGAGACAGTAAACTATGGTCAGTCTGAGAGAGTATAGTGTGGCCTGTCTGAGAGAGTAAAGTATGGTCAAGATGAGAGAGTAAAGTGTGATCTGTCTGAGAGAGTAAAGTGTGGTCTGTCTGAGAGAGTAAAGTATGGTCTGTCTGAGAGAGTAAAGTATGGTCTGCCTGAGAGAGTAAACTATGGTCAGTCTGAGAGGGTAAAGTGTGGTCTGTCTGAGAGAGTAAAGTATGGTCAAGATGAGAGAGTAAAGTGTGGTCTGTCTGAGAGAGTAAAGTATGGTCAAGATGAGAGAGTAAACTATGGTCAGTCTGAGAGAGTAAAGTGTGGTCTGTCTGAGAGGGTAAAGTGTGGTCAAGATGAGAGAGTAAAGTGTGGTCTGTCTGAGAGAGTAAAGTATGGTCAAGATGAGAGAGTAAAGTGTGGTCTGTCTGAGAGAGTAAAGTGAGGACTGGCTGAGAGAATAAAGTGTGATCTGTCTGAGAGGGTAAAGTATGGTCTGTCTGAGAGAGTAAAGTATGGTCTGTCTGAGAGAGTAAAGTATGGTCTGCCTGAGAGAGTAAAGTATGATCTGTCTGAGAGAGTAAAGTATGGACTGGCTGAGAGAGTAAAGTATGGTCTGCCTGAGAGAGTAAAGTATGGTCTGTCTGAGAGAGTAAAGTATGGTCTGCCTGGGAGAGTAAAGTATGGTCAAGATGAGAGAGTAAAGTGTGGTCTGTCTGAGAGAATAAAGTATGGTCTGTCTGAGAGAGTAAAGTATGGTCTGCCTGGGAGAGTAAAGTATGGTCTGCCTGAGAGGGTAAAGTGTGGTCTGTCTGAGAGAGTAAAGTGTGGTCAGTCTGAGAGAGTAAAGTGTGGCCTGCCTGAGAGGGTAAAGTGTGATCTGTGTGAGAGAGTAAAGTGTGGTCTGTCTGAGATAGTAAAGTATGGTCAAGATGAGAGAGTAAAGTGTGGTCTGTCTGAGAGAGTAAAGTATGGTCAAGATGAGAGAGTAAACTATGGTCAGTCTGAGAGAGTAAAGTGTGGTCTGTCTGAGAGGGTAAAGTGTGGTCAAGATGAGAGAGTAAAGTGTGGTCTGTCTGAGAGAGTAAAGTATGGTCAAGATGAGAGAGTAAAGTGTGGTCTGTCTGAGAGAGTAAAGTATGGTCAAGATGAGAGAGTAAACTATGGTCAGTCTGAGAGAGTAAAGTGTGGTCTGTCTGAGAGGGTGAAGTATGGTTAGGATGAGAGAGTATAGTGTGGCCTGTCTGAGAGAGTAAAGTATGGTCAAGATGAGAGAGTAAAATGTGGTCTGTCTGAGAGGGTAAAGTGTGGTCTGTCTGAGAGAGTAAAGTGTGGTCTGTCTGAGAGAGTAAAGTATGGTCTGTCTGAGAGAGTAAAGTGAGGACTGGCTGAGAGAGTAAAGTATGGTCTGCTTGGGAGAGTAAAGTATGGTCTGCCTGAGAGGGTAAAGTGTGGTCTGTCTGAGAGGGTAAAGTGTGGTCTGTCTGTGAGGGTAAAGTGTGGTCTGTCTGAGAGAGTAATATGTGATCTGTGTGAGAGAGTAAAGTATGGTCTGCCTGGGAGAGTAAAGTATGGTCTGCTTGGGAGAGTAAAGTATGGTCTGTCTGAGAGAGTAAAGTATGGACTGGCTGAGAGAGTAAAGTGTGATCTGTCTGAGAGGGTAAAGTATGGTCTGTCTGAGAGAGTAAAGTATGGTCCGTCTGAGAGAGTAAAGTATGGTCTGTCTGAGAGGGTAAAGTATGGACTGGCTGAGAGAGTAAAGTGTGATCTGTCTGAGAGGGTAAAGTATGGTCTGTCTGAGAGAGTAAAGTATGGACAGTCTGAGAAAGTAAACTATGGTCTGTGTGAGAGAGTAAAGTATGGTCTGTCTGAGAGAGTAAAGTATGGTCTGCCTGGGAGAGTAAAGTATGGTCTGCCTGAGAGGGTAAAGTGTGGTCTGCCTGAGAGGGTAAAGTGTGGTCTGTCTGAGAGGGTAAAGTGTGGTCTGTCTGAGAGAGTGAAGTGTGGTCTGTCTGAGAGAGTGAAGTGTGGTCCGTCTGAGAGAGTAAAGTATGGTCTGTCTGAGACAGTAAACTATGGTCAGTCTGAGAGAGTATAGTGTGGCCTGTCTGAGAGAGTAAAGAATGGTCAAGATGAGAGAGTAAAGTGTGATCTGTCTGAGAGAGTAAAGTGTGGTCTGTCTGAGAGAGTAAAGTATGGTCTGTCTGAGAGAGTAAAGTATGGTCTGCCTGAGAGAGTAAACTATGGTCAGTCTGAGAGGGTAAAGTGTGGTCTGTCTGAGAGAGTAAAGTATGGTCAAGATGAGAGAGTAAAGTGTGGTCTGTCTGAGAGAGTAAAGTATGGTCAAGATGAGAGAGTAAACTATGGTCAGTCTGAGAGAGTAAAGTGTGGTCTGTCTGAGAGGGTAAAGTGTGGTCAAGATGAGAGAGTAAAGTGTGGTCTGTCTGAGAGAGTAAAGTATGGTCAAGATGAGAGAGTAAAGTGTGGTCTGTCTGAGAGAGTAAAGTATGGTCAAGATGAGAGAGTAAACTATGGTCAGTCTGAGAGAGTAAAGTGTGGTCTGTCTGAGAGGGTGAAGTATGGTTAGGATGAGAGAGTATAGTGTGGCCTGTCTGAGAGAGTAAATTATGGTCAAGATGAGAGAGTAAAGTATGGTCTGTCTGAGAGAGTAAAGTGAGGACTGGCTGAGAGAGTAAAGTATGGTCTGTCTGAGAGGGTAAAGTGTGGTCTGCCTGGGAGAGTAAAGTATGGTCAAGATGAGAGAGTAAAGTGTGGTCTGTCTGAGAGAATAAAGTATGGTCTGTCTGAGAGAGTAAAGTATGGTCTGCCTGGGAGAGTAAAGTATGGTCTGCCTGAGAGGGTAAAGTGTGGTCTGTCTGAGAGAGTAAAGTGTGGTCAGTCTGAGAGAGTAAAGTGTGGCCTGCCTGAGAGGGTAAAGTGTGATCTGTGTGAGAGAGTAAAGTGTGGTCTGTCTGAGAGAGTAAAGTATGGTCAAGATGAGAGAGTAAACTATGGTCAGTCTGAGAGAGTAAAGTGTGGTCTGTCTCAGAGAGTAAAGTATGGTCAAGATGAGAGAGTAAAGTGTGGTCTGTCTGAGAGAGTAAAGTATGGTCAAGATGAGAGAGTAAACTATGGTCAGTCTGAGAGAGTAAAGTGTGGTCTGTCTGAGAGGGTGAAGTATGGTTAGGATGAGAGAGTATAGTGTGGCCTGTCTGAGAGAGTAAAGTATGGTCAAGATGAGAGAGTAAAATGTGGTCTGTCTGAGAGGGTAAAGTGTGGTCTGTCTGAGAGAGTAAAGTGTGGTCTGTCTGAGAGAGTAAAGTATGGTCTGTCTGAGAGAGTAAAGTGAGGACTGGCTGAGAGAGTAAAGTATGGTCTGCTTGGGAGAGTAAAGTATGGTCTGCCTGAGAGGGTAAAGTGTGGTCTGTCTGAGAGGGTAAAGTGTGGTCTGTCTGTGAGGGTAAAGTGTGGTCTGTCTGAGAGAGTAATATGTGATCTGTGTGAGAGAGTAAAGTATGGTCTGCCTGGGAGAGTAAAGTATGGTCTGCTTGGGAGAGTAAAGTATGGTCTGTCTGAGAGAGTAAAGTATGGACTGGCTGAGAGAGTAAAGTGTGATCTGTCTGAGAGGGTAAAGTATGGTCTGTCTGAGAGAGTAAAGTATGGTCTGTCTGAGAGAGTAAAGTATGGTCTGTCTGAGAGGGTAAAGTATGGACTGGCTGAGAGAGTAAAGTGTGATCTGTCTGAGAGGGTAAAGTATGGTCTGTCTGAGAGAGTAAAGTATGGACAGTCTGAGAAAGTAAACTATGGTCTGTGTGAGAGAGTAAAGTATGGTCTGTCTGAGAGAGTAAAGTATGGTCTGCCTGGGAGAGTAAAGTATGGTCTGTCTGAGAGAGTAAAGTGTGGTCTGTCTGAGAGAGTAAAGTATGGTCTGCTTGGGAGAGTAAAGTATGGTCTGCCTGAGAGGGTAAAGTGTGGTCTGCCTGAGAGGGTAAAGTGTGGTCTGTCTGAGAGAGTAAAGTGTGGTCTGTCTGAGAGAGTAAAGTATGGTCTGCCTGGGAGAATAAAGTATGGTCTGTCTGAGAGAGTAAAGTATGTTCTGTCTGAGAGGTTAAAGTGTGGTCTGTCTGAGAGGGTAAAGTGTGATCTGTCTGAGAGAGTATAGTGTGGTCTGTCTGAGAGAGTAAAGTATGGTCTGTCTGAGAGAGTAAAGTATGGTCTGCCTGGGAGAATAAAGTATGGTCTGCCTGAGAGAGTAAAGTATGGTCTGCCTGGGAGAATAAAGTATGGTCTGCCTGAGAGAGTAAAGTATGGTCTGCCTGGGAGAATAAAGTATGGTCTGCCTGAGAGAGTAAGGTATGGTCTGCTTGGGAAAGTAAAGTATGGTCTGCCTGAGAGGGTAAAGTGTGGTCTGTCTGAGAGGGTAAAGTGTGGTCTGTCTGAGAGGGTAAAGTGTGGTCTGTCTGAGAGAGTAAAGTGTGATCTGGGTGAGAGAGTAAAGTATGGTCTGCCTGAGAGAGTAAAGTATGGTCTGTCTGAGAGAGTAAAGTATGGACTGGCTGAGAGAGTAAAGTGTGATCTGTCTGAGAGGGTAAAGTATGGTCTGTCTGAGAGAGTAAAGTATGGTCTGTCTGAGAGAGTAAAGTATGGTCTGCCTGGGAGAGTAAAGTATGGTCTATCTGAGAGAGTAAAGTGTGGTCTGTCTGAGAGAGTAAAGTATGGTCTGTCTGAGAGAGTAAAGTATGGTCTGCCTGAGAGAGTAAAGTATGGTCTGTCTGAGAGAGTAAAGTATGGTCTGTCTGAGAGAGTAAAGTGTGGTCTGTCTGAGAGAATAAAGTATGGTCTGTCTGAGAGAGTAAAGTATGGTCTGCCTGGGTGAGTAAAGTATGGTCTGCCTGAGAGAGTAAAGTATGGTCTGCCTGAGAGGGTAAAGTGTGGTCAAGATGAGAGAGTAAAGTGTGGTCAGTCTGAGAGAGTAAAGTGTGGTCAGTCTGAGAGAGTAAAGTGTGGTCAGTCTGAGAGAGTAAAGTGTGGTCTGCCTGAGAGGGTAAAGTGTGGTCTGCCTGAGAGAGTAAAGTGTGGTCTGTCTGAGACAGTAAAGTGTGATCTGTGTGAGAGAGTAAAGTATGGTCTGTCTGAGAGAGTAAAGTATGGTCTGCCTGGGAGAGTAAAGTATGGTCTGCCTGAGAGGGTAAAGTGTGTTCTGTCTGAGAGGGTAAAGTATGGTCTGTCTGAGAGAGTAAAGTATGGTCTGCCTGGGAGAGTAAAGTATGGTCTGTCTGAGAGAGTAAAGTGTGGTCTGTCTGAGAGAGTAAAGTATGGTCTGTCTGAGAGAGTAAAGTGTGGTCTGTCTGAGAGAATAAAGTATGGTCTGTCTGAGAGAGTAAAGTATGGTCTGCCTGGGAGAGTAAAGTATGGTCTGCCTGAGAGAGTAAAGTATGGTCTGCCTGAGAGGGTAAAGTGTGGTCTGCCAGAGAGAGTAAAGTGTGGTCTGTCTGAGAGAGTAAAGTGTGATCTGTGTGAGAGAGTAAAGTATGGTCTGCCTGAGAGGGTAAAGTGTGGTCTGCCTGAGAGAGTAAAGTGTGGTCTGTCTGAGAGAGTAAAGTATGGTCTGCCTGAGAGGGTAAAGTGTGGTCTGCCTGAGAGAGTAAAGTGTGGTCTGTCAGAGAGAGTAAAGTGTGGTCAGTCTGAGAGAGTAAAGTGTGGTCTGCCTGAGAGGGTAAAGTGTGGTCTGCCTGAGAGAGTAAAGTGTGGTCTGTCTGAGAGAGTAAAGTGTGATCTGTGTGAGAGAGTAAAGTATGGTCTGTCTGAGAGAGTAAAGTATGGTCTGCCTGGGAGAGTAAAGTATGGTCTGCCTGAGAGAGTAAAGTATGGTCTGTCTGAGAGAGTAAAGTGTGGTCTGTCTGAGAGGGTAAAGTGTGGTCTGTCTGAGAGAGTGAAGTGTGGTCTGTCTGAGAGAGTGAAGTGTGGTCCGTCTGAGAGAGTAAAGTATGGTCTGTCTGAGACAGTAAACTATGGTCAGTCTGAGAGAGTATAGTGTGGCCTGTCTGAGAGAGTAAAGTATGGTCAAGATGAGAGAGTAAAGTGTGATCTGTCTGAGAGAGTAAAGTGTGGTCTGTCTGAGAGAGTAAAGTATGGTCTGTCTGAGAGAGTAAAGTATGGTCTGCCTGAGAGAGTAAACTATGGTCAGTCTGAGAGGGTAAAGTGTGGTCTGTCTGAGAGAGTAAAGTATGGTCAAGATGAGAGAGTAAAGTGTGGTCTGTCTGAGAGAGTAAAGTATGGTCAAGATGAGAGAGTAAACTATGGTCAGTCTGAGAGAGTAAAGTGTGGTCTGTCTGAGAGGGTAAAGTGTGGTCAAGATGAGAGAGTAAAGTGTGGTCTGTCTGAGAGAGTAAAGTATGGTCAAGATGAGAGAGTAAAGTGTGGTCTGTCTGAGAGAGTAAAGTGAGGACTGGCTGAGAGAATAAAGTGTGATCTGTCTGAGAGGGTAAAGTATGGTCTGTCTGAGAGAGTAAAGTATGGTCTGTCTGAGAGAGTAAAGTATGGTCTGCCTGAGAGAGTAAAGTATGATCTGTCTGAGAGAGTAAAGTATGGACTGGCTGAGAGAGTAAAGTATGGTCTGCCTGAGAGAGTAAAGTATGGTCTGTCTGAGAGAGTAAAGTATGGTCTGCCTGGGAGAGTAAAGTATGGTCAAGATGAGAGAGTAAAGTGTGGTCTGTCTGAGAGAATAAAGTATGGTCTGTCTGAGAGAGTAAAGTATGGTCTGCCTGGGAGAGTAAAGTATGGTCTGCCTGAGAGGGTAAAGTGTGGTCTGTCTGAGAGAGTAAAGTGTGGTCAGTCTGAGAGAGTAAAGTGTGGCCTGCCTGAGAGGGTAAAGTGTGATCTGTGTGAGAGAGTAAAGTGTGGTCTGTCTGAGATAGTAAAGTATGGTCAAGATGAGAGAGTAAAGTGTGGTCTGTCTGAGAGAGTAAAGTATGGTCAAGATGAGAGAGTAAACTATGGTCAGTCTGAGAGAGTAAAGTGTGGTCTGTCTGAGAGGGTAAAGTGTGGTCAAGATGAGAGAGTAAAGTGTGGTCTGTCTGAGAGAGTAAAGTATGGTCAAGATGAGAGAGTAAAGTGTGGTCTGTCTGAGAGAGTAAAGTATGGTCAAGATGAGAGAGTAAACTATGGTCAGTCTGAGAGAGTAAAGTGTGGTCTGTCTGAGAGGGTGAAGTATGGTTAGGATGAGAGAGTATAGTGTGGCCTGTCTGAGAGAGTAAAGTATGGTCAAGATGAGAGAGTAAAATGTGGTCTGTCTGAGAGGGTAAAGTGTGGTCTGTCTGAGAGAGTAAAGTGTGGTCTGTCTGAGAGAGTAAAGTATGGTCTGTCTGAGAGAGTAAAGTGAGGACTGGCTGAGAGAGTAAAGTATGGTCTGCTTGGGAGAGTAAAGTATGGTCTGCCTGAGAGGGTAAAGTGTGGTCTGTCTGAGAGGGTAAAGTGTGGTCTGTCTGTGAGGGTAAAGTGTGGTCTGTCTGAGAGAGTAATATGTGATCTGTGTGAGAGAGTAAAGTATGGTCTGCCTGGGAGAGTAAAGTATGGTCTGCTTGGGAGAGTAAAGTATGGTCTGTCTGAGAGAGTAAAGTATGGACTGGCTGAGAGAGTAAAGTGTGATCTGTCTGAGAGGGTAAAGTATGGTCTGTCTGAGAGAGTAAAGTATGGTCTGTCTGAGAGGGTAAAGTATGGACTGGCTGAGAGAGTAAAGTGTGATCTGTCTGAGAGGGTAAAGTATGGTCTGTCTGAGAGAGTAAAGTATGGACAGTCTGAGAAAGTAAACTATGGTCTGTGTGAGAGAGTAAAGTATGGTCTGTCTGAGAGAGTAAAGTATGGTCTGCCTGGGAGAGTAAAGTATGGTCTGCCTGAGAGGGTAAAGTGTGGTCTGCCTGAGAGGGTAAAGTGTGGTCTGTCTGAGAGGGTAAAGTGTGGTCTGTCTGAGAGAGTGAAGTGTGGTCTGTCTGAGAGAGTGAAGTGTGGTCCGTCTGAGAGAGTAAAGTATGGTCTGTCTGAGACAGTAAACTATGGTCAGTCTGAGAGAGTATAGTGTGGCCTGTCTGAGAGAGTAAAGAATGGTCAAGATGAGAGAGTAAAGTGTGATCTGTCTGAGAGAGTAAAGTGTGGTCTGTCTGAGAGAGTAAAGTATGGTCTGTCTGAGAGAGTAAAGTATGGTCTGCCTGAGAGAGTAAACTATGGTCAGTCTGAGAGGGTAAAGTGTGGTCTGTCTGAGAGAGTAAAGTATGGTCAAGATGAGAGAGTAAAGTGTGGTCTGTCTGAGAGAGTAAAGTATGGTCAAGATGAGAGAGTAAACTATGGTCAGTCTGAGAGAGTAAAGTGTGGTCTGTCTGAGAGGGTAAAGTGTGGTCAAGATGAGAGAGTAAAGTGTGGTCTGTCTGAGAGAGTAAAGTATGGTCAAGATGAGAGAGTAAAGTGTGGTCTGTCTGAGAGAGTAAAGTATGGTCAAGATGAGAGAGTAAACTATGGTCAGTCTGAGAGAGTAAAGTGTGGTCTGTCTGAGAGGGTGAAGTATGGTTAGGATGAGAGAGTATAGTGTGGCCTGTCTGAGAGAGTAAATTATGGTCAAGATGAGAGAGTAAAGTATGGTCTGTCTGAGAGAGTAAAGTGAGGACTGGCTGAGAGAGTAAAGTATGGTCTGTCTGAGAGGGTAAAGTGTGGTCTGTCTGTCAGGGTAAAGTGTGGTCTGTCTGAGAGAGTAAAATGTGATCTGTGTGAGAGAGTAAAGTATGGTGTGTCTGAGAGAGTAAAGTATGGACTGGCTGAGAGAGTAAAGTGTGATCTGTCTGAGAGGGTAAAGTATGGTCTGTCTGAGAGAGTAAAGTATGGTCTGTCTGAGAGAGTAAAGTATGGTCTGCCTGAGAGAGTAAAGTATGGTCTGTCTGAGAGAGTAAAGTATGGACTGGCTGAGAGAGTAAAGTATGGTCTGCCTGAGAGAGTAAAGTATGGTCTGTCTGAGAGAGTAAAGTATGGTCTGCCTGGGAGAGTAAAGTATGGTCAAGATGAGAGAGTAAAGTGTGGTCTGTCTGAGAGAATAAAGTATGGTCTGTCTGAGAGAGTAAAGTATGGTCTGCCTGGGAGAGTAAAGTATGGTCTGCCTGAGAGGGTAAAGTGTGGTCTGTCTGAGAGAGTAAAGTGTGGTCAGTCTGAGAGAGTAAAGTGTGGCCTGCCTGAGAGGGTAAAGTGTGATCTGTGTGAGAGAGTAAAGTGTGGTCTGTCTGAGAGAGTAAAGTATGGTCAAGATGAGAGAGTAAACTATGGTCAGTCTGAGAGAGTAAAGTGTGGTCTGTCTCAGAGAGTAAAGTATGGTCAAGATGAGAGAGTAAAGTGTGGTCTGTCTGAGAGAGTAAAGTATGGTCAAGATGAGAGAGTAAAGTGTGGTCTGTCTGAGAGAGTAAAGTATGGTCAAGATGAGAGAGTAAACTATGGTCAGTCTGAGAGAGTAAAGTGTGGTCTGTCTGAGAGGGTGAAGTATGGTTAGGATGAGAGAGTATAGTGTGGCCTGTCTGAGAGAGTAAAGTATGGTCAAGATGAGAGAGTAAAATGTGGTCTGTCTGAGAGGGTAAAGTGTGGTCTGTCTGAGAGAGTAAAGTGTGGTCTGTCTGAGAGAGTAAAGTATGGTCTGTCTGAGAGAGTAAAGTGAGGACTGGCTGAGAGAGTAAAGTATGGTCTGCTTGGGAGAGTAAAGTATGGTCTGCCTGAGAGGGTAAAGTGTGGTCTGTCTGAGAGGGTAAAGTGTGGTCTGTCTGTGAAGGTAAAGTGTGGTCTGTCTGAGAGAGTAAAGTATGGTCTGCCTGAGAGAGTAAAGTATGGTCTGCCTGGGAGAGTAAAGTATGGTCTGCTTGGGAGAGTAAAGTATGGTCTGTCTGAGAGAGTAAAGTATGGACTGGCTGAGAGAGTAAAGTGTGATCTGTCTGAGAGGGTAAAGTATGGTCTGTCTGAGAGAGTAAAGTATGGTCTGTCTGAGAGAGTAAAGTATGGTCTGTCTGAGAGGGTAAAGTATGGACTGGCTGAGAGAGTAAAGTGTGATCTGTCTGAGAGGGTAAAGTATGGTCTGTCTGAGAGAGTAAAGTATGGTATGCTTGGGAGAGTAAAGTATGGTCTGCCTGAGAGGGTAAAGTGTGGTCTGCCTGAGAGGGTAAAGTGTGGTCTGCCTGAGAGGGTAAAGTGTGGTCTGTCTGAGAGAGTATAGAGTGGTCTGTCTGAGAGAGTAAAGTATGGTCTGCCTGAGAGAGTAAAGTATGGTCTGCCTGAGAGGGTAAAGTGTGGTCTGTCTGAGAGAGTAAAGTGTGGTCTGTCTGAGAGAGTAAAGTGTGGTCTGTCTGAGAGAGTAAAGTTTGTTCTGTCTGAGAGGGTAAAGTGTGGTCTGTCTGAGAGGGTAAAGTGTGATCTGTCAGAGAGAGTATAGTGTGGTCTGTCTGAGAGAGTAAAGTATGGTCTGTCTGAGAGAGTAAAGTATGGTCTGCGTGGGAGCATAAAGTATGGTCTGCCTGGGAGAATAAAGTATGGTCTGTCTGAGAGAGTAAAGTATGGTCTGCCTGAGAGGGTAAAGTGTGGTCTGTCTGAGAGGGTAAAGTGTGGTCTGTCTGAGAGGGTAAAGTGTGATCTGTCTGAGAGGGTAAAGTGTGGTCTGCCTGGGAGAGTAAAGTGTGATCTGGGTGAGAGAGTAAAGTATGGTCTGCGTGAGAGAGTAAAGTATGGTCTGTCTGAGAGAGTAAAGTATGGACTGGCTGAGAGAGTAAAGTGTGATCTGTCTGAGAGGGTAAAGTATGGTCTGTCTGAGAGAGTAAAGTATGGTCTCTCTGAGAGAGTAAAGTATGGTCTGCCTGGGAGAGTAAAGTATGGTCTGTCTGAGAGAGTAAAGTATGGTCTGTCTGAGAGAGTAAAGTATGGTCTGCCTGGGAGAGTAAAGTGTGGTCAGTCTGAGAGAGTAAAGTGTGGTCTGCCTGAGAGGGTAAAGTGTGGTCTGCCTGAGAGAGTAAAGTGTGGTCTGTCTGAGAGAGTAAAGTGTGATCTGTCTGAGAGAGTAAAGTATGGTCTGTCTGAGAGAGTAAAGTATGGTCTGCCTGGGAGAGTAAACTATGGTCTGTCTGAGAGAGTAAAGTGTGGTCTGTCTGAGAGAGTAAAGTGTGATCTGTCTGAGAGAGTAAAGTATGGTCTGTCTGAGAGAGTAAAGTATGGTCTGCCTGAGAGGGTAAAGTGTGGTCCGTCTGCGAGAGTAAAGTATGGTCTGTCTGAGAGAGTAAAGTGTGGTCTGTCTGAGAGAGTAAAGTATGGTCTGTCTGAGAGAGTAAAGTGTGGTCTGTCTGAGAGAATAAAGTATGGTCTGTCTGAGAGAGTAAAGTATGGTCTGCCTGGGAGAGTAAAGTATGGTCTGCCTGAGAGAGTAAAGTATGGTCTGCCTGAGAGGGTAAAGTGTGGTCTGTCAGAGAGAGTAAAGTGTGGTCAGTCCGAGAGAGTAAAGTATGGTCTGTCTGAGAGGGTAAAGTGTGGTCTGCCTGAGAGAGTAAAGTGTGGTCTGTCTGAGAGAGTAAAGTGTGATCTGTGTGAGAGAGTAAAGTATGGTCTGTCTGAGAGAGTAAAGTATGGTCTGCCTGGGAGAGTAAAGTATGGTCTGCCTGAGAGGGTAAAGTGTGGTCTGCCTGAGAGGGTAAAGTGTGGTCTGTCTGAGAGGGTAAAGTGTGGTCTGTCTGAGAGAGTGAAGTGTGGTCCGTCTGAGAGAGTAAAGTATGGTCTGTCTGAGACAGTAAACTATGGTCAGTCTGAGAGAGTATAGTGTGGCCTGTCTGAGAGAGTAAAGTATGGTCAAGATGAGAGAGTAAAGTGTGATCTGTCTGAGAGAGTAAAGTGTGGTCTGTCTGAGAGAGTAAAGTATGGTCTGTCTGAGAGAGTAAAGTATGGTCTGCCTGAGAGAGTAAACTATGGTCAGTCTGAGAGGGTAAAGTGTGGTCTGTCTGAGAGAGTAAAGTATGGTCAAGATGAGAGAGTAAAGTGTGGTCTGTCTGAGAGAGTAAAGTATGGTCAAGATGAGAGAGTAAACTATGGTCAGTCTGAGAGAGTAAAGTGTGGTCTGTCTGAGAGGGTAAAGTGTGGTCAAGATGAGAGAGTAAAGTGTGGTCTGTCTGAGAGAGTAAAGTATGGTCAAGATGAGAGAGTAAAGTGTGGTCTGTCTGAGAGAGTAAAGTATGGTCAAGATGAGAGAGTAAACTATGGTCAGTCTGAGAGAGTAAAGTGTGGTCTGTCTGAGAGGGTGAAGTATGGTTAGGATGAGAGAGTATAGTGTGGCCTGTCTGAGAGAGTAAAGTATGGTCAAGATGAGAGAGTAAAGTGTGGTCTGTCTGAGAGAGTAAAGTGAGGACTGGCTGGGAAAGTAAAGTATGGTCTGCCTGCGAGGGTAAAGTGTGGTCTGTCTGAGAGGGTAAAGTGTGGTCTGTCTGAGAGGGTAAAGTATGGTCTGTCTGAGAGAGTAAAGTATGGTCTGTCTGAGAGTGTAAAGTGTGGTCTGCCTGGGAGAGTAAAGTATGGTCTGTCTGAGAGGGTAAAGTGTGGTCTGTCTGAGAGAGTAAAGTATGGTCTGTCTGAGAGAGTAAAGTGTGATCTGTGTGAGAGAGTAAAGTATGGTCTGCCTGGGAGAGTAAAGTATGGTCTGCTTGGGAGAGTAAAGTATGGTCTGCCTGAGAGAGTAAAGTGTGGTCTGCTTGGGAGAGTAAAGTATGGTCTGCCTGGGAGAGTAAAGTATGGTCTGCCTGGGAGAGTAAAGTGTGGTCTGTCTGAGAGGGTAAAGTGTGGTCTGTCTGAGAGAGTAAAGTGTGGTTTGTCTGAGAGGGTAAAGTGTGGTCTGTCTGAGAGAGTAAAGTGTGGTCTGCTTGGGAGAGTAAAGTATGGTCTGCTTGGGAGAGTAAAGTATGGTCTGCCTGCGAGTGTAAAGTATGGTCTGCCTGAGAGGGTAAAGTGTGATCTGTCTGAGAGAGTATGGTCTGTCTGAGAGGGTGAAGTATGGTTAGGATGAGAGAGTATAGTGTGGCCTGTCTGAGAGAGTAAAGTATGATCAAGATGAGAGAGTAAACTATGGTCAGTCTGAGAGAGTAAAGTGTGGTCCGTCTGAGAGGGTGAAGTATGGTTAGGATGAGAGAGTATAGTGTGGCCTGTCTGAGAGAGTAAAGTATGGTCAAGATGAGAGAGTACAGTGTGGTCTGTCTGAGAGAGTAAAGTATGGTCAAGATGAGAGAGTAAAGTGTGGTCTGTCTGAGAGAGTAAAGTATGGTCAAGATGAGAGAGTAAAGTGTGGTCTGTCTGAGAGAGTAAAGTATGGTCTGTCTGAGAGAGTAAAGTATGGTCTGCCTGGGAGAGTAAAGTATGGTCAAGATGAGAGGGTAAAGTGTGGTCTGTCTGAGAGAGTAAAGTATGGTCTGGCTGAGAGAGTAAAGTATGGTCTGCCTGCGAGGGTAAAGTGTGGTCTGTCTGAGAGGGTAAAGTGTGATCTGTCTGAGAGGGTATGGTCTGTCTGAGAGGGTAAAGTGTGGTCAGTCTGAGAGGGTAAAGTGTGGTCTGTCTGAGAGAGTAAAATGTGATCTGTGTGAGAGAGTAAAGTATGGTCTGTCTGAGAGAGTAAAGTATGGTCTGTCTGGGGGAGTAAAGTGTGGTCTGTCTGAGAGAGTAAAGTATGGTCTGTCTGAGAGAGTAAAGTATGGTCTGCCTGGGAGAGTAAAGTATGGTCTGCCTGAGAGAGTAAAGTATGGTCTGCCTGAGAGGGTAAAGTGTGGTCTGTCTGAGAGAGTAAAGTGTGGTCAGTCTGAGAGAGTAAAGTGTGGTCTGCCTGAGAGGGTAAAGTGTGGTCTGCCTGAGAGAGTAAAGTGTGGTCTGTCTGAGAGAGTAAAGGGTGGTCTGTCTGAGAGAGTAAAGTATGGTCTGCCTGGGAGAGTAAAGTATGGTCTGCCTGAGAGGGTAAAGTGTGGTCTGCCTGAGAGGGTAAAGTGTGGTCTGTCAGAGAGGGTAAAGTGTGGTCTGTCTGAGAGAGTGAAGTGTGGTCTGTCTGAGAGAGTGAAGTGTGGTCTGCCTGAGAGAGTAAACTATGGTCAGTCTGAGAGGGTAAAGTGTGGTCTGCCTGAGAGGGTAAATTATGGTCTGTCTGAGACAGTAAACTATGGTCAGTCTGAGAGAGTATAGTGTGGCCTGTCTGAGAGAGTAAAGTATGGTCAAGATGAGAGAGTAAAGTGTGATCTGACTGAGAGGGTAAAATGTGGTCTGTCTGAGAGAGTAAAGTGTGGTCTGTCTGAGAGAGTAAAGTATGGTCTGTCTGAGAGAGTAAAGTATGGTCTGCCTGAGAGAGTAAACTATGGTCAGTCTGAGAGAGTAAAGTGTGGTCTGTCTGAGAGGGTAAAGTGTGGTCAAGATGAGAGAGTAAAGTGTGGTCTGTCTGAGAGAGTAAAGTATGGTCAAGATGAGAGAGTAAAGTGTGGTCTGTCTGAGAGAGTAAAATATGGTCAAGATGAGAGAGTAAACTATGGTCAGTCTGAGAGAGTAAAGTGTGGTCTGTCTG
Source organism: Chiloscyllium plagiosum (assembly GCF_037043375.1). Classification (NCBI taxonomy): domain Eukaryota; kingdom Metazoa; phylum Chordata; class Chondrichthyes; order Orectolobiformes; family Hemiscylliidae; genus Chiloscyllium; species Chiloscyllium plagiosum. Next base: position 176,759,509 of record NW_028270139.1, on the reverse strand, counting down.
AGAGGGTGAAGTATGGTTAGGATGAGAGAGTATAGTGTGGCCTGTCTGAGAGAGTAAAGTATGGTCAAGATGAGAGAGTACAGTGTGGTCTGTCTGAGAGAGTAAAGTATGGTCAAGATGAGAGAGTAAAATGTGGTCTGTCTGAGAGGGTAAAGTGTGGTCTGTCTGAGAGAGTAAAGTGTGGTCTGTCTGAGAGACTAAAGTATGGTCTGTCTGAGAGAGTAAAGTGAGGACTGGCTGAGGGAGTAAAGTATGGTCTGCTTGGGAGAGTAAAGTATGGTCTGCCTGCGAGTGTAAAGTGTGGTCTGTCTGAGAGGGTAAAGTGTGGTCTGTCTGAGAGAGTAATATGTGATCTGTGTGAGAGAGTAAAGTATGGTCTGCCTGGGAGAGTAAAGTATGGTCTGCTTGGGAGAGTAAAGTATGGTCTGTCTGAGAGAGTAAAGTATGGACTGGCTGAGAGAGTAAAGTGTGATCTATCTGAGAGGGTAAAGTATGGTCTGTCTGAGAGAGTAAAGTATGGTCTGTCTGAGAGAGTAAAGTATGGTCTTCCTGAGAGGGTCAAGTATGGACTGGCTGAGAGAGTAAAGTGTGATCTGTCTGAGAGGGTAAAGTATGGTCTGTCTGAGAGAGTAAAGTATGGACAGTCTGAGAAAGTAAACTATGGTCTGTCTGAGAGAGTAAAGTATGGTCTGCTTGGGGGAGTAAAGTATGGTCTGCCTGGGAGAGTAAAGTATGGTCTGCCTGGGAGAGTAAAGTATGGTCTGCCTGAGAGGGTAAAGTGTGGTCTGTCTGAGAGGGTAAAGTGTGATCTGTCTGAGAGAGTATAGAGTGGTCTGTCTGAGAGAGTAAAGTATGGTCTGTCTGAGAGAGTAAAGTATGGTCTGCCTGGGAGAATAAAGTATGGTCTGTCTGAGAGAGTAAAGTATGGTCTGTCTGAGAGGGTAAAGTGTGGTCTGTCTGAGAGAGTGAAGTGTGGTCTGTCTGAGAGAGTGAAGTGTGGTCCGTCTGAGAGAGTAAAGTATGGTCTGTCTGAGACAGTAAACTATGGTCAGTCTGAGAGAGTATAGTGTGGCCTGTCTGAGAGAGTAAAGTATGGTCAAGATGAGAGAGTAAAGTGTGATCTGTCTGAGAGAGTAAAGTGTGGTCTGTCTGAGAGAGTAAAGTATGGTCTGTCTGAGAGAGTAAAGTATGGTCTGCCTGAGAGAGTAAACTATGGTCAGTCTGAGAGGGTAAAGTGTGGTCTGTCTGAGAGAGTAAAGTATGGTCAAGATGAGAGAGTAAAGTGTGGTCTGTCTGAGAGAGTAAAGTATGGTCAAGATGAGAGAGTAAACTATGGTCAGTCTGAGAGAGTAAAGTGTGGTCTGCCTGAGAGGGTGAAGTATGGTTAGGATGAGAGAGTATAGTGTGGCCTGTCTGAGAGAGTAAAGTATGGTCAAGATGAGAGAGTAAAGTATGGTCTGTCTGAGAGAGTAAAGTGAGGACTGGCTGAGAGAGTAAAGTATGGTCTGTCTGAGAGGGTAAAGTGTGGTCTGTCTGTCAGGGTAAAGTGTGGTCTGTCTGAGAGAGTAAAATGTGATCTGTGTGAGAGAGTAAAGTATGGTGTGTCTGAGAGAGTAAAGTATGGACTGGCTGAGAGAGTAAAGTGTGATCTGTCTGAGAGGGTAAAGTATGGTCTGCCTGAGAGAGTAAAGTATGGTCTGTCTGAGAGAGTAAAGTATGGACTGGCTGAGAGAGTAAAGTGTGGTCTGTCTGAGAGGGTAAAGTGTGATCTGTCTGAGAGAGTATAGAGTGGTCTGTCTGAGAGAGTAAAGTATGGTCTGTCTGAGAGAGTAAAGTATGGTCTGCCTGGGAGAATAAAGTATGGTCTGTCTGAGAGAGTAAAGTATGGTCTGTCTGAGAGGGTAAAGTGTGGTCTGTCTGAGAGAGTGAAGTGTGGTCTGTCTGAGAGAGTGAAGTGTGGTCCGTCTGAGAGAGTAAAGTGTGGTCTGTCTGAGACAGTAAACTATGGTCAGTCTGAGAGAGTATAGTGTGGCCTGTCTGAGAGAGTAAAGTATGGTCAAGATGAGAGAGTAAAGTGTGATCTGTCTGAGAGAGTAAAGTGTGGTCTGTCTGAGAGAGTAAAGTATGGTCTGTCTGAGAGAGTAAAGTATGGTCTGCCTGAGAGAGTAAACTATGGTCAGTCTGAGAGGGTAAAGTGTGGTCTGTCTGAGAGAGTAAAGTATGGTCAAGATGAGAGAGTAAAGTGTGGTCTGTCTGAGAGAGTAAAGTATGGTCAAGATGAGAGAGTAAACTATGGTCAGTCTGAGAGAGTAAAGTGTGGTCTGCCTGAGAGGGTGAAGTATGGTTAGGATGAGAGAGTATAGTGTGGCCTGTCTGAGAGAGTAAAGTATGGTCAAGATGAGAGAGTAAAGTATGGTCTGTCTGAGAGAGTAAAGTGAGGACTGGCTGAGAGAGTAAAGTATGGTCTGTCTGAGAGGGTAAAGTGTGGTCTGTCTGTCAGGGTAAAGTGTGGTCTGTCTGAGAGAGTAAAATGTGATCTGTGTGAGAGAGTAAAGTATGGTGTGTCTGAGAGAGTAAAGTATGGACTGGCTGAGAGAGTAAAGTGTGATCTGTCTGAGAGGGTAAAGTATGGTCTGCCTGAGAGAGTAAAGTATGGTCTGTCTGAGAGAGTAAAGTATGGACTGGCTGAGAGAGTAAAGTATGGTCTGCCTGAGAGAGTAAAGTATGGTCTGTCTGAGAGAGTAAAGTATGGTCTGCCTGGGAGAGTAAAGTATGGTCAAGATGAGAGAGTAAAGTGTGGTCTGTCTGAGAGAATAAAGTATGGTCTGTCTGAGAGAGTAAAGTATGGTCTGCCTGGGAGAGTAAAGTATGGTCTGCCTGAGAGGGTAAAGTGTGGTCTGTCTGAGAGAGTAAAGTGTGGTCAGTCTGAGAGAGTAAAGTGTGGCCTGCCTGAGAGGGTAAAGTGTGATCTGTGTGAGAGAGTAAAGTGTGGTCTGTCTGAGATAGTAAAGTATGGTCAAGATGAGAGAGTAAAGTGTGGTCTGTCTGAGAGAGTAAAGTATGGTCAAGATGAGAGAGTAAACTATGGTCAGTCTGAGAGAGTAAAGTGTGGTCTGTCTGAGAGGGTAAAGTGTGGTCAAGATGAGAGAGTAAAGTGTGGTCTGTCTGAGAGAGTAAAGTATGGTCAAGATGAGAGAGTAAAGTGTGGTCTGTCTGAGAGAGTAAAGTATGGTCAAGATGAGAGAGTAAACTATGGTCAGTCTGAGAGAGTAAAGTGTGGTCTGTCTGAGAGGGTGAAGTATGGTTAGGATGAGAGAGTATAGTGTGGCCTGTCTGAGAGAGTAAAGTATGGTCAAGATGAGAGAGTAAAATGTGGTCTGTCTGAGAGGGTAAAGTGTGGTCTGTCTGAGAGAGTAAAGTGTGGTCTGTCTGAGAGAGTAAAGTATGGTCTGTCTGAGAGAGTAAAGTGAGGACTGGCTGAGAGAGTAAAGTATGGTCTGCTTGGGAGAGCAAAGTATGGTCTGCCTGAGAGGGTAAAGTGTGGACTGTCTGAGAGGGTAAAGTGTGGTCTGTCTGTGAGGGTAAAGTGTGGTCTGTCTGAGAGAGTAATATGTGATCTGTGTGAGAGAGTAAAGTATGGTCTGCCTGGGAGAGTAAAGTATGGTCTGCTTGGGAGAGTAAAGTATGGTCTGTCTGAGAGAGTAAAGTATGGACTGGCTGAGAGAGTAAAGTGTGATCTGTCTGAGAGGGTAAAGTATGGTCTGTCTGAGAGAGTAAAGTATGGTCTGTCTAAGAGAGTAAAGTATGGTCTGTCTGAGAGAGTAAAGTATGGTCTGTCTGAGAGAGTAAAGTATGGTCTGCTTGGGAGAGTAAAGTATGGTCTGCCTTAGAGAGTAAAGTATGGTCTGTCTGAGAGAGTAAAGTGTGGTCTGTCTGAGAGAGTAAAGTATGGTCTGCTTGGGAGAGTAAAGTGTGATCTGCCTGAGAGGGTAAAGTGTGGTCTGTCTGAGAGAGTATAGAGTGGTCTGTCTGAGAGAGTAAAGTATGGTCTGTCTGAGAGAGTAAAGTATGGACTGTCTGAGAGAGTAAAGTATGGTCTGTCTGAGAGAGTAAAGTATGGTCTGCCTGGGAGAATAAAGTATGGTCTGCCTGAGAGGGTAAAGTGTGGTCTGCCTGAGAGAGTAAAGTGTGGTCTGTCTGAGAGAGTAAAGTGTGATCTGTGTGAGAGAGTAAAGTATGGTCTGTCTGAGAGAGTAAAGTGTGGTCTGTCTGAGAGAGTGAAGTGTGGTCCGTCTGAGAGAGGAAAGTATGGTCTGTCTGAGACAGTAAACTATGGTCAGTCTGAGAGAGTAAAGTATGGTCAAGATGAGAGAGTAAAGTGTGATCTGACTGAGAGGGTAAAATGTGGTCTGTCTGAGAGAGTAAAGTGTGGTCTGTCTGAGAGAGTAAAGTATGGTCAAGATGAGAGAGTAAAGTGTGGTCTGTCTGAGAGAGTAAAGTATGGTCAAGATGAGAGAGTAAAGTGTGGTCTGTCTGAGAGAGTAAAGTATGGTCAAGATGAGAGAGTAAACTATGGTCAGTCTGAGAGAGTAAAGTGTGGTCTGTCTGAGAGGGTAAAGTGTGGTCAAGATGAGAGAGTAAAGTGTGGTCTGTCTGAGAGAGTAAAGTATGGTCAAGATGAGAGAGTAAAGTGTGGTCTGTCTGAGAGAGTAAAGTAAGGTCAAGATGAGAGAGTAAACTATGGTCAGTCTGAGAGAGTAAAGTGTGGTCTGTCTGAGAGGGTGAAGTATGGTTAGGATGAGAGAGTATAGTGTGGCCTGTCTGAGAGAGTAAAGTATGGTCAAGATGAGAGAGTACAGTGTGGTCTGTCTGAGAGAGTAAAGTATGGTCAAGATGAGAGAGTAAAATGTGGTCTGTCTGAGAGGGTAAAGTGTGGTCTGTCTGAGAGAGTAAAGTGTGGTCTGTCTGAGAGACTAAAGTATGGTCTGTCTGAGAGAGTAAAGTGAGGACTGGCTGAGAGAGTAAAGTATGGTCTGCTTGGGAGAGTAAAGTATGGTCTGCCTGCGAGTGTAAAGTGTGGTCTGTCTGAGAGGGTAAAGTGTGGTCTGTCTGAGAGAGTAATATGTGATCTGTGTGAGAGAGTAAAGTATGGTCTGCCTGGGAGAGTAAAGTATGGTCTGCTTGGGAGAGTAAAGTATGGTCTGTCTGAGAGAGTAAAGTATGGACTGGCTGAGAGAGTAAAGTGTGATCTATCTGAGAGGGTAAAGTATGGTCTGTCTGAGAGAGTAAAGTATGGTCTGTCTGAGAGAGTAAAGTATGGTCTTCCTGAGAGGGTAAAGTATGGACTGGCTGAGAGAGTAAAGTGTGATCTGTCTGAGAGGGTAAAGTATGGTCTGTCTGAGAGAGGAAAGTATGGTCTGCTTGGGAGAGTAAAGTATGGTCTGCCTGGGAGAGTAAAGTATGGTCTGCCTGGGAGAGTAAAGTATGGTCTGTCTGAGAGAGTAAAGTGTGGTCTGTCTGAGAGAGTAAAGTATGGTCTGCTTGGGAGAGTAAAGTATGGTCTGCCTGAGAGGGTAAAGTGTGGTCTGCCTGAGAGGGTAAAGTGTGGTCTGTCTGAGAGAGTAAAGTGTGGTCTGTCTGAGAGAGTAAAGTATGGTCTGCCTGGGAGAATAAAGTATGGTCTGTCTGAGAGAGTAAAGTATGTTCTGTCTGAGAGGGTAAAGTGTGGTCTGTCTGAGAGGGTAAAGTGTGATCTGTCTGAGAGAGTATAGTGTGGTCTGTCTGAGAGAGTAAAGTATGGTCTGTCTGAGAGAGTAAAGTATGGTCTGCCTGGGAGAATAAAGTATGGTCTGCCTGAGAGAGTAAAGTATGGTCTGCCTGGGAGAATAAAGTATGGTCTGCCTGAGAGAGTAAAGTATGGTCTGCCTGGGAGAATAAAGTATGGTCTGCCTGAGAGAGTAAGGTATGGTCTGCTTGGGAAAGTAAAGTATGGTCTGCCTGAGAGGGTAAAGTGTGGTCTGTCTGAGAGGGTAAAGTGTGGTCTGTCTGAGAGGGTAAAGTGTGGTCTGTCTGAGAGAGTAAAGTGTGATCTGGGTGAGAGAGTAAAGTATGGTCTGCCTGAGAGAGTAAAGTATGGTCTGTCTGAGAGAGTAAAGTATGGACTGGCTGAGAGAGTAAAGTGTGATCTGTCTGAGAGGGTAAAGTATGGTCTGTCTGAGAGAGTAAAGTATGGTCTGTCTGAGAGAGTAAAGTATGGTCTGCCTGGGAGAGTAAAGTATGGTCTATCTGAGAGAGTAAAGTGTGGTCTGTCTGAGAGAGTAAAGTATGGTCTGTCTGAGAGAGTAAAGTATGGTCTGCCTGAGAGAGTAAAGTATGGTCTGTCTGAGAGAGTAAAGTATGGTCTGTCTGAGAGAGTAAAGTGTGGTCTGTCTGAGAGAATAAAGTATGGTCTGTCTGAGAGAGTAAAGTATGGTCTGCCTGGGTGAGTAAAGTATGGTCTGCCTGAGAGAGTAAAGTATGGTCTGCCTGAGAGGGTAAAGTGTGGTCAAGATGAGAGAGTAAAGTGTGGTCAGTCTGAGAGAGTAAAGTGTGGTCAGTCTGAGAGAGTAAAGTGTGGTCAGTCTGAGAGAGTAAAGTGTGGTCTGCCTGAGAGGGTAAAGTGTGGTCTGCCTGAGAGAGTAAAGTGTGGTCTGTCTGAGACAGTAAAGTGTGATCTGTGTGAGAGAGTAAAGTATGGTCTGTCTGAGAGAGTAAAGTATGGTCTGCCTGGGAGAGTAAAGTATGGTCTGCCTGAGAGGGTAAAGTGTGTTCTGTCTGAGAGGGTAAAGTATGGTCTGTCTGAGAGAGTAAAGTATGGTCTGCCTGGGAGAGTAAAGTATGGTCTGTCTGAGAGAGTAAAGTGTGGTCTGTCTGAGAGAGTAAAGTATGGTCTGTCTGAGAGAGTAAAGTGTGGTCTGTCTGAGAGAATAAAGTATGGTCTGTCTGAGAGAGTAAAGTATGGTCTGCCTGGGAGAGTAAAGTATGGTCTGCCTGAGAGAGTAAAGTATGGTCTGCCTGAGAGGGTAAAGTGTGGTCTGCCTGAGAGAGTAAAGTGTGGTCTGTCTGAGAGAGTAAAGTGTGATCTGTGTGAGAGAGTAAAGTATGGTCTGCCTGAGAGGGTAAAGTGTGGTCTGCCTGAGAGAGTAAAGTGTGGTCTGTCTGAGAGAGTAAAGTATGGTCTGCCTGAGAGGGTAAAGTGTGGTCTGCCTGAGAGAGTAAAGTGTGGTCTGTCAGAGAGAGTAAAGTGTGGTCAGTCTGAGAGAGTAAAGTGTGGTCTGCCTGAGAGGGTAAAGTGTGGTCTGCCTGAGAGAGTAAAGTGTGGTCTGTCTGAGAGAGTAAAGTGTGATCTGTGTGAGAGAGTAAAGTATGGTCTGTCTGAGAGAGTAAAGTATGGTCTGCCTGGGAGAGTAAAGTATGGTCTGCCTGAGAGGGTAAAGTGTGGTCTGCCTGAGAGGGTAAAGTGTGGTCTGTCTGAGAGGGTAAAGTGTGGTCTGTCTGAGAGAGTGAAGTGTGGTCTGTCTGAGAGAGTGAAGTGTGGTCCGTCTGAGAGAGTAAAGTATGGTCTGTCTGAGACAGTAAACTATGGTCAGTCTGAGAGAGTATAGTGTGGCCTGTCTGAGAGAGTAAAGTATGGTCAAGATGAGAGAGTAAAGTGTGATCTGTCTGAGAGAGTAAAGTGTGGTCTGTCTGAGAGAGTAAAGTATGGTCTGTCTGAGAGAGTAAAGTATGGTCTGCCTGAGAGAGTAAACTATGGTCAGTCTGAGAGGGTAAAGTGTGGTCTGTCTGAGAGAGTAAAGTATGGTCAAGATGAGAGAGTAAAGTGTGGTCTGTCTGAGAGAGTAAAGTATGGTCAAGATGAGAGAGTAAACTATGGTCAGTCTGAGAGAGTAAAGTGTGGTCTGTCTGAGAGGGTAAAGTGTGGTCAAGATGAGAGAGTAAAGTGTGGTCTGTCTGAGAGAGTAAAGTATGGTCAAGATGAGAGAGTAAAGTGTGGTCTGTCTGAGAGAGTAAAGTGAGGACTGGCTGAGAGAATAAAGTGTGATCTGTCTGAGAGGGTAAAGTATGGTCTGTCTGAGAGAGTAAAGTATGGTCTGTCTGAGAGAGTAAAGTATGGTCTGCCTGAGAGAGTAAAGTATGGTCTGTCTGAGAGAGTAAAGTATGGACTGGCTGAGAGAGTAAAGTATGGTCTGCCTGAGAGAGTAAAGTATGGTCTGTCTGAGAGAGTAAAGTATGGTCTGCCTGGGAGAGTAAAGTATGGTCAAGATGAGAGAGTAAAGTGTGGTCTGTCTGAGAGAATAAAGTATGGTCTGTCTGAGAGAGTAAAGTATGGTCTGCCTGGGAGAGTAAAGTATGGTCTGCCTGAGAGGGTAAAGTGTGGTCTGTCTGAGAGAGTAAAGTGTGGTCAGTCTGAGAGAGTAAAGTGTGGCCTGCCTGAGAGGGTAAAGTGTGATCTGTGTGAGAGAGTAAAGTGTGGTCTGTCTGAGATAGTAAAGTATGGTCAAGATGAGAGAGTAAAGTGTGGTCTGTCTGAGAGAGTAAAGTATGGTCAAGATGAGAGAGTAAACTATGGTCAGTCTGAGAGAGTAAAGTGTGGTCTGTCTGAGAGGGTAAAGTGTGGTCAAGATGAGAGAGTAAAGTGTGGTCTGTCTGAGAGAGTAAAGTATGGTCAAGATGAGAGAGTAAAGTGTGGTCTGTCTGAGAGAGTAAAGTATGGTCAAGATGAGAGAGTAAACTATGGTCAGTCTGAGAGAGTAAAGTGTGGTCTGTCTGAGAGGGTGAAGTATGGTTAGGATGAGAGAGTATAGTGTGGCCTGTCTGAGAGAGTAAAGTATGGTCAAGATGAGAGAGTAAAATGTGGTCTGTCTGAGAGGGTAAAGTGTGGTCTGTCTGAGAGAGTAAAGTGTGGTCTGTCTGAGAGAGTAAAGTATGGTCTGTCTGAGAGAGTAAAGTGAGGACTGGCTGAGAGAGTAAAGTATGGTCTGCTTGGGAGAGTAAAGTATGGTCTGCCTGAGAGGGTAAAGTGTGGTCTGTCTGAGAGGGTAAAGTGTGGTCTGTCTGTGAGGGTAAAGTGTGGTCTGTCTGAGAGAGTAATATGTGATCTGTGTGAGAGAGTAAAGTATGGTCTGCCTGGGAGAGTAAAGTATGGTCTGCTTGGGAGAGTAAAGTATGGTCTGTCTGAGAGAGTAAAGTATGGACTGGCTGAGAGAGTAAAGTGTGATCTGTCTGAGAGGGTAAAGTATGGTCTGTCTGAGAGAGTAAAGTATGGTCTGTCTGAGAGAGTAAAGTATGGTCTGTCTGAGAGGGTAAAGTATGGACTGGCTGAGAGAGTAAAGTGTGATCTGTCTGAGAGGGTAAAGTATGGTCTGTCTGAGAGAGTAAAGTATGGACAGTCTGAGAAAGTAAACTATGGTCTGTCTGAGAGAGTAAAGTATGGTCTGCTTGGGAGAGTAAAGTATGGTCTGCCTGAGAGAGTAAAGTGTGGTCTGTCTGAGAGAGTAAAGTATGGTCTGCTTGGGAGAGTAAAGTATGGTCTGCCTGAGAGGGTAAAGTGTGGTCTGTCTGAGAGGGTAAAGTGTGGTCTGTCTGAGAGAGTAAAGTGTGATCTGTCTGAGAGAGTATAGAGTGGTCTGTCTGAGAGAGTAAAGTATGGTCTGTCTGAGAGAGTAAAGTGTGGTCTGTCTGAGAGAGTATAGAGTGGTCTGTCTGAGAGAGTAAAGTGTGGTCTGTCTGAGAGGGTAAAGTGTGGTCTGTCTGAGAGAGTAAAGTATGGTCTGTCTGAGAGAGTAAAGTTTGTTCTGTCTGAGAGGGTAAAGTGTGGTCTGTCTGAGAGGGTAAAGTGTGATCTGTCAGAGAGAGTATAGTGTGGTCTGTCTGAGAGAGTAAAGTATGGTCTGTCTGAGAGAGTAAAGTGTGATCTGGGTGAGAGAGTAAAGTATGGTCTGCCTGAGAGAGTAAAGTATGGTCTGTCTGAGAGAGTAAAGTATGGACTGGCTGAGAGAGTAAAGTGTGATCTGTCTGAGAGGGTAAAGTATGGTCTGTCTGAGAGAGTAAAGTATGGTCTGCCTGGGAGAGTAAAGTATGGTCTGTCTGAGAGAGTAAAGTGTGGTCTGTCTGAGAGAGTAAAGTATGGTCTGCCTGGGAGCATAAAGTATGGTCTGCCTGAGAGAGTAAAGTATGGTCTGCCTGGGAGAATAAAGTATGGTCTGTCTGAGAGAGTAAAGTGTGGTCTGTCTGAGAGGGTAAAGTGTGGTCTGTCTGAGAGGGTAAAGTGTGGTCTGTCTGAGAGGGTAAAGTGTGGTCTGTCTGAGAGAGTAAAGTGTGATCTGGGTGAGAGAGTAAAGTATGGTCTGCCTGAGAGAGTAAAGTATGGTCTGTCTGAGAGAGTAAAGTATGGACTGGCTGAGAGAGTAAAGTGTGATCTGTCTGAGAGGGTAAAGTATGGTCTGTCTGAGAGAGTAAAGTATGGTCTGTCTGAGAGAGTAAAGTATGGTCTGCCTGGGAGAGTAAAGTATGGTCTGTCTGAGAGAGTAAAGTGTGGTCTGTCTGAGAGAGTAAAGTATGGTCTGTCTGAGAGACTAAAGTATGGTCTGCCTGAGAGAGTAAAGTATGGTCTGTCTGAGAGAGTAAAGTGTGGTCTGTCTGAGAGAGTAAAGTATGGTCTGTCTGAGAGAGTAAAGTGTGGTCTGTCTGAGAGAATAAAGTATGGTCTGTCTGAGAGAGTAAAGTATGGTCTGCCTGGGAGAGTAAAGTATGGTCTGCCTGAGAGAGTAAAGTATGGTCTGCCTGAGAGGGTAAAGTGTGGTCTGTCTGAGAGAGTAAAGTGTGGTCAGTCTGAGAGAGTAAAGTGTGGTCTGCCTGAGAGGGTAAAGTGTGGTCTGCCTGAGAGAGTAAAGTGTGGTCTGTCTGAGAGAGTAAAGTGTGATCTGTGTGAGAGAGTAAAGTATGGTCTGTCTGAGAGAGTAAAGTATGGTCTGCCTGGGAGAGTAAAGTATGGTCTGCCTGAGAGGGTAAAGTGTGGTCTGTCTGAGAGAGTAAAGTATGGTCTGCCTGGGAGAGTAAAGTATGGTCTGTCTGAGAGAGTAAAGTGTGGTCTGTCTGAGAGAGTAAAGTATGGTCTGTCTGAGAGAGTAAAGTGTGGTCTGTCTGAGAGAATAAAGTATGGTCTGTCTGAGAGAGTAAAGTATGGTCTGCCTGGGAGAGTAAAGTATGGTCTGCCTGAGAGAGTAAAGTATGGTCTGCCTGAGAGGGTAAAGTGTGGTCTGTCAGAGAGAGTAAAGTGTGGTCAGTCTGAGATAGTAAAGTATGGTCTGTCTGAGAGGGTAAAGTGTGGTCTGCCTGAGAGAGTAAAGTGTGGTCTGTCTGAGAGAGTAAAGTGTGATCTGTGTGAGAGAGTAAAGTATGGTCTGTCTGAGAGAGTAAAGTATGGTCTGCCTGGGAGAGTAAAGTATGGTCTGCCTGAGAGGGTAAAGTGTGGTCTGCCTGAGAGGGTAAAGTGTGGTCTGTCTGAGAGGGTAAAGTGTGGTCTGTCTGAGAGAGTGAAGTGTGGTCCGTCTGAGAGAGTAAAGTATGGTCTGTCTGAGACAGTAAACTATGGTCAGTCTGAGAGAGTATAGTGTGGCCTGTCTGAGAGAGTAAAGTATGGTCAAGATGAGAGAGTAAAGTGTGATCTGTCTGAGAGAGTAAAGTGTGGTCTGTCTGAGAGAGTAAAGTATGGTCTGTCTGAGAGAGTAAAGTATGGTCTGCCTGAGAGAGTAAACTATGGTCAGTCTGAGAGGGTAAAGTGTGGTCTGTCTGAGAGAGTAAAGTATGGTCAAGATGAGAGAGTAAAGTGTGGTCTGTCTGAGAGAGTAAAGTATGGTCAAGATGAGAGAGTAAACTATGGTCAGTCTGAGAGAGTAAAGTGTGGTCTGTCTGAGAGGGTAAAGTGTGGTCAAGATGAGAGAGTAAAGTGTGGTCTGTCTGAGAGAGTAAAGTATGGTCAAGATGAGAGAGTAAAGTGTGGTCTGTCTGAGAGAGTAAAGTATGGTCAAGATGAGAGAGTAAACTATGGTCAGTCTGAGAGAGTAAAGTGTGGTCTGTCTGAGAGGGTGAAGTATGGTTAGGATGAGAGAGTATAGTGTGGCCTGTCTGAGAGAGTAAAGTATGGTCAAGATGAGAGAGTAAAGTGTGGTCTGTCTGAGAGTGTAAAGTGAGGACTGGCTGAGAAAGTAAAGTATGGTCTGCCTGCGAGGGTAAAGTGTGGTCTGTCTGAGAGGGTAAAGTGTGGTCTGTCTGAGAGGGTAAAGTATGGTCTGTCTGAGAGAGTAAAGTATGGTCTGTCTGAGAGAGTAAAGTGTGGTCTGCCTGGGAGAGTAAAGTATGGTCTGTCTGAGAGGGTAAAGTGTGGTCTGTCTGAGAGAGTAAAGTATGGTCTGCTTGGGAGAGTAAAGTATGGTCTGCCTGAGTGAGTAAAGTGTGATCTGTCTGAGAGGGTAAAGTGTGGTCTGTCTGAGAGAGTGAAGTGTGGTCCGTCTGAGAGGGTGAAGTATGGTTAGGATGAGAGAGTATAGTGTGGCCTGTCTGAGAGAGTAAAGTATGGTCAAGATGAGAGAGTACAGTGTGGTCTGTCTGAGAGAGTAAAGTATGGTCAAGATGAGAGAGTAAAGTGTGGTCTGTCTGAGAGAGTAAAGTATGGTCAAGATGAGAGAGTAAAGTGTGGTCTGTCTGAGAGAGTAAAGTATGGTCTGTCTGAGAGAGTAAAGTATGGTCTGCCTGGGAGAGTAAAGTATGGTCAAGATGAGAGTGTAAAGTGTTGTCTGTCTGAGAGAGTAAAGTATGGTCTGGCTGAGAGAGTAAAGTATGGTCTGCCTGCGAGGGTAAAGTGTGGTCTGTCTGAGAGGGTAAAGTGTGATCTGTCTGAGAGAGTATGGTCTGTCTGAGAGGGTAAAGTGTGGTCAGTCTGAGAGGGTAAAGTGTGGTCTGTCTGAGAGAGTAAAATGTGATCTGTGTGAGAGAGTAAAGTATGGTCTGTCTGAGAGAGTAAAGTATGGTCTGTCTGGGGGAGTAAAGTGTGGTCTGTCTGAGAGAGTAAAGTATGGTCTGTCTGAGAGAGTAAAGTGTGATCTGTCTGAGAGAGTAAAGTGTGGTCTGTCTGAGAGAGTAAAGTATGGTCTGTCTGAGAGAGTAAAGTGTGGTCTGCTTGGGAGAGTAAAGTATGGTCTGCCTGAGAGGGTAAAGTGTGGTCTGTCTGAGAGGGTAAAGTGTGGTCTGTCTGAGAGAGTAAAGTGTGGTCTGTCTGAGAGAGTAAAGTGTGGTCTGTGTGAGAGAGTAAAGTGTGGTCTGTCTGAGAGGGTAAAGTGTGGTCTGCCTGAGAGGGTAAAGTGTGGTCTGTCTGAGAGGGTAAAGTGTGGTCTGTCTGAGACAGTAAACTATGGTCAGTCTGAGAGAGTAAAGTGTGGTCTGTCTGAGAGGGTGAAGTATGGTCAAGATGAGAGAGTACAGTGTGGCCTGTCTGAGAGAGTAAAGCATGGTCAAGATGAGAGAGTAAAGTGTGGTCTGTCTGAGAGAGTAAAGTATGGTCTGCCCGGGAGAGTAAAGTATGGTCTGCCTGAGAGGGTAAAGTCTGGTCTGTCTGAGAGAGTAAAGTATGGTCTGCCTGAGAGAGTAAAGTGTGGTCTGTCTGAGAGAGTAAAGTGTGGTCTGTCTGAGAGAGTAAAGTGTGATCTGTTGATAGAGTAAAGTATGGTCTGCCTGGGAGAGTAAAGTATGGTCTGCCTGGGAGGGTAAAGTGTGGTCTGTCTGAGAGGGTAAAGTGTGGTCTGTCTGAGAGAGTATAGTGTGATCTGTTGATAGAGTGAAGTGTGGTCTGGCACAGCCTTATCGTTCCTCCATTGAGAGAAATAACCATAGTGCAAATGTGATCACTTTTACCTTGAGAATTCAAACTTCAGAAATAAATTGATGGAGTTTTTCACAGAGTAATAGAAGTTTAACGTGTCATCAATGTGAACACAGTCTCCTTCCTCACTCACCATATTGACGGCATTGACAACATTAATCATTCTCTGCACGACAGCGTCCTTATTACTCCCCAGATCTATGTACTAAAGGGAGACAAAAATTGGTGATGTTTCACTGGTCAGAATAGCTCCACGTAGGACCCCATCATCACACATACCTCGACCACCAGCATTATTATGGAAGGACAAAGTTAAACACAGCTGAAATGACACTGTCTGCTTTTGTTTTAAATTCGGTGTCTTCTGATGCTGCACCACACTTATCTGATGAAGGAGCGGCGCTCCGAAAGCGGGTGCTCCCTTTTAAACCTGTTGGAGTGTGATTTTTAACTATCTACCTGAGACTTCTCTTTTAAGGATTTTCTGTTTGTCAGCAGCAGCAGTAGCGCGAAGGGTGGGAGCTCAGACCAGGGGCCTGCGGGAGCGTGAGACACTGATTTGAGCTTTTATATTTGAAGTCAGAGAGCAGAGGTTTCTGCGAAAGGAGGGACGTCTTATTTTAATTTCCATCCAGCTACATAAGTCAGTGTTTTCTCAACCTAAGACCCTCCCCTCCTCTAACCTTAAAGACCAGGGACATATCAGGTAAGTGTCTCTTTTTTACTTTGTGACTAGGGGACTAGCAGGGATGGTAGTGCAGGCAGAGCAATGTTCCTCCTGCAGGATGTTTGAGGTGAGGGACACCATTAGTGTCCCAAGCAAGTACATCTGCAGGAAGTGCACCCAACACTCGCTCCTCCAAGACCGTGTTAGGGAGCTGGAGCGGGAGCTGGATGAACTTCGGATCATTCAGGAGGCAGAGGCTGTGACAGATAGGAGTTACAGGGAAGTAGTTACTCCGAGGCACGAAGAAAGCTGGGTGACTGTTCGAAAGGGGGAAAAAACATCAGTGGAGGGATCCCCTGTGGTCGCTCCCCTGAAAAACATGTATACCGTTTTGGATACTGTTGAGGGGGACGACTGACCAGGGCTATGCAGTGGGGCCCAGGTCTCTGGCACAGAGCCTGTCCCTGTTGCACAGAAGGGAAGGGGGGGGGGGGGGGGGGGGAAAGGAGGAGAGTGTTAGTCATTGGGAAGCTCAGACAGAAGGTTTGTTGGGAATGAAAGAGACTCACGGTTGGTGTGTTGCCTCCCAGGTGCCAGGGTCTGTGATGTCTTGGGTTGTATCTCTGGGATCCTGAAGGGAGAGGGTGACCAGCCCCAAATCGTTGTCCATGTAGGTACCAACGACATCGGTAGACAGAGGGATAGGGATGTAAGGCAGGATTTCAGGGAGCTAGGGTGGAAGCTGAGAGCTAGAACAAACCGCGTTGTTATCTCTGGATTGTTACCCGTGCCACGAGATAGTGAGACAAGGAATAGGGAGAGATATCAGCTGAACACATGGCTGCAAGGATGGTACAGGAGGGAGGGTTTCAGGTACTTTGATAATTGGGGCTCTTCTGGGGAAAGTGGGTCTTGTACAAACAGGATGGTCTTCACTTGAACCAGAGGGGTACAAATATCCTGGTGGGAAATTTGCTGGTGCTATTCGGGTGGGTTTAAACTAGCTCAGCAGGGGGATGGGAACCGGAGGTGTAGTTGCAGTGCACAGGAAGATGAGAGTAAGGAGGACAGGGACAGGATTTCAGGGTCACAGGAATGTGCTGGTAGACAGCAAACTGGTTTGAAGTGTGTCTACTTCAACACCAGAAGTATCCGAAATAAGATGGGGGAGCTTGCAGCATGGATGGGTACTTGGGACTTCAATGTTGTGGCCATTTCGGAGACATGGATAGAGCAGGGTGAGGAATGGATGTTGCAGGTTCCAGGGTTTAGATCTTTCACGAAGAACAGGCAAAGCGGTAAAAGAGGGGGAGGTGTGGCCTTGTTAGTCAAGGACAGTCTAACGGTGGCTGAAAGATCTTTTGATGAGGACTCGTCTACTGAGGTAGTGTGGGCTGAGGTTAGAAACAGGAGAGGAGAGTTTTTCTTTTAATCGGACTCCGCAGAGTTCCAGGAGGTGGGAGAGAGGATTAGCAACATTATCCTGGGTCGGAGTGAAAGGAACAGGGTGGTCATTATGGGGGACTTTATCTTCCCCAACACTGACTGGAAATGCTATAACTCCAGTATGTCAGATGGATCAGTTTTTGTCCAACGTGTACAGGAGGGTTTCCTGACACAGGATGTCGAAGGGCCGACAAGAGGGGAGGCCACACTGGGTCTGGGGCTTGGGAATGACCCAGGCCAGGTGTTTGATTTAGTTGTAGGTGAGCACTTTGGAGAGAGTGACCGTAATTCAGTTACATATAGTTTAGCGATGGAAAGGGATAGGTACATGCCACAGGTCAAGAGTTATCGATGGGACAAGGGCAATTATAATGCGATTAGGCAAGAATTAGGATGCATAGAATGGGGGAGCAAAATGCAGGGGATGCAGACAATGGAAATGTGGAGCTGGTTTCAGGAACAGATATTGCGTGTCCTTGATAGGTCTGTCCCTGTCAGGCAGGGAGGAGGTGATAAGGTAAGGGAACCGTGGGTTACTACAGAAATTGCATCTCTTGTTACGAAGAAGAAGGAGACTTATGTGTTGATGAGACAAGATGGTACAGATGAGGCGATGGAGAGTTACAGATCAGCGAGGAAGGATTTAAAGAGAGAGTTAAGAAAAGCAAAGAGAGGACACGAGCAGTCTTTAGCAAATAGAATAAAGGAGAACCCTAAAGCTTTCTATAGGTATGTGAGGGATAAAACGATGATTAGGGTAGGATTCGGGCCAGTCAAAGACAGGGGTGGGAAGCTGTGTGTGGACCCTGTGGAGATCGGGGAGGTGCTAAACGAATATTTATCATCAGTGTTCACTCAGGAAAAGGAGAATATTGTGGAGGAGAAGAATATTAGACTAGAAAGGATCGAGGTTAGTTACGCAGAGGTGTGATCAATTCTAGAAGGAGTGAAAGTAGACAAGTCCCCTGGGCCAGATGGGATTTATCCGAGGATTCTCTATGAAGCTAGGGAGGAGAGAGCAGAGCCTTTGGCTTTGATCTTTGAGTCATCATTGTCTTCGGGTTTCGTCCCAGAAAACTGGAGGATTGCAAATGTTGTGCCCTATTACAAGAAGGGCAGTAGAGATGACCCAGGTAATTATAGACCAGTGAGCCTTACTTCTGTTGTAGGAAAGGGTTTGGAAAGGATTATAAGAGATAGGATTTATAATCATCTAGCAAGCAACAATTTGATTTCAGATAGTCAACATGGTTTTGTCAAGAAACATCAAAGGAGCAGGAGAATCGACTTTTCGGGCATAAGCCCTTCTTCAGGAAACGTCGATTCTCCTGTTCCTTTGATGCTGCCTGACCTGCTGCGCTTTTCCAGCAACACATTTTTTATGCTCTGGTCTCCAGCATCTGCAGTCCTCACTTTCTCCATGGTTTTGTCAAGGGCAGGTTGTGTTTCACAAACCGCATTGAGCTTTTTGAGAAGGTGACCAAGTATGTAGATGAGGGTAGGGCAGTTGACGTGGTGTACATGGACTTCAGTAAAGCCTTTGATAAGGTTCCACATGGGAGGCTGTTGGAGAAAATGCAAAGGCATGGGATTGAGGGTGATTGAGCAGTTTGGATTAGAAACTGGCTTTCTGAAAGAAGGCAGCGAGTGGTGGTTGATGGAAAATATTCAGCCTGGAGTCTGGTTACTAGTGGTGTGCCACAAGGATCTGTTTTGGGACCTAGCTTCCCTGAGAATCCTCGGATAAATCCCATCCGGCCCAGGGGACTTGTCCACTTTCACTCCTTCTAGTATTGATAACACCTGTCTGTAACTAAGCTGATCCTTTCTAGTCTAATATCTCGTACCTCATTCTTCTCCTCTACAATATTCTCCTTTTCCTGAGTGAACACTGATGAGAAATGTTCCTTTAACATCTCTCCGATCTCCACAGGATCCACACTCAACTTCCCACTTCTGTCTTTGACTGGTCGTTGCTGTGTCATTTTTATAAATGACTTAGACGCAGGCATTGGTGGATGGATTAGTAAATTTGCAGATGACACTAAAGTCGGTGGAGTAGTGGTCAGTTTGGAAGAATGTTACAGGTTACTGCAGAATTGGGCTGAGAGGTGGCAAATGGAGTTCAATGCAGCTAAATGTGAGGTGATGCACTTTGGGAAGAATAACAGGAAAGCAGAGTACTGGGTCAATGGAAAGATTCTTGGCAGTGTGGATGTGCAGAGGGATCTTGGAGTTCATGTACATAGATCCCTGAAAGTTACCACACGGGTGGATAGTGCTGTTAAGAAGGCATACGGTGTGTTAGGTTTCATTGTGGAGGGACTGAGTTCCGGAGCCGCAATATCATGCTGCAACTTTACAAAACGCTGGTCCAGCCGCACTTGGAATATTGTGTACAGTTCCGGTCGCCATATTTTGGGAAGGATGTGGAAGCATTGGAAAAGGTGCAGAGGAGATTTACCGGATGTTGCCTGATCTGGAGGGAAGGTCTTATGAGGAAAGGCCGAGAGACTTGGGTCTGTTCTCATTGGAGAGAAGAAGGCTAAGAGGGGATTTGATAGAGACATACAAGATGAACAGAGGATTAGATAGGGTAGACAGTGAGAGTCTTTTTCCTAGGATGGTGATGTCAGCTTGTACAAGGGGACACAACTACAAATTGAGGGGTAATAGATTTAAGACAGATGTCAGAGGCAGGTTCCTTACTCAGAGAGTGGTAAGGGCGTGGAATGCCCTGCCTGCCAATGTAGTTAACTCAGCCACATTAGGGAGATTTAAACAATCCTTAGATAAGCACATGGATGATGATGGGATAGTGTAGGGGGACGAGCTGAGAATAGTTCACAGGTCGGCACAACATTGAGGGCCGAAGGGCCTGTTCTGCGCTGTATTGTTCTATGTTCTATGAGCTATGAACCTGCACTCCAAGGTCTCTTTGTTCAGCAACACCCCCGAGGACCTTACCATTAAGTGTATAATTCCTGCTAAGATTTGCTTTCCCAAAATGCAGCACCTCACATTTATCTGAATTAAACTCCATTTGCCACTTCTCAGCCCATTGGCCCATCTGGAAATGTGTTGCTGGAAAAGCGCAGCAGGTCAGGCAGCATCCAAGGAAAAGGAGAATCGACGTTTCGGGCCTGAGCCCTTCTTCAGAAATGCCTCATTCCTGAAGAAGGGCTCATGCCCGAAACGTCGATTCTCCTGCTCCTTTGATGCTGCCTGACCTGCTGCACGTTTCCTGCAACACATTTTCAGCTCTGATCTCCAGCATCTGCAGTCCTCACTTTCTCCTCATTGGCCCATCTGGTCCAGATCCTGTTGTAATCTGAGGTAACCATCTTCGCTGTCCACTACACCTCCAATTTTGAACCTCTCCCTGCAGCAGGCCACTGTCCCTGCCTGTTTCTGCCAACCACATCTCCGGGCAGTGCACCCAACTCCAGCTTCACGAACTGGAGCTGGAGCTATGAACTGCAGATCATCCGGGAGGCTGAGGGGGAAATTGAGGGGATGTACAGGGAGGTGGTCACTCCCCAGACACAGGATAGGGACAGCTGGGTTACAGTCAGCGGGAGGAAGGGAACTGACAGACAGAGCAGGGATCCCCTGTGGCCGTTCCCCTCTGCAATAAGTATACCGTTTTGGATACTGCTGATGGGACAGCTGACCAGGGGAATGCCATAGTTGTCAGGTCTCTGGCTCTGAGCCTGGCACTGTGGCTCAGAAGGGAAGGGGGGAAATAGAAAAACGCTTGTGGTAGGGAACTCAATAGTTAGATGGATTGACAGGAGATTTTGTGGTCAGGAACAGGGCTCCCAGAAGGTACGGTGCCTCCCCGGTGCCAGGGTCCGGGATGTCGCCGATCGGGTTTACAGGATTCTGAAGGGGGAGGGGGAGCAGCCAGGAATCGTGGTACATATTGGCCCCAGTGATATAGCCAGGAAAGGGATGGAGGATCTGAAAAGTGACTACAGAGAGTTAGGTTGGAAGCTGAAGGGCAGGACGAGTAGAGTAGTGATCTCAGGTTTGCTACCTGATAGTGAGGTGAGGAACAGACAGCGAGTGCAGCTTAACACGTGGCTGCGAGGCTGGTGCAGGAGGGAGGGCTTCAGGTACCTAGACCATTGGGATGCCTTCTGGGGAAGGTGGGACCTGTACATGAAGGACGGGTTGCACCTGAACTGGAGGGGCACAGATGTCCTGGATGGGAGATGTGCTCATATGATTCGGGACGGTTTAAACTAGTTTGGCAGGGGGTGGGAATCAGAGCCACTTGTCTGAGAGGGGGTCAGTTGCAGACGGGACAGTGACAGGATGAAACAAAGGGATCGGTTAAAGTGTGTCTGCTTTAATGCAAGGAGTGTCTGAAATAAGAGTGATGAACTTAGAGCATGGATCAGTCCTTGGGGCTAAGATGTTGTGGCCATAACGGAGACGTGGGTTTCACTGGGGCAGAAATGGTTGCTAGATGTTCCAGGGTTTAGAACGTTTAGAAAGAACAGGGAGGGTGGAAAAAAGAGGAGGGGATGTAGCATTGCTAATCAGAGAGTGCATCACAGCTACAGAAACGAAGGTTGTTATAGAGTCATCGAGTCATAGAGATATACAGCATGGAAACAGACCCTTCGGTCCAACCTGTCCATGTCGACCAGATATCCCAACCCAATCTAGTCCCATCTGCCAGCACCCAGCCCATATCCCTCCAAGCCCTTCCTATTCATATACCCATCCAAATGCCTCTTAAATGTTGCAATTGTACCAGCCTCCACCACATCCTCTGGCAGCTCATTCCATACACGTACCACCCTCTGCATGAAAACGTTGCCCCTTAGGTCTCTTTTATATCTTTCCCCTCTCACCCTAAACCTCTGCCCTCTAGTTCTGGACTCCCCGACCCCAGGGAAAAGACTTTGTCTATTTATCCTATCCATGCCCCTCAAAATTTTGTAAACCTCTGTAAGGTCACCCCTCAGCCTCCAACGTTCCAGGGAAAACTGCCCCAGCCTGTTCAGTCTCTCCCTATAGCTCAGATCCTCCAACCCTGGCAACATCCTTGGAAATCTTTTCTGAACCCTGTCAAGCTTCACAGTTAGCACTGCTGCCTCACAGCGCCAGAGACCCGGGTTCAATTCCCGCCTCAGGCGACTGACTGTGTGGAGTTTGCACGTTCTCCCTGTGTCTGCATGGGTTTCCTCCGGGTGCTCCGGTTTCCTCCCACAGTCCAAAGATGTGCAGGTTAGGTGAATTGGCCATGCTAAATTGCCCATAGTGTTAGGTAAGGGGTAGATGTAGGGATATGGGTGGGTTGCGCTTCGGCGGGTCGGTGTGGACTTGTTGGGCCGAAGGGCCTGTTTCCACACTGTAAGTAATCTAATCCAATCTAATCTAAACATCTTTCCGATAGGAAGGAGACCAGAATTGCACGCAATATTCCAACAGTAGCCTAACCAATGTCCTGTACAGCCGCAACATGACCTCCCAACTTCTGTACTCAATACTCTGACCAATAAAGGAAAGCATACCAAACGCCTTCTTCACTATCCTATCTACCTGCGACTCCACTTTCAGGGAGCTATGAACCTGCATTCCAAGGTCTGTTTGTTCAGCAACACTCCCCAGGACCTTACCATTAAGTGTATAAGTCCTGCTAAGATTTGCTTTCCCAAAATGCAGCACCTCACTTTATCTGAATTAAACTCCATCGGCCACTCCTCAGCCCATTGGCCCATCTGGTCAAGATCCTGTTGTAATCTGAGGTAACCCTCTTCGCTGTTCACTACTCCTCCAATTTTGGTGTCATCTGCAAACTAACTAACTGTACCTCTTATGTTCACATCCAAATCATTTATGTAAATGACAAAAAGTAGAGGACCCAGCACCGATCCTTGTGGCTGTCCACTGGTCACAGGCCTCCAGTCTGAAAAACAACCCTCCACCACCTCCCTCTGTCTTCTACCTTTGAGCCAGTTCTGTATCCAAATGGCTAGTTCTCCCTGTATTCCATGAGATTAGATTAGATTACATTGTGGAAACAGGCCCTTTGGCCCAACAAGTCCACACCGACCCGCCGAAGCGTAACCCACCCATTCCCATACATTTACCCCTTACCTAACACTACGGGCAATTTAGCATGGCCAATTCACCTGACCTGCACATCTTTGGACTGTGGGAGGAAACCGGAGCACCCGGAGGAAACCCACGCAGACACGGGGAAAACGTGCAAACTCCACATCTAACCTTGCTAACCAGTCTCCCATGGGGAACCTTGTCGAATGCCTTACTGAAGTCCATATAGATCACATCTACTGCTCTGCCCTCATCAATCTTCTTTGTTACTTCCTCAAAAAACTCAATCAAGTTTGTGAGACATGATTTCCCATGCACAAAGCCATGTTGACTAACCCTAATCAGTCCTTGTCTTTCCAAATACATGTACACCCTGTCCCTCAGGATTCTCTCCAACAACTTGCCCACCACCGAGGTCAGGCTCACCGGTCTATAGTTCCCTGGCTTGTCCTTACCGCGCTTCGTAAACAGTGGCACCACGTTTGCCAACCTCCAGTCTTCCAGCACTTCACCTGTGACTATCGATGATACCAATATCTCAGCAAGAGGCCCAGCAATCACTTCCCTAGCTTCCCAAATTGAGGAAGGTTTGTCTACTGAGTCAGAATGGGTGGGAGTTAGGAACAGCCACTGCTATGGGGGTTTACTACAGACCCCCTAATAGCAGTAGAGAGATTGAAGATCTCAAAGATGGGCGGATTCTGGAAAAATGCAGAAGTAGCAGGATTGTTGTTATGGGTGATTTCAACTTTCCCAAAATCGACTGGAACCTCTTCGTGCAGATGGTTTGGATGGAGCCATTTTTGTCAAGTGTGTTCAGGAGGGTTTCCTTACTCAGTACATAGACAGACTGACGAGGAGAGAGGCCATTTTGGATTTGGTGCTTGGCAACAAGCCAGGACAGGTGTCAGATCTCGCGATGGGAGAGCATTAGATTAGATTGGATTAGATTACTTACAGTGTGGAAACAGGCCCTTCGTCCCATCAAGTCCACACCAACCCGCCGAAGCGTAACCCACCCAGACCCATTCCCCTACATTTACTCCTGCCCCTAACACTATGGGCAATTTAGCATGGCCAATTCACCTGACCTGCACATTTTTGGACTGTGAGAGGAAACTGGAGCACCCGGAGGAAACCCACGCAGACACGGGGAGACTCGTGTGCAAACTCCACACAGACATCACCTGAGGCGGGAAAGTGGTGACAGTGATCACAACTGCCTCACATTTAGCATAGCCTTGGAGAGGGAAAGGAGCAGTTACTGAGGGAAGATATTTAGATTAGATTAGATTAGATTAGATTACAGTGCGGAAACAGGCCCTTCGGCCCAACAAGTCCACACCGACCCGCCGAAGCGCAACCCACCCATACCCCTACATTTACCCCTTACCTAACACTACGGGCAATTTAGCATGGCCAATTCACCTGACCCTGCACATCTTTGGATGGTGGGAGGAAACCGGAGCACCCGGAGGAAACCCACGCAGACACGGGGAGAACGTGCAAACTCCACACAGACAGTCACCTGAGGCGGGAATTGAACCCGGGTCTCTGACGCTGTGAGGCAGCAGTGCTAACCACTGTGCCACCGTGCCGCCCACAAATTTAATTGGGGAGAAGGAAATTATGACGCTATCAGACAGGAGTTGGGAAGTACAGATTGGGAGCAATTGTTCCACAGAAAGTCTCCACATGTCTGCTGTGCCCTATTTAAGGAGCAGTTGTTGTGAGTGATGCACAAATTTGTTCCTCTGAGACAGGCAAGAAGGGGTAAGATTAAGGAGCCTTGGATGACAAGAACAGAGGAGCTTCTCGTCAAAAGGAAGAAGGTACCTTATGTAAGGTGGAGGAAGCAAGGATCTAGCACAGCTTTAGAGGATTACAGGCTTGCTAGAAAGGAGCTCAGAAATGGACTGAGGAGAGCCAGGAGGGGGCACGAGAAAGCCTTGGTGGGAAGGTTTAGGGAGAACCCAAAGGCATTTTATTCATACATGAGGAACAAGAGAATATCAGGGAGAAGGTCGGGCCGATTCGGGATAGCGGAGGGAACTTATGTGTGGAGTCTGAGCAGATCGGGTTTTTTTGAGTCTTTTGCTTTGGTTTTCACCAAGGAAAGGGACCTTGTTGTAAATGAAAACTTAGAGGAGCTGGGATACAGGCTTGACCAGATCAAGATTGATGAGGTTGACGTGCTGGAAATTTTGGAAAACATTAAGATTGATAAGTCCCCAGGGCCAGACCAGATTTATCCTCGGCTGCTCCGGGAAGCGAGAAAGGAGGTTGCTAAGCCGCTGGCGAGGATATTTGTCTCCTCCCTCTCCACGGGAGTCATACCGGAGGATTGGAAGGAGGCAAATGTTGTTCCTCTTTTCAAGAAGGGGAATAGGGAAATCCCTGGCAATTACAGAGCAGTCAGTCTTACATCTGTGGTCAGCAAAGTTTTGGAAAGAATTCTGAGGGACAGGATTTATGACTATTTGGCAAAGCATAGTGTGATTAAAGGCAGTCAGCATGGCTCGGTGAGGGGCAGGTCATGCCTCACAAATCTTATTGAGTTCTTTGAGGAGGTGGCAAGACAGGTCAACAAAGGTTGAGCAGTGGATATGGTGTATATGGACCTCAGCAAGGCATTTGATAAGGTTCCCCATGGTAGGCTCATTCATAAGGTCAGGAAGTATGGGATACAGAGAGATTTGGCTGTCTGGATTCAGAATTGGTTGGCTGACAGAAGGCAGAGAGTGGTTGTAGATGGAAAGTATTCTGTCTTGAGGTCAGTGTTGAGTGGGGTCCCGCAGGGCTCTGTTCTTGGGCCTCTGCTCTTTGTGGTTTTTAATAAATAACTTGGATGAGGAGGTTGAGGGGTGGGTTAGTAAATTTGCAGATGACACAAAAGTTGGAGGTGTTGGCGATAGTATAGAGGGCTACTGCAGTGCGACATAGACAGGATGCAGAGCTGGGCTGAGAAATGGCAGATGGAGTTCAATCTGGATAAATGCCAAGTGATGCACTTTGGAAGGTCGAACTTGAATGCTGAATATAGGATTAAAGACAGGATTCTTGGCAGTGTGGAGGAACAGAGGGATCTGGGTGTGAAAGTACATAGATTCCTCAAGGTTCCACCCAAGTGGACAGGTTTGTTAAGGAAGCATATGGTGTTTTGGCTTTCATTAGCAGGGGGATCGAGTTTAAAAGCTGCGAGGTTTTGCTGCAGCTCTACAAGTCCCTGGTGAGACCACACTGGGAATATTGTGTCTAGTTCTGGTCGCCCTACTATAGGAAAGATACAGAGGCTTTGGAGAGGGTGCAAAGAAGGTTTACCAGGATGCTGCCTGGACTGGAGGGCTTGCCTTATGAAGAGAGGTTGAATAAGCTAGGACTTTTCTCTCCTTAGAGAAGGCGGAAGAGAGGTGACCTGATCGAGGTGTACAAAATAATGAGAGGAATAGATAGAGTCAATAGCCATAGACTTTTCCCCAGGACAGGATTGACTGGTACGAGGAGTCATAGTTTGAAGATATTTGGAGGGAGGTATAAAGGAGACGTCAGAGGTAGGTTCTTTATGCAGAGAGTTGTGAATGCATGGAATTGCCAGTGGTGGTGGTGGAAGCAGAGTCATTGGGGACATTTAAGCGACTGCTGGACCTGGGTACCATTGAATTGGGGGGTGCGTAGGTTAGGTTATTTTATTTTAGATTAGGAATAAGTCTCGGCACAACATCAGGGGCCTGTTCTATGCTGTACTTTTCTATGTTCTATCTTTCAAGAGGACCAACACCATCCCTGTGCTTAAGAAGGCTCATGCAGCATGTCTCAATGATTACCGCCCAGTGACCCTAACTTCAATGGTCATGAAGTGCTTTGAAAGGCTGGTCATGGCATTAATCTACTCCAGCCTCCCCACTCTTGACCCACACCAATATGCCTATTTGACCAAAAGATCCACGTCAGATGCTGTATCACTTGACCTTCACTGCTCCCTTGAACATCTTGCCGCCAAGAACAGCTAAGTAAGAATCCCACTCATTGACTACAATTCGATCTTCAACACTATTATCCCCTCGAGACTGATTCCTTAACTTAGTGATCTTGGTTCGTGAGCCCCACTCTCTGCAACTGGATCCTCAGTTTCCTGACCCACAAGCCACAATCAGTGAAGACTGGGGACAATATTTCATCCTCACTAACACTCAACACTGGAGCACCCCAGGGGTACGTACTCAGCTCCCTACTGTATACCCATGACTGTGTCGCCAAATACCAGACTAATGACATTTAAAAGTTCGCCGATGACACCACCATAGTTGGTCGAATCTCAGATGGTGGCGAAACAGACTACAAATGGGAGGTGGCAGACCTGGTAAAATTGAGAACAACCTCGCTCTCAATGTTGGCAACACCAAGGAACTCATTATTGACTTTCGGTGGGATGTTACTCATGTACCCCTACACATTAACAGCACAGAGGTGGAATGAGTAGAGAGTGTCAAACTCCTGGGAGTGGTCATCCACAACAAGCTTTCTTGGCCTCTCCATATGGACGTACTGGTTACAAAGGCCCAACAACGTCTCTTCTTCCTCAGGAAGCTGAGGAAATTTGGGATGGCGGTGAATACCCTCGCCAACTTTTATAGGTGCACCACTGAGAGCATTCTGTCTGGATGTATCACTACCTGGTATGGCAACTGTACCATTCAAGATTGGAGACGGTTACAGAGAGTGGTGAACTCGGCCCAGACAATCACAAAGGCCAACTTCCCATCTATAGAATCCATCTCGCAGGCCCACTGTCAAGGAAAGGCCACCAGCAATATCAAAGATCCATCCCACCCGGGCAATGTTTTTCTCCAACCTCTACCGTCGTGGAGAAGGTACAGAAGCCTGAATACACGCACCAGCCGGTTTTGTAACAGTTTCCACCATACTGTTGTTAGAATGTTGAATGGACTCACAAACTCTTAATATTCGTCCCTGTTCCTGTGTTTTTGCTGCTGTTTACCTATTATTTACTGATCTATGCCATTTAACTCTGTGATCTGCCTGTATTGCTCACAAGACAAAGCTTTTCACTGTGTCTCGGTACACGTGACAATAAATTCAATTCAATTCAATTCATTACCATGCAAACGAATACATACTCATCACCCGATGACAGATAAATTCAGAATTCAGCTGAACAGGATTAATAGGGTAATAAAGAGACAGAAAATAAAGTATTTGAGCAAACTAGCGTGTTGTAGACTAATTGTAGATTGGGAGACAGGAAGTTAGAATTTGGTGTGTGTAAAATTGTGAAATGGGGAAAGCTTTGTGGGGTCCCTTTAAAAAATGTTTCTTTTTCTGTGCTTAGAGATGAAAACAGATGTCTGTGAAAGGGCATGAAGGTTTGCCAGTAGGCAGACAGTGAGAACTGAAAACACTTGTATTGAAAGGCTGTCCAGTTAGAAGGCCAAACAGCAGTTTTTACAAATACAACATGCAAGTCCTGAGCTTTCTCCACTGCCAAGTCCAAGCATCTGCCAATCTGCCTCAGCCATCTTCCACCTTAAAACCCTTCAATCACATGGCATCAACATCGATTTCACTAGTTTCCAAATCTCCCCACCTGACACCTCATCCCAGGTCCAACCCACCAACTCGGCACCACCCGTTTGACATGTCCATTTTCCTTCCCACCTATGCATTCCATCAGCCCCCACAGACCAATCATAATTACCCTTCACCTAAAGCCAACTTTCACTTTCCCACATACGTCCCCCCCATGGCATTCATATACCCCCTATTCATCCCCCTTGCCCCTCTATATTCCTGATGAAGGGCTTCTGCCCAAAACGATAAGACCATAAGACAAAGGAGCAGAAATGAGACCATTCAGCCCATCGAATCTGGTCCACCATTCAATCAAGGCTGATACATTTCTCAACCTCATTCTCCCACTTTCTCCCTGTAACTCCTGATTCCTTTGATACTAAAGAACTTGTCTCCATCTTAAATATACTCATTGACCTGGCCTCCACAGCCTTCTGTGGCAATGAATTCACCACTCCCTGGCTGAAGATGTTTCTTCTTATCTTTGCTCTAAAAGCTCTTCCCTTTACTCTCAGGCTGTGTCCTCGGGTCCTAGTCTCTCCTACCAATGGAAACATCTTCCCAACATCTACTCTGTCTAGGCCATTCAGTATAGTGTAGGTTTCATTAGATCCCCTTCATCCTTCTAAACTCCATTCACTGTACACCCAGAGTTCTCAAATGTTCCACATATGTTCAGCTTTTCATTCCTGGGGCTGTTCTTGTGACCCTCCTCTGGACACACTCCAGGGTCAGTACAGCCTTCCTGAGATATGGGGCACACAACTGCACACAATACTCCAAATGTAGTCTGACCAGAGCCTTACACAGCCTCAGACATACATCCCTGCTTTTGTATTCAAGTTTTCTCAAAATTAATACCAACATTTCATTTGCCTTCCCAACTACTGACTCAATCTGCAAGCTTACCTTGAGAGTATCCTGGACTAGAACTCCCTGGACTAGTCCCTTTGTACTTCAGGCTTCTGAATTTTCTCCCCATTTAGAAAACAGTCCATGCCTCTATTCTTCCTACCAAAGTGCATGACCTCACATTTTCCTGTGTTGTATTCCATCTGCCACTTTGCCCACTCTCCTAACCTGTCCAAATCCTTCTGCAGCCCCCCCACCTCCACAATACTACCTGTCCCTCTACTTATCTTTGTAGCCAGAATGCCCTCAGTTTCTTCATCTAGATTGTTAATGTATAAAGTGAAAGGTTGTGGTGCCAACACTGAGCCTTGGTGAACACCACTGCCATCCGGAGAAGGACCCTTTTATCCCCACTCTCTGCTTCCTGCCAGACAGTCAGGCTTCTATCCATGCTCGCATCTTGCGTCGAACACCACGGACCCTTATCTTACTCTGTAGATTCTTATGTGGCACCT
Organism: Chiloscyllium plagiosum; assembly: GCF_037043375.1. Lineage (NCBI taxonomy): Eukaryota > Metazoa > Chordata > Chondrichthyes > Orectolobiformes > Hemiscylliidae > Chiloscyllium > Chiloscyllium plagiosum. Next base: position 176,730,453 of record NW_028270139.1, on the reverse strand, counting down.
CGTCAAACGCCTTCTTGAAGTCCAGGTAGATAGCATCCATTGGCTCTCCTTGGTCTAACCTGCTTGTTACTTCTTCAAAGAATGCGAGCAGATCTGTCAGGCATGACCTCCCCTTGATAAAACCATGCTGACTCTGCCCTATGTTATCACACTTCTCCCTTAGAACTCTGGGGTGTAGTCTATCGGGACAAGGTGATTTATCCACCTTCAGGCCATTCAGTTTTTCTCGCACCTTCTCCTTGATGATGGCCACCATACTCAGCTCTGTCCCCTCACTGTTTTGCACTTTTAGGATATTACTCATGTATTCCATCGTGAAGACTGACACAAAGTAATTATTCAGTTCCTAAGCCATTTCCTTGTTCCCTATAACTATCTCTCCAGCATCATCTTCCAGCAGCCCAATGTCCACATTTGCCTCTCTTTTTGCCCTTTATCTATCAAAAGAAACTCACAGTCTTCCTTTATATTACTGGCTAGCTTACCCTCATATTCTGTCTCCTTATTTCTCTTCTTGTTGCACCCTGTTGGTCTTTGTAACCTTCCCAATCCTCTGGTTTCCCACTGCCCTTTGCCACATTATATGCTTTCTCTTCTGTTTTTATGCTATCCCTGCCTTCCCGAGTTAGCCACGGTTGCCTCATCCTCCCTGTACCATGCTTCTTTATCCTCAGGATGAATCTCTGTCGGGTTTCCTGAAATACTGCCAGAAACTCCCGCCATTGCTGTTTCACAATCTCTTTTGGGGTAGAAGTGACCTGTGCAGGAAGGACGGTTTGCACCTAAATTGGAAGGGGACTAATATACTGGAAGGGGACTAATATACTGGCAGGGATATTTGCTAGAGCTGCTTGGGAGGATTTAAATTAGTAAGGTGGGGGGTGGGACACAGGGAGATAGTGAGGAAAGAGATCAATCTGAGACTGGTACAGTTGAGAACAGAAGTGAGTCAAACAGTCAGGGCAGGCAGGGACAAGGTAGGACTAATAAATTAAACTGCATTTATTTCAATGCAAGGGGCCTAACAGGGAAGGCAGATGAACTCAGGGCATGGTTAGGAACATGGGACTGGGATATCATAGCAATTACGGAAACATGGCTCAGGGATGGGCAGGACTGGCAGCTTAATGTTCCAGGATACAAATGTTACAGGAAGGATAGAAAGGGAGGCAAGAGAGGAGGGGGAGTGGTGTTTTTGATAAGGAATAGCATTACAGCTGTGCTGAGGGAGGATATTCCCAGAAATACATCCAGGGAAGTTATTTGGGTGGAACTGAGAAATAAGAAAGGGATGATCACCTTATTGGGATTGTATTAGAGACCCCCTAATAGTCAGAGGGAAATTGAGAATTGAGATTAGTTTAGATTAGATTCCCTACAGTGTGGAAACAGGCCCTTCAGCCCAACCAGTCCACACTGACCCGCCAAAGAGTAACCCACCTAGACCCATTCTCCCTCTGACTAATGCACCTAACACTTTGGGCAATTTAGCATGGCCAATTTACCAGACCCGCACATCTTTGGACTGTGGGAGGAAACCGGAGCACCCGGAGGAAACCCACACAGACACGGGGAGAATGTATAAACTCCACACAGACAGTTACCCGAGACTGGAAGCGAACCTGGCTCCCTGGTGCTGTGAGGCAGCAGTGCTAACCACTGAGCCACTGTGCCACCCAGATCTCAGCTATCTGTAAGAATAATAGGGTGGTTATGGTAGGGGATTTTAACTATCCAAACATAGACTGGGACTGCCATAGTGTTAAAGGTTTAGATGGCGAGGAATTTGTTAAGTATGTACAAGACAATTTCCTGATTCAGTATGTGGATGTACCTACTAGAGAAGGTGTAAAACTTGACCTACTCTTGGGAAATAAGGCAGGGCAGGTGACTGAGGTGTCAGTGGGGGAGCACTTTGCAGATGAAACTTAACACGTGGCTGCGCAGCTGGTGTAGGAGGGAGGGCTTCAGATATGGTACATAATTGGGATGCCTTCTGGGGAAGGTGGGACCTGTACAAGAAGGACGGGTTGCATCTGAACTGGAAGGGGGCCAATGTCCTGGGTGGAAGGTTTGCTCGAGTAGTTCGAGAGGGTTTAAACTAGTATGGCAGGGGGGTGGGAACCTGAGCTGTATACCGGAGGTGAGTGTTGATGCAGATGAGGCAATAGCAAGAGGTAGCACAGCCAGTGGGAAGGAATTTCCTGGGAAAGAACCAAGGGATTGGTTAAAGTGTGTTTGCTTTAACGGAAGGAGTATCAGGAATAAAAGTGATGAACTTAGAGCATGGATCAGTACCTGGTGCTATGATGTTGTGGCAATATCAGAGACGTGGGTTTCTCAGGAGCAGGAATGGTTGCTGGACGTTCCAGGGTTTACAGCATTTAAAAAGAATAGGGAGGGAAGAAAAAGAAGAAGGGGTGCAGAACTGCTAATCACAGCTACAGAAGTTATCATTGTCGAGGCATGTGGAGACTGTTTAAGGAACAGTTGTTGCGAGTGATGAATAAATATGTCCCTCTGAGACAGGCAAGAAGGGGTAAGATAAAGGAACCTTGGATGACGAGAGCGGTGGAGCTTCTCGTCAAAAGGAAGAAGGTAGCTTACTTAAAGTGGAGGAAGCTAGGGTCAAGCTCAGCTCTAGAGGATTACAGGCAGGCGAGGAAGGAGCTCAAAAATGGTCTGAGGAGAGCCAGGAGGGGGCACGAGAAAGGCTTGGCAGAACAGATTAGGGAGAACACAGAGGCATTTTACACTTATGTGAGGAATAAGAGAATGTTCAAAGAAAGAGTAGGGTCAATCAGGGATAGCTTTGGGAACTTGTGTGTGGAGACTGAGGAGGTAGGGGAAGCCCTAAATGAGTTTTTTGCTTCTGTCTTTACGAAGGAAAAGCACCTTGTAGTTAATAATCCTGTAGTTAGGATTCTTGGCAGTGTGGAGGAACAGAGGGATCTTGGTGTGCAGGTACATAGATCCCTTAAAATGGCCACCCAAGTGGACAGGGTTGTTAAGAAAGCATATGGTGTTTTGGCTTTCATTAACAGGGGGATTGAGTTTAAGAGTCGTGAGATCTTGTTGCACCTCTATAACACTTTGGTTAGACCTCACTTGGAATACTGCGTCAATTTCTGGTCGCCCTATTCTAGGAAAGATGTGGACCCTTTGGAGAGGGTTCAGAGGAGGTTTACCAGGATGCTGCCTGGACTGGAGGGCTTATCTTATGAAGACAGGTTGACTGAGCTCGTACATTTTTCATTGGAGAAAAGGAGGAGGAGAGGAGACCTAATTGAGGTATACAAGATAATGAGAGGCATAGAGAGAGTTGATTGCCAGAGACTTTTTCCCAGGGCAGAAATGGCTAACACGAGGGGTCATAGTTTTAAGCTGGTTGGAGGAAAGTATAGAGGGGAGTCAGAGGCGGGTTCTTTATGCAGAGAGTTGAGAGAGCATGGAATGCGTTGCCAGCAGCAGTTGTGGAAGCAAGGTCATTGGGGACATTTAAGAGACTGCACGACATGCATATAGAGTCACAAAAATGTACAGCACGGAAACAGACCCTTCAGCCCAACCCGTCCATGCTGACCAGATATCCCAACTCAATATAGTCCCACCTGCCAGCACCCGGCCCATATCCCTCCAAATCCTTCCTATTCATATAGCCATCCAAATGCCTCTTAAATGTTGCAATTCGACCAGCCTCCAACACTTCCTCTGGCAGCTCATTCCATACATGTACCACCCTCTGAGTGAAACATTTGCCTCTTAGGTCTCTTTTATATCTTTCCCCTCTCACCCTAAGCCTATGCCCTCTAGTTCTGGACTCCCCCACCCCAGTGAAAATACCTTATCTATTTACCCAATCCATGTCCTTCATAATTTTGTAAACTTCTATAAGGTCACCCCTCAGCCTCCGACGCTCCAGGGAAAACAGCCCCAGCCTGTTCAGCCTCTCCCTGTAGCTCAAATCCTTCAACCCTGGCAACATCCTTGTAAATCTTTTCTGAACGCTTTCAAGTTTCACAACTTCCTACTGATAGGAAGGAGACCATAATTGACGCCGCAACATGACCTCCCAACTCCTGTACTCAATACTCTGACCAATAAAGGAAAGCATACCAAACACCTCCTTCACTATCGTATCTACCTGCGACTCCACTTTCAAGGAGCTTTGAACCTGCACTCCAAGGTCTCCTTGTTCAGCAACACTCCCTAGGACCTTACTGCACGGTGGCACAGTGGTTAGCACTGCTGCCTCACAGTGCCAGAGACCCGGGTTCAATTCCCGCCTCAGGCGACTGTCTGTGTAGAGTTTGCACATTCTCCCCGTGTCTGCGTGGGTTTCCTCTGGATGCTCCGGTTTCCTCCCACAGTCCAAAAAACTGCAGGTTAAGTGAATTGGCCATGCTAAATTGCCCGTAGTGTTAGGGGAAGGGATAAATGTCGGGCAATGGGACTGGGTGGGTTGCCCATCGGCGGGTCGATGTGGACTTGTTGGGCCGAAGGGCCTGTTTCCACACTGTAAGTAATATAATCTAATGAGTATACAAGATAATGAGAGGCATAGAGAGAGTCGATAGTGAGAGACTATTTCCCAGGGCAGAAATGGCTAACACGAGGGGTCATAGTTTTAAGCTGGTTGGAGGAAAGTATAGAGGGGATGTCAGAGGCGGGTTCTTTACACAGAGAGTTGTGAGAGCATGGAATGCGTTGCCAGCAGCAATTGTGGAAGCAAGGTCATTGGGGACATTTAAGAGACTGCTGGACATGCATATGTCACAGAAATTTGACGGTGCATACATGAGGATCAATGGTCGGCACAACATGGTGGGCTGAAGGGTCTGTTCTGTGCTGTACTGTTCTATGTTCTATGTTTCCACACTGTAAGTAATCTAAGTAAAGACCTGCTAAGATTTGCTTTCCCAAAATGCAGCATCTCACATTTATCTGAATTAAACTCCATCTGCCACTTCTCAGCCCATTGGCCCATCTGGTCCAGATCCTGTTGTAATCTGAGGTAACCCTCTTCGCTGTCCACTACACCTCCAATTTTGGTGTCATCTGCAAACTTACTAACTGTACCTCTTATGTTCACATCCAAATCATTCATGTAAATGACAAAAAGTAGAGGACCCAGCACCGATCCTTGTGGCAATCCACTGGTCACAGGCCTCCAGTCTGAAAACTAACCCTCCATCACCACCCTCTGCCTTCTACCTTTGAGCCAGTTCTGTATCCAAATGGTTAGTTCTCCCTGTATTCCATGAGATCTAACCTTGCTAATCAGTCTCTCATGGGGAACCTTGTCGAACGCCTTACTGAAGTCCATATAGATCACATCTACTGCTCTGTCCTCATCAATCCTCTTTGTTACCTCTTCAAAAAACTCAATCAAGTTTGTGAGACATGATTTCCCACGGACAAAGCCATGTTGACTAACTCTAATCAGTCCTTGCCTTTCCAAATACATGTACATCCTGTCCCTCAAGATTCCCTCCAACAACTTGCCCACCACCGAGGTCAGGCTCACCGGTCTATAGTTCCCTGGCTTGTCTTTACCGCCCCTCTTAAACAGTGGCACCACGTTTGCCAACCTCCAGTCTTCCAGCACCTCACCTGTGACTATCGATGATACAAATATCTCAGCAAGAGGTCCAGCAATCACTTCTCTAGCTTCCCACAGAGTTCTAGGGTACACCTGATCAGGTCCTGGGGATTTATCCACCTTTAACCGTTTCAAGACATCTAGCACTTCCTCCTCTGTAATCTGGACATTTTGCAAGGTGTCACCATTTATTTCCCTACAGTCGACGTCTTCCATATCCTTTTCCACAGTAAATACTGATGCAAAATACTCATTTAGTATCTCCCCCATTTTCTGCAGCTCCATACAAAGGCCGCCTTGTTGATCTTTGAGGGGCCCTATTCTCCCCCTAGTTACCCTTTTGTTTTAATATATCTGTAAAAACCCTTTGGATTCTCCTTAATTCTATTTGCCAAAGCTACCTCATGTCCCCGTTTTGCCCTCCTGATTTCCCTCTTAAGTATACTCCGACTTCCTTTATACTCTAAGGATTCACTCGATCTATCCTGTCTGTACCTGACATATGCTTCCTTCTTTTTTCTTACCAAATCCTTAATTTCTTTTATCATCCAGCATTCCCCATACCTCCCAGCCTTTCCTTTCACCCTGACAGGAATATATTTTCTCTGGATTCTTGTTATCTTATTTCTGAAGGCTTCCCATTTTCCAGCCGTCCCTTTACCTGCGAATATCTGCCTCCAATCAGCTTTTGAAAGTTCTTGCCTAATACCGTCAAAATTGGCCTTTCTCCAATTTAGAACTTCAACTTTTAGATCTGATCTATCCTTTTCCATCACTATTTTTAATCTAATATTTTATAATGGATTCTTATTACCCCTTGCAAGCGGGGCAGACACGGAGAGGAAAAAGAAAATCTTTGCTGTTACAAAACCCTGACTTGAGAGTTCAAAAGGACGCTAGAGAGAGAGTTTTAGTGCTGAGGCTGTTGGAGCTAGTAGAAAATTAACGCTTAGTGCTTATCTGCTTTGGATTGAATTTAATTACATTTTGGGACTTTATGATGATATTGAGTAGCCATCACCAGTTATTAAATACAAACTCTGTAAAAGGTAATGTTGATTAAGCTTTAACTTGCTGTTCTTACAGACTGCTCTACAGACCTTACAGACTGCCCTACTGTCAATTCTAATAGTCAGATCTAATGTCTTATTTGAATTTGAATCGCGACCTTGAAAAGAAGGCATGTTTAATTTGAGACTAATTAATCATTTTGAATATGACCTTGCGGTAACATCTCAGCCTCAGGTACAGAATGATTCTGTGCTTAAGATAAAAAGATTAAAATTATTCTAAACCTAACATTGAAGTGATTCTGAAACAATATCAGGAAGCCATTTTCTGATCAAACGTTTGCCTTCTTTGCTCAGAAGCCATTTGTTAAAACAAGGATATCAGACATGCGAGCTGTGCAGGGTTACCTTATGACATCTCCCACTTAATTTAGACTGGTACTTCTTTATAGGAACTTATCTCGCCAGCAGACGCCTAATTCGGCTGGATTTGTTTTTCCCACTTGATGGATAGCTCAAGGCCTGTAGGAGTGATCAGTCAAGCGCACACAGATCTGTCAATAAACTTCTTTATGAATTATTGTCTTTCACTTATCTGTTTAATTAAGAACATGTGATGTTTTTGTAAACTTTTGTATAAAGGAAGCCACTTTGTAGCAGTGCATCAGAGTAGCCTGCTGGAACATTTGAGGAGCTGGTAACCTACTCTCCGAGACTATTAGAACCTAGTTTCAGCCTATAGGTACCAGTCTTATGTTGTAACAGTGATGCTATTAGTAAATATAGGGGATGAATAAGATTAAACTAAACTGTCTGTAAGAGGTTTTTATTCCAGACTATCGGGATGAACCAAGAGAGAGGCTTTACAGGTCTGAGTCCACAAGGGATTCCCTGGGCCGTCTCAAATCTCCACTTTAACAATTTGACCGACTAAGGTGGTGTCATCAGTGAACTTGTAAATGGCATTAGCTGGTATTTGGCAATGCAGTCATGGGCATACAGTGAGTACAGTAGGGGGCTGAGTACATATCCCTGGGGGGCTCCAGTGTTGAGTGTTAGTGAGGATGAAATATTGTCCCCAATCTTCACTGATTGTGGCCTGTCGGTCAGGAAACTGAGGATCCAGTTGCAGAGAGTGGAGCTTAATCTGAGATCACTAAGTTAAGTAATCAGTCTCGAGGGGATAATAGTGTTGAAGACTGAACTGTAGTCAATGAGTAGGATTCTTACGTAGCTGTTCTTGGTGGCAAGATGTTCTGGGGAGGAGTGAAGGGCAAGTGATGTGGCATCTGACGTGGATGTGTTGGTCCGTTAGGCAAATTGGAGTGGGTCAAGAGAAGTGGGGAGGCTGGAGTTGGTTAATGCCATGACCAGCCTTTCAAAGCACTTCATGACCATTGAGATTAGAGCCACTGGATGGTAGTCATTGAGACATGTTGCATGAGCCGCCTTAGGCCCAGAGATGGTGTTGGCCCTCTTGAAACAGGCAGGGACTGCAGGGAGTGGTTGAAGATGCTTGAAGTTTGATTGCTAACTCTTTCCATATGCTCTGTCCTATTTGTATTTTTGCTGGAGATTTTCATAACCTCTCCCGAATTCTGCACCTCCCCCCTGATTTCAGGTTTTCTGATTTCCCTTATAACTGAACCCTTTCCCCTAATATTTAGGTTAAAGCCCTGTCGCCAGCTCTAGTTATGCGGTTCGCTCGGACTCTGGTCCCAGCAATGTTCAGATTGAACATCGGAACAGGTCTCTTCTTCCCCAGTATTAGTGCCAATGTCCCATGAATTCAAACCCATTTCTCCCACATCAGTCTTTGAGTCATGTATTTACCTGCTTAATCTTATTGAGCCTGTGCCAATTAGGTCAAGGTTCAGGTAGTAATCCATTTTAAATTTAGCCCCTAGCTGTTCATCCTCCTTTAGCAGACCGTCTGCTCCAGTTTTATCGGTGTTGTTGGGACCTACATGGACCACTGCCACTGGATCTTTACCCTCCTATTCCAATGTCCTCTGCAGCCCAGATGAGATATCCTGAACCCGAGCACCAGGCAGGCAACACAACCTGCGGGATTCTCAATCCTGGTCACAGAGAACAGTGTCTATGCCTGTAACTATACTATCCCCAATTACAACAACATTTCCCTACTCTCCCCTCCCTTGAATGGCTCCCTGCAATCAGTCAGCTGATCGTTCCTGCAGCCCCCATTCCCATCCACACAGGGAGCAAAACTCTTGAACCTGTTGGACAAGGACAGTGGCTGAGGCTCCTGCAACTCTACCTCCTGGATCCCTCTACCTGCATCACTCACAGCCGCATCCTCCTGTCCCTGACCACTTGCCGAATTTGTGTTAGTTTGTCCAAGGGGTGTCACTGTCTCCTGAAACACAGCATCCAGGTATCTCTCCCCCTCCCTGATGTGTCGCAATGTTTGAAGCTCAGAATCCTCCTATCGACTCTGAGCCGGAGTTCTTCCAGCAACCAACATTTATCATGGACATGATCCAATGAAACATGGATTCTCCTGCCCTCGGATGCTGCCTGATCTGCTGTGCTTTTCCAGCACCACACTTTTTCACTCTGACTCTCCAGCATCTGCATTCCTCACTTTCACCTCAGTTTTTGAATTTAGCCAATCAATTTGAACCAGGCACTTAGATACCAAAAATCTATTAAGTTTAAATCTAATGGCTTTAACAGCACAGAACCAATCCTATTGTAAGAAATATTGACATGTTAGCAAAGGTATAAAAGGGACTGGGAGTTAGACAAAGACCCCAGAACAAACTGCCATCTGCCAGAGATAATAGCCCTGAGCTCTCTCTCAAGACAGAATCACTGGCTCTCACAGACACCTATGTCTGAGAGAAAGAACCATCTCAATAATAATGGGACCAACAATGGAGAAGGCGTTCCTGACAGAATAATCAATGGAGGAGGCACAGAACATTCCAGAAGACACACATCCTGGCTGTAATTTCTGGAGACTACATTGTTCACTGTTATACGGAGATAAATAAATTGTTACTTTTTGATTTAATTTGTTTAACTACAAGAAGTTGAACAACAGGTTATCCCACATCCCACACTGTTCACAATTATAGGGTCAGGTGCACTTCTTTGGGTAGTGCGGTTTTAGTTTTCGACGGGGTGGGGTTGTTTGGTGCATTCAGACCAGAGATGTTTCGGTACAGGAGTGAGAGGGAGAGTTGATCCTTACAGGAGTGTGAGGGAGAGTTGATCCTTACAGGAGTGTGAGGGGGAGTTGATCCTTACAGGAGTGTGATGTAGAGTCGATCCTTACAGGAGTGAGAGGGAGAGTTGATCCTTACAGGAGTGTGAGGGGGAGTTGATCCTTACAGGAGTGAGAGGGAGAGTTGATCCTTACAGGAGTGTGAGGGAGAGTTGATCCTTACAGGAGTGAGAGGGAGAGTTGATCCTTACAGGAGTGTGAGGGGGAGTTGATCCTTACAGGAGTGTGAGGGAGAGTTAATCCTTACAGGAGTGTGAGGGGGAGTTGATCCTTACAGGAGTGAGAGGGAGAGTTGATCCTTACAGGAGTGAGTGGGGGAGTTAATCCTTACAGGAGTGTGAGGGAGAGTTGATCCTTACAGGAGTGAGAGGGAGAGTTAATCCTTACAGGAGTGTGAGGGGGAGTTGATCCTTACAGGAGTGTGAGGGAGAGTTAATCCTTACAGGAGTGTGAGGGGGAGTTGATCCTTACAGGAGTGAGAGGGAGAGTTGATCCTTACAGGAGTGAGAGGGAGAGTTGATCCATACAGGAGTGAGAGGGAGAGTTGATCCTTACAGGAGTGTGAGGGAGAGTTAATCCTTACAGGAGTGAGAGGGAGAGTCGATCCTTACAGGAGAAAGTGAGGTCTGCAGATGCTGGAGATCAAAGTTGAAACTTTATTGCTGGAACAGCACAGCAGGTCAGGCAGCATCCAGGGAACAGGAGATTCGACGTTTCGGGCACAGGCCCTTCTTCAGGAATGAGCAGAGAGTGTTCAGCAGGAGAAGATAAAAGGTAGGGAGGAGGGACTTGGAGGAGGGGAGTTGGAAATGTGATAGGTGGAAAGAGGTCAAGGTGAGGGTGATAGGTCGGAGTAGGGTGGAGGCGGAGAGGTCAAGAAGAAGACTGCAGGTCAGGAAGGCGGTGCCGGGCTGGAAGGATCCGGCTGAGACAAGGTGGGGGGAGGGGGGATGAAGAAGCTGGTGAAGTCCAAGTTCATCCCCTGCGGTTGGAGGGTTCCCAGTCGGAAGATAAGACGCTCCTCCTCCGACCGTCGGGTTGTTGTGGTTTGGCGGTGGATGAGTCCAATGACCTGCATATCCTCGGTGGAGTGGGAGGGGGAGTTGAAATGCTGTGCCACAGGTTGGTTGGGTTGGTTCGTCCGGGTGGCCCAGAGGTGCTCCCTGAATCGCTCCGCAAGTAGGCGGCCTGTCTCCCCAATATAGAGGAGGCCACACCGGCTGCAGCGGATGCAGTAGATGATGTGGGTGGAGGTGCAGGTGAATCTGTGGCGGATATGGAAGTTTCCCTTGGGGCCTTGGAGAGAAGTGAGGGGGGAGGTGTGGGCGCAAGTGTTGCACCTCCTGCGGTTGCAAGGGAAGGTGCCGGGAGTGGTGGTTGGGTCGGTGGGGGGTGTGGATCTGACAAGGGAGTCGCGGAGGGAGTGGTCTCTACGGAAAGCTGATAGGGGAGGGGAGGGAAATATATCCTTGGTGCTGGGGTCTGTTTGGAGGTGGCGGAAGTGACGGCGGATGATGCGCTGTACATGGAGATTGGTGGGGTGGTAGGTCCAACTCCCCTCCTCCAAGTCCCTCCTCCCTACCTTTTATCTTCTCCTGCTGAACACTCTCTGCTCATTCCTGAAGAAGGGCCTGTGCCCGAAACGTCGAATCTCCTGTTCCCTGGATGCTGCCTGACCTGCTGTGCTGTTCCAGCAATAAAGTTTCAACTTTGATCCTTACAGGAGTGAGAGGGGGAGTTGATCCTTACAGGAGTGAGAGGGAGAGTTGATCCTTACAGGAGTGTGAGGGGAAGTTGATCCTTACAGGAGTGAGAGGGAGAGTTGATCCTTACAGGAGTGTGAGGGGGAGTTGATCCTTACAGGAGTGTGAGGGAGAGTTGATCCTTACAGGAGTGTGAGGGAGAGTTGCTCCTTACAGGAGTGTGAGGGAGAGTTGATCCTTACAGGAGTGTGAGGGGGAGTTGATCCTTACAGGAGTGAGAGGGAGAGTTGATCCTTACAGGAGTGTGAGGGGGAGTTGATCCTTACAGGAGTGTGAGGGAGAGTTGATTCTTACAGGAGTGTGAGGGAGAGTTGATCCTTAAAGGAGTGAGAGGGAGAGTTGATCCTTACAGGAGTGTGAGGGGGAGTTGATCCTTACAGGAGTGTGAGGGAGAGTTGATCCTTACAGGAGTGTGAGGGGAAGTTGATCCTTACAGGAGTGAGAGGGAGAGTTGATCCTTACAGGAGTGTGAGGGGGAGTTGATCCTTACAGGAGTGTGAGGGAGAGTTGATCCTTACAGGAGTGTGAGGCGGAGTTGATCCTTACAGGAGTGTGAGGGGGAGTTGATCCTTACAGGAGTGTGAGGGGGAGTTGATCCTTACAGGAGTGTGAGGGAGAGTTGATCCTTACAGGAGTGTGAGGGAGAGTTGCTCCTTACAGGAGTGTGAGGGAGAGTTGATCCTTACAGGAGTGTGAGGGGGAGTTGATCCTTACAGGAGTGAGAGGGAGAGTTGATCCTTACAGGAGTGAGAGGGAGAGTTGATCCTTACAGGAGTGTGAGGGGGAGTTGATCCTTACAGGAGTGTGAGGGAGAGTTGATCCTTACAGGAGTGTGAGGGAGAGTTGCTCCTTACAGGAGTGTGAGGGAGAGTTGATCCTTACAGGAGTGTGAGGGAGAGTTGCTCCTTACAGGAGTGTGAGGGAGAGTTGATCCTTACAGGAGTGTGAGGGGGAGTTGATCCTTACAGAAGTGTGAGGGGGAGTTAATCCTTACCGGAGTGAGAGGGAGAGTTGATCCTTACAGGAGTGTGAGGGGGAGTTGATCCTTACAGGAGTGTGAGGGAGAGTTGATCCTTACAGGAGTGTGAGGGGGAGTTGATCCTTACAGGAGTGTGAGGGAGAGTTGATCCTTACAGGAGTGAGAGGGGGAGTTGATCCTTACAGGAGTGAGAGGGGGAGTTGATCCTTACAGGAGTGTGAGGGAGAGTTGATCCTTACAGGAGTGAGAGGGGGAGTTGATCCTTACAGGAGTGAGAGGGAGAGTTGATCCTTACAGGATTGTGAGGGAGAGTTGATCCTTACAGGAGTGTGAGGGAGAGTTGATCCTTACAGGAGTGTGAGGGGGATTTGATCCTTACAGGAGTGTGAGGGAGAGTTGATCCTTACAGGAGTGAGAGGGAGAGTTGATCCTTACAGGAGTGTGAGGGGGAGTTGATCCTTACAGGAGTGATAGGGGGAGTTAATCCTTACAGGAGTGAGAGGGGGAGTTGATCCGTCCAGGAGTGTGAGGGAGAGTTAATCCTTACAGGAGTGTGAGGGAGAGTTGATCCTTACAGGAGTGTGAGGGAGAGTCGATCCTTACAGGAGTGAGAGGGGGAGTTAATCATTACAGGAGTGTGAGGGAGAGTAGATCCTTACAGGAGTGTGAGGGAGAGTCGATCCTTACAGGAGTGTGAGGGAGAGTCGATCCTTACAGGAGTGTGAGGGAGAGTTGATCCATACAGGAGTGTGAGGGGGAGTTGATCCTTACAGGAGTGTGAGGGAGAGTTGATCCTTACAGGAGTGTGAGGGAGAGTTGATCCTTACAGGAGTGTGAGGGGGAGTTGATCCTTACAGGAGTGTGAGGGAGAGTTGATCCTTACAGGAGTGTGAGGGAGAGTTGATCCTTACAGGAGTGTGAGGGGGAGTTGATCCTTACAGGAGTGTGAGGGGGAGTTAATCGTTACAGGAGTGTGAGGGAGAGTTAATCCTTACAGGAGTGTGAGGGGGAGTTAATCCTTACAGGAGTGTGAGGGAGAGTTGATCCTTACAGGAGTGTGAGGGGGAGTTGATCCTTACAGGAGTGTGAGGGAGAGTTGATCCTGACAGGAGTGAGAGGGGGAGTTGATCCTTACAGGAGTGAGAGGGAGAGTTCATCCTTACAGGAGTGTGAGGGAGAGTCGATCCTTACAGGAGTGATAGGGGGAGTTAATCCTTACAGGAGTGATAGGGGGAGTTAATCCTTACAGGAGTGTGAGGGAGAGTTAATCCTTACAGGAGTGTGAGGGGGAGTTAATCCTTACAGGAGTGTGAGGGGGAGTTCATCCTTACAAGAGTGTGAGGGGGAGTTGATCCTTACAGGAGTGATAGGGGGAGTTAATCCTTACAGGAGTGTGAGGGGGAGTTCATCCTTACAAGAGTGTGAGGGGGAGTTGATCCTTACAGGAGTGATAGGGGGAGTTAATCCTTACAGGAGTGAGAGGGGGAGTTAATCCTTACAGGAGTGTGAGGGAGAGTTGATCCTTACAGGAGTGAGAGGGAGAGTTGATCCTTACAGGAGTGTGAGGGAGAGTCGATCCTTACAGGAGTGTGAGGGAGAGTTGATCCTTACAGGAGTGTGAGGGAGAGTTGATCCTTACAGGAGTGAGAGGGGGAGTTGATCCTTACAGGAGTGTGAGGGAGAGTCGATCCTTACAGGAGTGTGAGGGAGAGTTGATCCTTACAGGAGTGTGAGGGAGAGCCGATCCTGACAGGAGTGAGAGGGGGAGTTGATCCTTACAGGAGTGTGAGGGAGAGTTAATCCTTACAGGAGTGTGAGGGAGAGTTGATCCTTACAGGAGTGTGAGGGAGATTCGATCCCGACAGGAGTGTGAGGGAGAGTCGATCCTGACAGGAGTGTGAGGGGGAGTTGAACCTTACAGGAGTGTGAGGGGGAGTTGATCCTTACAGGAGTGTGAGGGGGAGTTGATCCTTACAGGAGTGTGAGGGAGAGTTGATCCTTACAGGAGTGTGAGGGAGAGTTGATCCTTACACGAGTGTGAGGGGGAGTTGATCCTTACAGGAGTGTGAGGGGGAGTTAATCCTTACAGGAGTGTGAGGGAGAGTTGATCCTTACAGGAGTGTGAGGGGGAGTTAATCATTACAGGAGGGTGAGGGAGAGTTGATCCTTACAGGAGTGAGAGGGGGAGTTAATCCTTACAGGAGTGTGAGGGAGAGTTGATCCTTACAGGAGTGTGAGGGGGAGTTAATCCTTACAGGAGTGTGAGGGGGAGTTGATCCTTACAGGAGTGTGAGGGGGAGTTGATCCTTACAGGAGTGTGAGGGGGAGTTAATCCTTACAGGAGTGTGAGGGAGAGTTGATCCTTACAGGAGTGTGAGGGGGAGTTGATCCTTACAGGAGTGTGAGGGGGAGTTGATCCTTACAGGAGTGTGAGGGGGAGTTAATCCTTACAGGAGTGTGAGGGAGAGTTGATCCTTACAGGAGTGTGAGGGGGAGTTAATCCTTACAGGAGTGTGAGGGAGAGTTGATCCTTACAGGAGTGTGAGGGGGAGTTGATCCTTACAGGAGTGTGAGGGGGAGTTAATCCTTACAGGAGTGTGAGGGAGAGTTGATCCTTACAGGAGAGTGAGGGGGAGTTAATCCTTACAGGAGTGTGAGGGAGAGTTGATCCTTACAGGAGTGAGAGGGGGAGTCGATCCGTACAAGAGTGAGAGGGAGAGTCGATCCTTACAGGTGTGAGAGGGGGAGTCGATCCTTACAGGAGTGTGAGGGAGAGTTGATCCTTTCAGGAGTGTGAGGGGGAGTCGATCTTTATGGGAGTGTGAGGGAGAGTTGATCCTTACAGGAGTGTGAGGTGGAGTTGATCCTTACAGGAGTGTGAGGGAGAGTTGATCCTTACAGGATTGTGAGGGAGAGTTGATCCTTACAGGTGTGTGAGGGGGAGTTGA
Source organism: Chiloscyllium plagiosum (assembly GCF_037043375.1). Classification (NCBI taxonomy): domain Eukaryota; kingdom Metazoa; phylum Chordata; class Chondrichthyes; order Orectolobiformes; family Hemiscylliidae; genus Chiloscyllium; species Chiloscyllium plagiosum. The sequence goes on along the minus strand of NW_028270139.1, from coordinate 176,714,898 downwards.
TCCTTACAGGAGTGTGAGGGGGAGTTGATCCTTACAGGAGTGTGAGGGAGAGTTGATCCTTACAGGAGTGTGAGGGGGAGTTGATCCTTACAGGAGTGTGAGGGGGAGTCGATCCTTACAGGAGTGTGAGGGAGAGTTGATCCTTACAGGAGTGAGAGGGAGAGTTGATCCTTACAGGAGTGAGAGGGAGAGTTGATCCTTACAGGAGTGAGAGGGGGAGTTGATCCTTATAGGAGTGAGAGGGAGAGTTGATCCTTACAGGAGTGTGAGGGGGAGTCGATCCTTACAGGAGTGTGAGGGAGAGTTGATCCTTACAGGAGTGAGAGGGAGAGTTGATCCTTACAGGAGTGTGAGGTGGAGTTGATCCTTACAGGAGTGAGAGGAAGAGTTGATCCTTACAGGAGTGTGAGGTGGAGTTGATCCTTACAGGAGTGAGAGGGAGAGTTGATCCTTACAGGAGTGATAGGGAGAGTTAATCCTTACAGGAGTGTGAGGGAGAGTTGATCCTTACAGGAGTGAGAGGGAGAGTTGATCCTTACAGGAGTGTGAGGTGGAGTTGATCCTTACAGGAGTGAGAGGAAGAGTTGATCCTTACAGGAGTGTGAGGTGGAGTTGATCCTTACAGGAGTGTGAGGGAGAGTTGATCCTTACAGGAGTGTGAGGGGGAGTTGATCCTTACAGGAGTGTGAGGGAGAGTTGATCCTTACAGGAGTGAGAGGGGGAGTTGATCCTTACAGGAGTGAGAGGGAGAGTTGATCCTTACAGGAGTGAGAGGGGGAGTTGATCCTTACAGGAGTGTGAGGGGGAGTTGATCCTTACAGGAGTGAGAGGGGGAGTTGATCCTTACAGGAGTGTGAGGGAGAGTTGATCCTTACAGGAGTGAGAGGGAGAGTTGATCCTTACAGGAGTGTGAGGTGGAGTTGATCCTTACAGGAGTGAGAGGAAGAGTTGATCCTTACAGGAGTGTGAGGTGGAGTTGATCCTTACAGGAGTGTGAGGGAGAGTTGATCCTTACAGGAGTGTGAGGGGGAGTTGATCCTTACAGGAGTGTGAGGGAGAGTTGATCCTTACAGGAGTGAGAGGGGGAGTTGATCCTTACAGGAGTGAGAGGGAGAGTTGATCCTTACAGGAGTGAGAGGGGGAGTTGATCCTTACAGGAGTGTGAGGGGGAGTTGATCCTTACAGGAGTGAGAGGGGGAGTTGATCCTTACAGGAGTGAGAGGGAGAGTTGATCCTTACAGGAGTGAGAGGGAGAGTTGATCCTTACAGGATTGTGAGGGAGAGTTGATCCTTACAGGAGTGAGAGGGGGAGTTGATCCTTACAGGAGTGAGAGGGAGAGTTGATCCTTACAGGAGTGAGAGGGGGAGTTGATCCTTACAGGAATGTGAGAAGCGGTTTCCTGCACCTAAAGGATCATTTTCAATCCAGCAAAGATTTCCCAATACACCCACCCACCTCATTATATGCCTCCGTTATTCTTAAGCAGTCCCAGAGCCAACTCATGGAGCGGTTCAGGTAATACCTCTGGGACCTATGCACCAAACAACTTCCCCACCCTGTTGCCGACCAATTCTACTCCCCCTCACACTCCCCTAAGGACATGAAAATCCTGGGCTCCCTGCACCACCAAATCAACGCCACTTACCAATCTTCTGCCTTGGGATCCTCCAACCATACGGCATCAACATTGACGTTACCAGTTTCCTCACCTCCCCTCCCCCACCTCATCCCAGATGCAACCCACCAACCCGGCACTACTTCTTGAACTGGCCTACCTGTCCACCTTCTGTCCTATCTATCCACTTCTCACTGACCTATCACCATTATCCCCATCCTGCATTCTCCTATCGCCTTCCCAGCTACTCTCCCTCTAGCCGCACCCTTAATGCCCTATTTATCTCTCAGTCCCCCTTCCTCTTCACATTCCTGATAAAGGGCTTATACCCAAAACATCAACTCTCCTGCTCCTTGTTTGCTGCTGATCTGCTGTACAGTTCCCAGAACCACACTTCCATCAGAATACCCTGTAACTCACGTGCTCCACTTGCTGTAATTTGCAGTGACTAAGCCATTTGCCCTGCCTGTTTGTAGTCTAGTTAGGCTTTAGCTAGTTGGAGCTTCTGCATGGTTACATCATCAATCACACGAAGCAACAGGTCTCTAAGCTTCTCATGAAAGGATAACTAAATTTGTGTGCCTCTTCCAGTTATCTTAACCTTGTCAAAAGTCCCAACATGTGTTTCCCTGGTTCTTGCATTGTCAAGAAAAAAGGTTGGAATGTCTGAAACAAAGGATCCTTAACTAAACAGTGGCACAGTGGTTAGCACTGCTGCCTCACAGAGCCAGAAACCTGAGTTCAATTCCTGCCTCAGGCAACTGTCTGTGTGGAGTTTGCACATTCTCCCAGTCTCTGCGTGGGTTTCCTCCGGGTGCTCCGGTTTCCTCCCACAGTCCAAAGGTGTGTAGGTTAGGTGAATTGGCCATGCTAAATTACCCCTAGTGTTAGGTGAAGGGGTAAATGTAGGGGAATGGGTCTGGGTGGGTTTCGCTTCAGAGGGTCAGTGTGGACTTGTTGGGCCGAAGGGCCTGTTTCCACACTGTAAGTAAGTAATCTAATCTAAACCCATCAACTCTAGAAAGGTTTTGGTATCTAGTGCCTCAGGGCCTAATAACAAGCATTCCTCATTGTGGCAGATGAGAAACAATAACATTTCCATGGAAGAAATAACACAATCATTTGACATACTGGGCCCAGTCCTCAATAGCAGGACCAAATGAATCAAGCTTCCCAAATCATGGCAAGATGCAAGAAATGCTTACCCCAACTCAGACTGTTGCAAGTAAGTTTCTCTAGATTGTGCTTTACTCTCACTGTAAAAAGACTTCAGAGGCCGGTACATCACCATGTCTCCCTTTACTTACACATGAATAGTCCTTAACTTTAGTACTGCCTCTTCAAAGTCACAATTACGCTATCAAACTTCAACTGGTTGCTCTTTCATAATCAATATTACGAAGAGAAAGGATGGAATTTTTCACCTCCCTCGGTCCTCCCTCTGACACATTTCATATGTCAAGTCGGGCTCTCTATTTACACCAGATTTACAACCCCAATCAGGGAACCCATTAGAATCACTACCTCCCTTGTCACAGACTCATATTCTCAAGCAAGGTACTGCTGCTCTAGAAACTTTAAACGCAGAATTCATTAGAGAGCATATTGCAGTTGGTGTAAAAGCCACCCAGACTTACTTTCTTCCATGGAGGATATAATGCTGGAACAGATAATCCAATTCTCCAAACAAGCAGAATTCAGAGATCAGTGAGAAACTTAAAGAAACAGTCGAGACTCTCCTAATGTGGCCTGAAGCCTACACCACAAGGTGTTCATATCAGTCTCATGGTAGTTCACCAAAAATAATCAAAAACTGGAGGAATCAATGAAACATGTTCAATTGTTCAAGACACTGGGCATTGGAAAGGCCACTTTGGGGATATCGCGTGTAATTCTGGTCTGGCTCCCATCAGAAGGATGTTGTGAAACTTGAAAGAGTTCAGAAAAGATTTACAAAAATGTTGCCAGGTTTGGAGGGTTTGAGCTATAGGGAGAGGCTGAACATACTGGGCTGTTTTCTTGGAGTGTTGGAGGCTGAGGGGTGACCTTATAGAGGTGTATAAAATCATGAGGGGCATGAAGAGGGTAAATAGATAACATTTCAACTCCCCCTCCCACTCTGCCGAGGACATGGAGGTCCTGAGCCTCCTTCACCGCCGCTCCCTCACCATCAGACGCCTGGAGGAAGAACGCCTCATCTTCCGCCTCGGAACACTTCAACCCCAGGGCATCAATGTGGATTTCAACAGTTTCCTCATTTCCCCATCCCCCACCTCACCCTAGTTCCAAACTTCCAGCTCAGCACTGTCCCCATGACTTGTCCGGACTTGTCCTACCTGCCTATCTCCTTTTCCACCTATCCACTCCACCCTCTCATCCCTGACCTATCACCTTCATCTCCTCCCCCACTCACCCATTGTACTCTATGCTACTTTCTCCCCACCCCCATCCTCCTCTAGCTTATCTCTCCACGCTTCAGGCTCTCTGCCTTTATTCCTGATGAAGGGCTTTTGCCCGAAACGTCGATTTTACTGCGCCTTGGATGCTGCCTGAACTGCTGTGCTCTTCCAGCACCACTAATCCAGTAAATAGACAAAGTATTTTCCTGGGGTGGTGATACAATTATAGCATTTAAAAGGTATCTGGAATGGGTATATGAACAGAAAGGGTTTTGAGGGATATAGGCCAAGTGCTAGCAGGTGAGACTAGATTAGGTTAGGATATCTGGTTGACGTGGACTAGTTAGACTGAAGGGTCTGTTTTGTGCTGTATAACTCTATGACACTATGTGTTCTCAAATTAGAGGCTCCACTGAAAGGCCTGTGACTTCCTAGTCTATCTCTATCTCCCTTTTCAATGTTCTCAGTCTCCAATTGTCTGCTGCATCTCAAATACTTCCTTCACTCTGGATGTACTGTAACACTCTCATTTATATCTGTTCATGAAAACATTATTGGACACTATTGTCTTGGTTTAATAGATCCTGCCCCACTAGCCATCACCAGAATGGACCCCATGGGTCTTGCAGCAGACACGGAGGAATTCATCAGACGAATGAAACTCCAGGAATTCTTCCAAGGTGTCAGCAGTGATCACAATGAGCCCACCGACGAACCAGAACAATCGTCAGAGAGATCCATTGTGGAGTGGTCAAAGGAGGAGTGGATTCGGACCCCTACAGAGGGTCATTGCCTTGGGCTTGACATGTATGTTCAAACTGTATGTTCAGGAAATGTGTAAAAGCCAGATTCATCAGCTGTACTCACACGGTAGAGCAAACCATCGCCAGTCATGCTCTCAAGTCCAATGGCAACATTGTCACCATACCAGCAGATGAAGGAGGAGCCATCGTCATTCAGAATCAAATAGATTACTGCAAGGAAGTGTACAACTGAACAACCAGGAACACTACAGACAACTACCGACCAAATAGCACATCCGGGAACTAAACACATTGATCAGGACTTTGGATCCAGTCCTTTGGAGTTCCCTACTCACCCTCATCCCATGCACTCCTCACGTAGGTGCCTTCTACTGCCTTCTGAAGATACACAAAGCCAAAACACCAGGACGTCCCACTATATCAGGCCATGGCACCCTGTGTGAGAACCTCTCTGGCTATGTCGAAGGGATTTTGAAACCCATTGTACAGGGGACCCCCAGCTTCTGTCGCAACAAGACAGATTTCTCACAGAAACTCAGCACTCACAGACCAGTCGAACCTGGACCGTTCCTCATCACAATGGACGTTTTTGCACTCCACAGTAGCATCCCTCACAGTGACAGCATTGCACAACAGCCTCAGTATTCAACACCAACAACTGCTAATCTCCAAGCACCATCCTACAATTCATCCGCTTTATCCTCAACCACAACATTTTCATGTTTGACAACCAGTTCTTCATCCAGATACATGGAATAGCCATGGGGACCACATTTGCACCCCAATATGTCAACATCTTCATGTACAGGTTCGAACAAGACTTCTTCTCTACGCAGGACCTCCAACCAACACTATACATCAGATATATTGATGATATTTTCTTCCCCTGGACCCATGGCGAGGAGTCACTGAAACAACTACACAGTGATATCAACAAGTTTCATCCCACCATCAAACTCACCATGGACTACTCCCTAGTGCCTGTCTCACTCTTGGACACATGCATCTCCATCAAGGATGGACACCACAGTACCTCACTCTACCGCAAACCCACGGATAACCTCACAATGCTACACTTCTCCAGCTTCCACCCGAAACATTAAAACAGCCATTCCCTATGGACAAGCCCTGAGCACACACATGGTCTGTTCAGATGAGGAGAAATGTGACAGACACCTGAAGGTGCTGAATGACGCCCTCATAAGAACAGGATACAATGCTGAATTCGTGATCGCCAATTCGAACATGCCACAGAGAGAAACCGTAATGACCTCCTCAGGAGACAGACACTGAATGTGACCAACAGGGTAACCTTCGTTGTCTAGTACTTCCCGTGAGCGGAGAAACTATGCATGTGCTTCCCAGTCTGCAACACATTATCGATGAGGATGAGCACCTCACCAAGAGCTTCTCTATGTCTTCTCTTCTCGCCTTTAAACAACCTTAAACAGACCAATTGCCCAGTATTTAGGACATCGACCAAAACACCATACAACCTTGTATTGGCAATCATTGCAAGATGTGCCAGAGTGTTGACATGAATAACACCATTACATATGGGGTTACCACCCACTAATGCATGGCAGGTACTCACGTCAGCCAACATTGTCCATCTCATATGCTGCAGGCAAGGATGCCCCGAGTCATGGCATTTTGGTGAGACCGAGCAGAAGCTACAACAGCAGATAAATGGACACGGCGCAACAATCGCCAGACTTGATTTGGATGTGAACATTGGAGGGAGAGTCAGGAAGTTTGCAAATGATACCAGAAAGGGGGTATAGAGGACCACAAAGAAGGTTACCTCAGAATGCAACAGGATCTTGATTAAATGGCCAATGGGCTGAGGAGTGGCAGATGGAGTTTAATTTAGAGAAAAGTGAAGCGGTACAGCTTGGAAAGGCAAATTATAGCAGGTAGATAGGATAGTGAAGAAGGCATAGAACACAGAACAATACAGCGCAGAACAGGCCCTTCGGCCCTCAATGTTGCTCCAACCTGTGAACTATTCTCAGCTCGTCCCCCTACACTATCCCAAAATCATCCATGTGCTTATCTAAGGATTGTTTAAATCTCCCGAATATGGCTGAGTTAACTACATTGGCAGGTCGGGCATTCCACACCCTTACCACCCTCTGAGTAAAGAACCTGCCTCTGACATCTGTCTTAAATCGATCACCCCTCAATTTGCAGCTATACCCCCTCATACAAGCTGATGTCACCATCCTAGGAAAAAGACTCTCACTGTCTACCCTATCTAATCCTCTGACCATCTTGTATGTCTCTATCAAATCCTCTCTTAGCCGCCGTCTCTCCAATGAGAACAGACCCAAGTCTCTCAGCCGTTCCTCATAAGACCTTCCCTCCAGATCAGGCAACATCCGGTAAATCTCCTCTGCACCTTTTCCAATGCTTCCACATCCTTCCTGTAATGGGGCGACCAGAACTGTACACAATATTCCAAGTGTGGCCGCACTGGCGTTTTGTATAGTTGCAGCATGATATTGTGGCTCCGGAACTCAGTCCCTCCACAATGAAACCTAACACACCGTATGTCTTCTTAACAGCACTATTAAGCTGGGTGGCAACTTTCAGGGATGTATGTACATGAACTCCAAGATCCCTCTGCACATCCACACTGCCAAGAATCTTTCCATTGACCCAGTACTCTGCCTTCCTGTTATTCTTCCCAAAGTGAATCACCTCACATTTAGCTGCACTGAACTCCATTTGCCACCTCTCAGCCCAATTCTGCAGTTTATCCAAGTCCCCCTGTAACCTGTAACATTCTTCCACACTATCCACTACTCCACCGACTTTAGTGTCATCTGCAAATTTACTAATCCATCCACCAATGCCTGCGTCTAAGTCATTTATAAAAATGACAAACAGCAGTGGTCCCAAAACAGATCCTTGTGGCACACCACCAGTAACCGGACTCCAGGCTGAATATTTTCCATCATCCACCATTCGCTGCCTTCTTTCAGAAAGCCAGTTTCTAATCCAAACTGCTCAATCACCCTCAATCCCATGCCTCTGCATTTTCTCCAACAGCCTACCATGTGGAACCTTATCAAAGGCTTTACTGAAGTCCATGTACACCACGTCAACTGCCCTACCCTCATCTACATACTTGGTCACCTTCTCAAAAAGCTCAATGCGGTTTGTGAAACACAACCTGCCCTTGACAAAACCATGGAGAAAGTGAGGATTGCAGACCCTGGCGATCAGAGCATAAAAATGTGCTGCTGGAAAACGCAGCAGGTCAGGCAGCATCAAAGGAGCAGGAGAATCGACGTTTCGGGCTTAAACCCTTCTTCAGGAAACGTCGATTCTCCTGCTCCTTTGATGTTTCTTGACAAAACCATGTTGACTATCTGAAATCAAATTGTTGCTTGCTAGATGATTATAAATCCTATCTCTTATAATCCTTTCCAAACCCTTTCCTACAACAGAAGTAAGGCTCACTGGTCTATAATTACCTGGGTCATCTCTACTGCCCTTCTTGACCAAGGGCACAACATTTGCAATCCTCCAGTCCCCTGGTACTAAACCTGTAGACAATGACGACTCAAATATCAAAGCCAAAGGCTCTGCTATCTCCTCCCTCGCTTCCCAGAGAATCCTCGGATAAATCCCATCCGGCCCAGGGGACTTGTCTACTTTCACTCCTTCTAGAATTGATAACACCTGTTCGTAACTAACCTCGATCCTTTCTAGTCTAATATCTCATACCTCATTCTTCTCCTTTTCCAGAGTGAAAACAGATGAGAAATGTTGATCAGCACCTCTCCGATCTCCACAGGGTCCACACACAGCTTCCCACCCCTGTCTTTGACTGGCCCTATTCCTACCTAATCATCCTTTTATCCCTCACATACCTATAGAAAGCTTCAGGGTTCTCCTTTATTCTATTTGCTAAAGCTTTCTTTGCTTTTCTTAACTCTCTCTTTAAATCCTTCCTCGCTGATCTGTAACTCTCCATCGCCCCATCTGTACCATCTTGTCTCATCAACACACAAGCCTCCTTCTTCTTTGTAACAAGAGATGCAATTTCTGTAGTAACCCACGGTTCCCTTACCTTATCACCTCCTCCCTGCCTGACAGGGACAGACCTATCAAGGACACGCAATATCTGTTCCTGAAACCAGCTCCACATTTCCATTGTCTGCATCCCCTGCATTTTGCTCCCCCATTCTATGTATCCTAAGTCTTGCCTAATCGCATTATAATTGCTCCTGTCCCATCGATAACTCTTGACCTGAGGCATGTACCTATCCCTTTCCATCGCTAAACTATATGTAACTGAATTATGGTCACTCTCTCCAAAGTGCTCACCTACAACTAAATCAAACACCTGGCCTGGGTCATTCCCAAGCCCCAGACCCAGTGTGGCCTCCCCTCTTGTCGGCCCTTCGACATCCTGTGTCAGGAAACCCTCCTGTACACATTGGACAAAAACTGACCCATCTGACATACTGGAGTTATAGCATTTCCAGTCAGTGTTGGGGAAGTTAAAGTCCCCCATAATGACCACCCTGTTCCTTTCACTCCGACCCAGGATAATGTTGCTAATCCTCTCTTCCCTGGAACTCTATGGAGGCCTATAAAAAAACTCCTAGCAGTGTGACCTCTCCTCTCCTGTTTCTAACCTCAGCCCACACTACCTCAGTAGACGAGTCCTCGTCAAAAGTTCTGTCAGCCACCGTTAGACTGTCCTTGACTAACAAGGCCACACCTCCCCCTCTTTTACCGCCTTGCTTGTTCTTAGTGAAAGACCTAAACCCTGGAACCTGCAACATCCATTCCTCACCCTGCTCTCTCCACGTCTCCGAAATGGCCACAACATTGAAGTCCCAGGTACCTATCCGTGCTGCAAGCTCACCTACCTTATTTTGGATTCTTCTAGCGTTGAAGTAAACACACTTCAAACCAGTTTGCTGTCTGCCAGCACATTCCTAAGACCATGAAATCCTGTCCCTGTCCTCCCTACTCTCATCCTCCTGTGCACTGCAACTACAACTACACCTCCGGTTCCCATCCCATTTGGTATGCTTTCCTTTATCGGTCAGAGTATTGAGTATAAGAGTTGGGAGGTCATGTTGTGGCTTTACAGGACAGTGGTTGGGCCACTTTTGGAATATTGCGTGCAATTCTGGTCGCCCTCCGATTGGAAGGATGTTGTACAAACCTGAAAGGTTCAGAAAAGATTTACAAGGATGTTGCCAGGGTTGGAGGATCTGAGCTACAGGGAGAGGCTGAACAGGCTGGGGCTGTTTTCCCTGGAGCGTCGGAGGCTGAGGAGTGACCTTATAGAGGTTTACAAAATTATGAGGGACATGGATAGGATAAATAGACAAAGTCTTTTCCCTGGGGTCGGGGAGTCCAGAACTAGAGGGCATAGGTTTAGGGTGAAAGGGGAAAGATATAAAAGAGACCTAAGGGGAAACTTTTTCACGCAAAGAACGTGTATAGAATGAGCTGCCAGAGGAAGTGGTGGAGGCTGGTACAATTGCAACATTTAAGAGGCATTTGGATGGGTATATGAATAAGAAGGGCCAAGTGCTGGCAAATGGGACTAGATTGGGTTTGGATATCTCGTCGGCATGGACGGGTTGGACCGAAGGGTCTGTTTCCATGCTGTACATCTCTATGACTCTATGACATTTGACCTGGGATCTCCAGGTGACAGTCCTCCAAGGTGGACTTCAGGATACACAACAACGCAGAGTCGCATAGCAGAGACTGATAGCCAACTGAGAGGTGACCTGACAGAGGTGTGCAAGATGATGAGAGGTATAGAGTGAATAGTCAAAGACTTTTCCCCATGACAGAAATGTCTATCATGAGGGAGCATAATTCTAAGGTTTTTGGAGGATGGTTTCTTTCCACAGTGTGCTGGGTGTGTGGAATGCACTGCCAGTGGTGATAGTAGAGTCAGAGACATTCGGGACATTTATGTGAATCTTGGATAGGCACATGGATGATAGTAAAATGAAGGGTATGTAGGTTAGTCTGATCTTAGAATAGGATAAAAGGTTGACACAACATCAAGGGCCAAAGGGCTGTACTGTGATATGTTCTACAGGTGACCCCATCACACTGTATACTCTCATACACACACTCACACACATGTACACATACACACACTCTTACACATGATGACTTATACTCTGTTACGAGTGTGTGCACACACTCTATCAAGCATGCACATATGTACACACACACACACGTACACACACACACACGTACACACACACACGTACACACACACACATACACACACATACACACGTACACACACACGTACACACACACATGTTGAATTTGCATTTGCTGGTCTGTACTAACAAATACATTCCATTTTGTTCACCAAGCACACAATCTGTAGGGAGGCAGTTCATGTAATATTTTATCAATTCCCACTTTGGAAATAGAACCAGTCTAACTCAAGCTTGGAATACAGACAGACTCTAACCTCACATCTTTAATGTATTGTGTGAGCTGAGATGTCACTTTTTTAAAAAAAACTTAGATTATGACTTGAAAGATGTTCTGGGATTAATATATTAATGAATCAAAACCTGCAACCTGTCCTAAGTGATTAAAGACTTAACAGCAATCTAGGTTTGTTCAAGCCATCAAATTAGTTGTATGACATTTTAGTCTTTGATAAAGGAACAGCACCCTGCAAGCTTGTACTTCAAAATAAATCTGACAAGAATCTGGTGTTGTGATTTTTAACCTTGTCTTGGTTTTAGTCATTCCTCCACACATGCTTGTTGTCTTATCAATGTCTCATTGTGAGTTTCATCATCTTGATTTGCATCCCTCATTTTCTGAGGGTCTCTGTTGCCTGCTGAAGCTGAGATCTCCCTCTGATCAGGATGGACTGATCATGTCACTCCAAGGCAGGCTGTCCATTTCCTTCAGTGCTGTTGTTTGTTCTTACACCTGTGGTTTTCTGGATTAGGTCACATGCTTCTTCTGAACTTATGACGTTTTTAAACTTCAGCTGGTTGATCTTTTGTACACAATCGCATGAACAGAAATCATGGAACTTCTCCCCTGCCTCAGTCATTCCTCTGACACATTTCCGCCTTTGAGAACCCAAGGCCACCATCACCCTAACTGACAGCTTCCATTCCTCCTTCTCCCTTCCCAGCCGAGCCCATTGTTTTGATGTGTTCTGTTGACCCACCCCACACCCCCAACAGGCCTCAGCTACCCATCACTGACATGCGCAGTGAAGACACTCACCATTTCACGATCAGCTACAAGCACCAACTCCAGGTATCTCATCTCTTGTAGCACATTCCTTTTGACCTGGCAAAGAGAAAATGTCAGTCAGTGTGACAGAGGGAAACTGAGACAGGCACCCTGGTTGGAAGGAGGATAATTACAGCTCAAGGCTCAGCACTCTTTGTACCTTCTCATTTAATACCCAGTATTTTATTGCATCCCTAGTTATATTTCTTAATTGATCAGTTACTTCCTCTCTCTCTCTCTTTCCACACACTGTCTTTGTTTTCTCAGTCTTTCACCGGACTCTCACCTCTTCCCTCTCTTGCTTTTATGCCTTCTTTCCCCCCCCATTACCTGACACCCTCCTTACACTATCTTGATCTCTTCCTCTTTTTCCTTCATTAATCCCCTCTCCTCCTTTGGCATTGGCACATTGGTCACCATGGCTGCACCAACATTACCCAACACCAGCAATGGTCCTCAATATGGAAATAACGGAGACCTTAGAGACACCCATCATTCACCATAACTCAGATACTGAAACAATTCATATTCAAATATAACTCCATGTGGACAGTATCCAGGTTTGAGCTGAACTTGGTGAGTGACATTCCAACCACACAATGCCCGCCAATGATCACCTCCAATGAGCAGAGCAGGTTGAAATGCATAATATGATTAAGCAGAGTCGGCATGGATTTGTGAAGGGAAGAAATTAAAGAACAAGAACAAAGAACAAAGAAAATTTACAGCCCAGGAACAGGCCCTTCGGCCCTCCAAGCCTGAGCCTATCCAAATCCACTGTCTAAACCTGTTGTCCAATTCCCAAGCATCTGTATCCCTCTGTTCCCCACCTACTCAGGCATCTGTCCAGACGCACCTTAAATGAATCTACCGTGCCTGCCTCTACCACCTCTGCTGGCAACCTGTTCCAAATGCCCACCACCCTCTGTGTGAAGTACTTGCTGAGTGTATCCCCCTTAAACTTTCCACCTCTCACTTTGAAAACGTGACCTCTCATTATTGAATCCTTCACCCTGGGAAAAAGCTTGTCTCTATCCACCCTGTCTATACCCTTCATGACTTTGTAAACCTCGATCAGATACCCTCTCAATCTCCTTTTTTCTAATGAAAACAATCCTAACCAACTCAACCTCTCTTCATCATTAGCACCTTCCACACCAGGCAACATCCTCGTAAACCTCCTCTGCACCCTCTCCAAAGCCTCCACATCCTTTTGGTAATGTGGTGCCCAGAACTGTACACCGTATTCTAAATGCGGCCGAACCAATGTCTTGTACAATGTTAACATGACTTGCCAGCTCTTATACTCAATACCCCGTCCAATGAAGGCAAGCGTACCATATGCCTTCTTGACCACTCTGTCCACCTGTGCAGCAACCTTCAGGGTACAATGGACCTGCACTCCCAGATCTCTCTGCCCATCAACTTTTCCCAAGGCTCTTCTGTTTACTGTATAATTCGCTCTAGAGTTAGATTTCCCAAAATGCATCACCTCCCATTTGTCTGGATTGAAAGCCATCTGCCACTTTTCCGTCCAACTCTCCAGCCTATCTATATCCTCCTGTATTCTCTGACAGTCCCTTATGCTTTCTGCTTCTCCACCAATCTTTGTGTCATCTGCAAACTTGCTGATCATACCAACAGTGCCCTCTTCCAGATCATTTATGTATATCACAAACAACAGTGGCCCCAGCACTGATCCCTGAGGAACACCACTGGTCACCTTTCTCCATTTCGAGAAACTCCCTTCAACTACTACTCTCTGTCTCCTGTTGCTCAACCAGTTCTCCAGTTCTTTACCCACCTCGCTAGAACACCCTGCATACCATGTGACTTCACTTTCTCCATTAGTCTACAATGGGGAACCTTATCAAATGCCTTTCCAAAGTCTATATATATATATATATATATATATATAAATAATATATATATATATATCAACTTGATCACTTCCTCAAAAAATTCTATTAAGTTGGTAAGGCACGACCTACCCCACACAAACCATATCACCTATCACTGATAAGCCCATTCTTTTCCAAATATAAATAGATTTATCCCTCAGTACCTTCTCCAGCAACTTCCCCACCTCTGACGTCAGGCTCACTGGTCTGTAGTTACCTGGAATATCCCTACTACCCTGCTTGTACAGGGGGACAACATGAGCAACCCTCCAAGTCCTCATGCCTGACAAATTAATCAGAATTCTTTGTAACAAGCAAGATTGATAAAGGGGAAATTGTGAATGTAATATATTTGGATTTTCAGAAAGTGTTTGCTAAGATCCCAGACATTACACTTGGCTATGTAATCAGACAAAAACTCAGGGTTTGGAGGCAGTATTTCAGCATTAATAGCAGATTGGTCAACTAATAGAAGACAGACAGTTGAGATAAGGGAGATATTTTCCTGGTGGCAAACTATAACTCGTGGTGTGACACAGTGATCATTACTGAGACCATAATTATTTACATTTTCTATTGATGAGTTTGATGAGGCAAATGAATGTACTATAGCCAAATTTGAGGATGACAACAAAAATAGGTGGGAAGGCAACTGGCAAGGGTAACACAAGAGGAGTCTACAGAAGGATACAGACAGGTGAGGTGAGTGGGCAAAAACCTGGTAGTTCGAGTATAAAGGTTCTGAGGAAGAGTCACTGGACTCAAAATGTTAACTCTGATTTCTTTCCACAGATGCTGCCAGACCTGCTGAGCTTTTCCAGCAATTTCGATTTTTGTTTTTGACTTACAGCATCTACAGTTCTTTTAATTTTTATTCAGATAGAATATAATGTGGAGAAACTACAGGTTATCCAATTTGGCAGCAACAATAGAGGAGCTGAATATTATTTAAATGGAGAAGAAACTGCAGCAAGCTGTAGAACAGAGGGATTTGGGAGTTCTCATCCATGATCACAAAAAAACTATCATCCAAGGTCAGCAGATAATAGGGAAGGCAAATGGAATATTGTTATTTCCAAGGGAATGGAGTATAAAAGTAGGGAGGGTTTGCTAAAAATATACAAGTCACTATCCAAATCATTGACACAAATTGTAAGCACACAAGTATCTCATGGGATTATGTAGAATATCATCTGAATGGTAAGAATCAAGGTGTGTTCCTGCCAAGTTAATTAAGTTATAATATTTGAGGTTGTAATGAGCTGCTTGTCGATCAGACTACAGATTATATTTCTACTGTCAACACCATGTAATAACATAAAGAACAAAACGCCCAAACGGTCAATACACACTGACAATGAAGGACACGAATTCAACTGGGACAATGTTACGAAACTGGGACAGGCTCGGGAACTCCTGGAGGCCTGGTATTCACCCATTGGTTTGATTAACAAACCCGCTGAAATAGACCCCATCTTCTGACCACTGCAGCACAAAACCGGAAGCAGAACCACCTGCCACAACAGACAGAAACATATAAATTCAGAGCAGATCACAAGAACACTACTTCATCTGGACGCTATTCAGCAGAGAGACAAAACTTTTGGAAAGGATCACAAGAGATAAGATTTATAATCATCTAGCAAGGAACAATTTGATTTCAGATCGTCAGCATGGTTTCGTCAAGGGCAGGTCGTGTCTCACAAACCACATTGAGTTTTTTGAGAAGGTGACCAAGTATGTAGATGAGGGTAGGGCAGTTGGCGTGGTATACATGGTCTTGAACAAAGCCTTTGATAAGGTTCCACATGGTAGGCTGTTGGAGAAAATGCAGAGGCATGGGATTGAGGGTGATTTAGCAGTTTGGATTAGAAACTGGCTTTCTGTAATAAGGCAGCGAGTGATGGTTGATGGAAAATATTCAGCCTGGTTATGAGTGGTGTGCCACAAGGATCTGTTTTGGGACCACTGCTGTTTGTCATTTTTATGAATGACTTGGACGCAGACATAGGTGGACGGATTAGTAAATTTGCAGTTGGTGGAGTAGTGGACAGTATGGAAGAATGTTGCAGATTGCAAGGGGTCTTGGATAAACTGCAGAATTGGGCAGAGAGGTGGCAAATGGACAAAAGAGGATGCTGGAAACCAGAGTTTAGATCAGAGTGGTGCTGGAAAAGCACAGCAGGTCAGGCAGCATCCGAGGAGCAGGAAAATTGACGTTTCGGGAAAAAGTCCTTCATCAGGAATGAAGGCAGGGAGCGTCCGGAGTGAAGAGATAAATGGGAGGGAGTGGGGCTGGGGAGAAGGTAGCCAAGAGTACAATAGGTAGATGATGGTGGGGGTAAAGGTGATAGGTCAGAGAGGAGGGTAGAGCGGATAAGGTGGGAAGAAAAATTGGCAGATAATCACAGTTCAGGAGGCTGGTGCTGAGCCAGAAGGTTGGAATTGGGGTAAAGCTGGAAGGTTGGAACTGGGTAACCACGTCTGCCACTGATGCATGAGAACCCAGTACAGAAAGCAGCTCAGTGCTGGCCTGAGGCACAGGACTCCTTAGTGTTGGTGAACTGGCCCATATTAAGAACTCAGCAGCAAACCTATATGAGTATGCCACTATCACCATAGAATTAATTCGTAAGTATGTCGAAGACTGCATGCCAAAGTTAATGTGAATATTCCCCAACTGGAAACCATGGATGAACCTGGAGATTTGCTCCTTACTGAAGTCCAGGTTCAAGTCAGGCAACCCTGACCTCTAAGAAAATCCAGGTACCACCTTTGTAAGGCCATCAGAGACACCAAGAGGCAATACAAGCTTAAGACCAAGACCAACCACATGGATAACTACTGTTTGTGACAAAACTTACATGACTTAATAGGCTACAAAGCAAAGTCATACAGAATTGCAGGCAACAACACATCCCCACCCGATGAGCTCAGGGTATTCTCTCGTTTTGAACAGAAGGTCAGTGAAACAATGTCACTTATCCTAATAGTTCTTACAGTCACCTCCACAGGCGTAAGATCAGCTTTCTTGACAGTGAACCCACAGGAAGTGACTGGCCCGGATAGGGTCCCCGACCATGTACTCAGATCCTGTGTGGACCCTGGCAAGAGCACTCGCAGACATCTTTACCCTCCCCTTACCACAATCTGAAGTTCTCACCTACTTCAAAAAGACCACTATCATCCCCGTATGAAAGAAAAATCATGCAGCCTCAATAGCTACCACCTGATGGCCTCTGACCTCCATTATTATGAAGTATTTTGAGAGGTTAGTCATGGCTCATATCAACTCCAGCCGACCAAACTGCCTTAATTCTTTGCAAATTGTCATCGAACACTACCAGGTCCACAGTAGATGCCATCTCCCTAGCCCGACACTCATCCTGGAACATCGAGATAACAAGGATATCTACGTCAGGCTTACTGACTACAGCACAGACTTTAACACCATAATTCCACACAAATCCATCTCTAAACTCCAAGAGCTAGGTCTTGGCTGACTCCCTGCAACTGGATCCTCGATTTCTTGGCACATAGACCATAATCATTAAGAACATGTCAATACCTCCACCTCCAAAATAATCCTCAACACCAGACTATGTACTCAGCTCCCTACTACTGCTCCTTATACAATGACAACTGTACAGGCAAATTTCACATCAACTCCATTTATAAATTTGTTGACAATATGACCATTGTAGACCAGATCTCAAACAATGACGAGACAAATTACAGTGCTTAGTGGCCTGGTGAAATACAAAAACCTCTCCTTCAAAGTCAGCAAAATGAAGGAGCTGGTCATTGTCTTCAGGAAGTGGAGTGGAGGCTATACCCCTGTCTGCATCAGTGGTGCTGTGGCGGAGATAGCCAATGGCATCAAGATCCTGGGCGTGATATCACCAACAATTTGTCCTGGTCCACTTACGTCAATGTGACGGTCAAGAAAGTACAACAACAATGCTACTTCCTCAGGAGGCGAAGGAAATTCTTTATGACCACAAGGACTCTTAACCATTTTTATAGATGCACCATAAAAAAAAACCTTCCTATCCGGATGCATCATTCTGTCATTTGGAAACTACCCAAGACCACAAGGAACTGCATAGAGTTGTGACCGCAGCCCAGCCCATCCCACAGACCAGCCTCCCATCCATTGACTCCATCTACATTTCCCACTGTCTCAGGAAAGCAACCACTGCAATCAAAGATTAATCCCACCCCAGTAATACACTCTTCCACCCTCTTCAGTCAGGCAGAAGACATAAAAGTTTGGACATATGTACGAACAGATTCAAGAACAGCTTCTTCCTTGCTGCTTTCAAACTTTGAACAGACATCTCAAGTGTTAATTCTGAGCTCTCTCTCTCTCTGCCCCTTCTCTGCAGCTGTCACACTCTATTCTGCCCTCTGTTCTTCTACCCTGATACACTTTGTATGGAACTATCTGCTTGTATAGAATGTAAAACAACACTTTCCACTATATCTCCGTACAACAATAAATCAATCAATCAAATCTAAATGTCAAATTTATCCCATTGTTGAAGCATGGCACGTTAGCATTGGCTCATTTTGCTGTGTTTAGTGAAAAATATTTACCTTGAGCTGAATGATCACTGTTTTAAAAATCTCACACTGTAGTTTGAAATCTTAGCAATAAGCACATTTTTGTAATCAACGACAGAAAGAAAGTTGAAAGAACAGTGAAAGGATGGGGCAGATGGATGGTAACAGATTGTTCCCAGTCACCGACAGTCGAGAACAAAAAGTCAGAGGGAAAACAATTCAATGGAAGAGCTTCAGAACAGGAGACTTGCATCTTCATAGAAAGAAGCACGAAACCATGGATTCAATTCTGGAGTCAGTGTTGAAGACACAAACTCCATCAATATCAAGTTTCAACAGGTGAGGGGGAGTTAGAAGGAAGAGGGGAAGGTGCTGAGTAAAGGAACTCTCCATGAGGTGATTAAGCTGAAGGCTGTGTCTGCAGATCGTAATTTCTATGGGGCGCCTTCATTTCTGTTAGTCAGTCAGTTACAGTGCTCATCACTCACCCTCTGAGAGCGCTGGAGGTGATCAGTCAGGGTTAATCCAGGGGATGGAGATCTAACTCCACAGCGACTCGGTACTGGCAGGAGATCTTCAGCTCTGTATAACAAATGACGACCATCTGCATCCCCAACAACGGGTTCAATGACATATGTTCGATTACTGAACACAATCACAGCACTGCAGAAAAGAGTGAGATAGAAGGAAGACAGCTGGACAGAAAATATTGCTTGTAACCTTTAACCTGCTAATTAATCATATCCCAATACAGTGACACAGTGAGTGACCCTCACCCTGCTGAATAAAAACATCCCAGTACAGTTACACAGTGAGTGACCCTCACCCTGCTGAATAAACACATCCCAGTACAGTTACACAGTGAGTGACCCTCACCCTGCTGAATAAACACATCCCAGTACAGTTACACAGTGAGTGACCCTCACCACGCTGAATAAATACATCCCAGTACAGTGACACAGTGAGTGACCCTCACCCTGCTGAATAAACACATCCCAGTACAGTTACACAGTGGGTGACCCTTACACTGCAGAATAAACACATCCCAGTACAGTTACACAGTGAGTGACACTTACTCTGCTGAATAAACACATCCCAGTACAGTAACACAGTGAGTGACCCTCACCCTGCTGAATAAACACATCCCAGTACTGTTACACAGTGAGTGACCCTCATCCTGCTGAATAAACACTTCCCAGTACAGTTACACAGTGGGTGACCCTTACACTGCAGAATAAACACATCCCAGTACAGTTACACAGTGAGTGACACTTACTCTGCTGAATAAACACATCCCAGTACAGTAACACAGTGAGTGACCCTCACCCTGCTGAATAAACCCATCCCAGTACAGTGACACAGTGAGTGACCCTCACCCTGCTGAATAAACACAACCCAGTACAGTTACACAGTGAGTGACCCTCACCCTGCTGAATAAACACAACCCAGTACAGTTACACAGTGAGTGGCCCTCACCCTGTTGAATGAACACATCCCAGTACAGTGACACAGTGAGTGACCCTTACCCTGCTGAATAAACACATCCCAGTACAGTAACACAGTGAGTGACCCTCACCCTGCTGAATAAACCCATCCCAGTACAGTGACACAGTGAGTGACCCTCACCCTGCTGAATAAACACAACCCAGTACAGTTACACAGTGAGTGGCCCTCACCCTGTTGAATGAACACATCCCAGTACAGTGACACAGTGAGTGACCCTTACCCTGCTGAATAAACACATCCCAGTACAGTTACACAGTGAGTGACCATCACCCTGCTGAATAAACACATCCCAGGACAGTTACACAGTGAATGACCCTTACCCTGCTGAATAAACACATCCCAGTACAGTTACACCGTGAGTGACCATCACCCTGCTGAATAAACACATCCCAGGACAGTTACACAGTGAATGACCCTTACCCTGCTGAATAAACACATCCCAGGACAGTTACACAGTGAATGACCCTTACCCTGCTGAATAAACACATCCCAGGACAGTTACACAGTGAGTGACCCTTACCCTACTGAATAAGTACATCCCAGTACAGTTACGCAGTAACTGTCGAGGTAACACCTTACAGGTTAAATATTTTATGATGTAAAGTCAGTTTTCATTAGATGTGCAAAAGCATGAAAATAAATTGTCAGTTTCTTTACCTGAGTCCTGAGCAGGTACTTGCAGAGACTTGGGTTCCAGGGAATTTTCTCACAGATCCCGCATAGTAACAGCGATACTGTAGGAAGATGGTCACAACTCAAGCACTATCAACATCCTGGGGGTTATCATTGACCAGAAACTCAAATGGACTTGCCACATAAATGCAGTGGTCCCAAGAGGAGGTCAGAGGTTAGGAATACTCTGGTGAATAATCCACAAATTAGAGGAACAAGTATGCCGGGAGATTGGGGAGACTTGCAGGAGCAATAGGGTTGTCAGAGTAGCTTCCCAACATAGACTGGGACTGCCAGAGTGTTAAGGGCTAAGATGGGGTGGAATTTGTTAAGTGTGTTCAGGATCATTCCCTCGAGCAATATTCAAAGGATCCTACTCAGCAAGGTGAAAAACGTGACCTATACTTGGGAAATAGGGCAGGACAAATGACTGAAATGACAGTGGGGGGAACCAGTGACCACAGTTTTAAAACCGATTAGATTACTTACAGTGTGGAAACAGGCCCTTCTGCCCAACAAGTCCACACCAACCCACCCAGACCCATTTGCCCTACATTTACCCCTTCACCTAACACTACGGGCAATTTAGCATGGCCAATTCACCTGACCTGCACATTTTTGGACTGTGGGAGGAAACCGACGCAGACACGGGGAGAACGTGCAAACTCCACACAGTCAGTCGCCTGAGTGGGAATTGAACCCGGGTCTCTGGCGCTGTGAGGCAGCAGTGCTAACCACTGTGCCACCGTGCCGTCCACAAAATAGTTATGGAGAGGAACAAAACTGGTCCACAGGTTCACGTACTAAACTGGGGGAAGGTGAACATTGATGGAATTAGACAGGAGCTGGCAGGGTTTGACTGGAGTAGTTTGTTTGTAGGCAAAGGGACCTCCGACAAGTGGGAAGCCTTTAAAAGTGAGATAGCTAGAGTTCAAGGTCTGTATGTTCCTGTGAGGGTGAAGGGCAGGGTTGGCAGGAACAGGGAACCCTGGATGACAAAAAATATTGAGGCTTTGAGGAGGCGTGGTTCAGGTAGAGGCAGCTGGGATCCCTGGAGGTGTACAGTGAATACAGGAGTTCACTGAAGAAGGAAATCAGGAGGACAATAAGGGGGCATGAGATAGACTTGGAGAAGATTAGGGTGAATCAAAGAGGTTTTTTAAATATATTAAAGGAAAAAGAATATCTAGAGAGAGACTAGAACCCCTATCAAAGGGGTCATGTACGTGTAGAACCACAGGAGATGGGCGAGGTCCTCAATGAATATCTCTCCTCTGTGTTTACCGTGGAGAAAGACACGAAGACCTGGGAACTTGGGGAAGTTAGTGATGATATCTTGGGGCCAGTCCATATCACAGTAGAGGAGGTGTTGGATGTATTAGACTGTATGAAGGTGGATAACTCCTCTGGTCCTGAACAGATATATCCAAGAACTCTGTCAGAGGCTGGAGAAGACATTGCGAGTGCCCTGGCTGATATATTTGCATCATCGTTAGCCACGGGCGAGGTCCCGGAAGACTGGAGGGTAGTGAATGTTGTGCCCTTACTCAAGAAGGGCTGCAAAGGAAACCCTGGGAATGATAGAGCAGTCAGCTTAACATCTGTGGTAGACAAGTTACTTCAGAAGATTCTGAGGGATATGATACACATGCATTTAGAAAGATTGCGTATTGAATCATAGAATCCCTACAGATTGGATTCAGGCCATTTGGCCCAACAAGTCCACACCAACCCTACAAAGAGTAACCACCCTGAACCATTCCCCTGCCCTATTACCTCTACATTTACCCCTGATGAATGCGGGGAGAAAGTGAGGTCTGCAGATGCTGGAGATCAAAGTTGAAACTTTATTGCTGGAACAGCACAGCAGGTCAGGCAGCATCCAGGGAACAGGAGATTCGACGTTTCAGGCACAGGCCCTTCTTCAGGAATGAGCAGAGAGTGTTCAGCAGGAGAAGATAAAAGGTAGGGAGGAGGGACTTGGAGGAGGGGCGTTGGAAATGTGATAGGTGGAAAGAGGTCAAGGTGAGGGTGATAGGTCGGAGTAGGATGGAGGCGGAGAGGTCAAGAAGAAGACTGCAGGTCAGGAAGGCGGTGCCGGGCTGGAGGGATTCGGCTGAGACAAGGTGGGGGGAGGGGGGATGAAGAAACTGGTGAAGTCCAAGTTCATCCCCTGTGGTTGGAGGGTTCCCAGTCGGAAGATAAGACGCTCCTCCTCCGACCGTCGCGTTGTTGTGGTTTGGCGGTGGATGAGTCCAATGACCTGCATATCCTCGGTGGAGTGGGAGGGGGAGTTGAAATGCTGTGCTACAGGGTGGTTGGGTTGGTTCGTCCGGGTGGCCCAGAGGTGCTCTCTGAATCGCTCCGCAAGTAGGCGGCCTGTCTCCCCAATATAGAGGAGGCCACACCGGCTGCAGCGGATGCAGTAGATGATGTGGGTGGAGGTGCAGGTGAATCTGTGGCGGATATGGAAGTTTCCTTTGGGGCCTTGGAGGGAGGTGAGGGGGGAGGTGTGGGCGCAAGTGTTGCACCTCCTGCGGTTGCAAGGGAAGGTGCCGGGAGTGGAGGTTGGGTCGGTGGGGGGTGTGGATCTGACAAGGGAGTCGCAGAGGGAGTGGTCTCTACGGAAAGCTGATAGGGGAGGGGAGGGAAATACATCCTTGGTGCTGGGGTCTGTTTGGAGGTGGCGGAAGTGACGGCGGATGATGCGCTGTACATGGAGATTGTTGGGGTGGTAGGCGAGGACCTGATGAATGCACCTAACCTACACATCCCTGAACACGATGGGCAATTTAGCATGGCCAATTCACCTGGCCTGCACATCTTTGGACTGTGGGAGCAAACCGGAGCACCCGGAGGAAACCCACACAGACACGGGGAGAATGTGCAAACTTCACACAGACAGTCACCCGAGGGTGGAATTGAAGCTGGGTCCTTGGTGCTGTGAGGCAGCAGTGCTAACCACTAAGCCACCGTGCTCAGCATGATTTAGGAAAAGTCAGCATGGCTTTGTGCATGGGAGATTCTGTGATGAAGTGACCGGGAAGGTGACGAAGGCAGGGCGGTAAATGTAGTCTATATGGATATCAGTGCGGCCTTTGATAAGGTGTGCAAGGAATCCAGGGAGAGTTGGCAAATTGGATACACAGTTGGATTGATGGTAGGAGGCAGAGGGTAATAGTGGAAGGATGTTTGTTGGACTGGAGGCCTGTGACTCGGGGAGTGCCTCAGGGCTTGGTGCTGGGCCCATTACTGTTTGTTATCGATATCAATGATTTGGATGGGAATATACAAGACATGGTTAGTAAGTTTGCAGATGAGACTAAAATAGGAGGTATCGTGGACAGTGAGGAAGGTTATCAGAAATTGCAGCAGGACCTTGATCAGCTGGGGAAGTGGGCCGAGAAATAGCTAATGGAGTTTAATCTAGATAAGCGCAAGATCTTGTATTTTGGAAAGTCAAATCAAGGTAGGAGTTTCATGGTGAATAGCAGGGCCTTAAGGAGTGTAGTGGAACAGAGGGATCTTGGAGTTCAGGTGCACGGTTCTCTGAGAGTGGAGTCCCAGGGAGATAGAACAGTGAAGAAGGCTTTTGATACACTGGCCTTCATCAGTCAGGGCATTGATGTAGAAGTTGGGGAGTTATGTTGCAGTTGTACGGGACGTTGGTGAGGCTGCACTTGGGGTATTGTGTTCAGTTTTCATCACCTTGCTATAGGAAGGATGTTATTAAACTGGAAACATTGCAGAAGAAATGTACAAGGATGTTGTCAGGACTCAATGGTCTGAGTTATAGGGAGAGCTTGGACAAACTAGGACTTTTTCTGCAGAATGTAGGAGACTGAGGGGGGACCTTCCAGAAGTGTATCAGATCATGAGAGGCATGGATAGGGTGAATGCACTCAGCCTCTTTCCCAGGGTTGGGGAATCGGGGACTAGAGGGCATCAGGTTAAGGTCAGAGGGGAAAGAATAAAAGGGAACCTGAGGGGAAACGTGTTTACACAGAGGGTGGTACACACATGGAATGAGCTGCCAGTGGAAGTGGTTGAGGCGGGTACATTAACAACATTTAAAACGCATTTGGACAAATACATGGATAGGAAAGGGTTAGAAGGATATGGGCCAAGTGCAGGGAGATGGGGTTAACGTGGATGGATATTTTGGTCGGCATGGAGCAGTTTGGGTCAAAGGGCCTCTCACCGTGCTGTAGGACTCCATGGCCTCCTGACTTCCCAAGCCTGTCTACCATCGACAAGGCACAAGTCAGGAATGTGATGGAATACTCCCCACTTGCCCTGGATAGTTTTAGCTCCAACCACACACAAGAAGCTTGACACCATCCAGGACAAAGCAGCCCCCACTTAATTGGCAGCACATCCCCAAACATCCACTCCCTCCACCACCGACGCTCAGTAGCCGCAGTGTGTACTGTCTACAAGAAGCACTGCAGAAATTCACCAAGGATCCTCAGACAACGCCTTCCAAACCCACAACCATTTCCACCTGGAAGGACAAGGGCGGCAGAGAGATCTCCATCAAGCCACTCACCGTTCTGATTTGTAAATATATCGCTGTTCCTTTACTGTCACTGAGTCAGAATTATGGAATTCCCTCCCCAAGGGCATTGTGGGTCAACCCACAGCACATGGACTGCAGCAATTCAAGAAGGCAGCTCACCCCCAACCTTCTCAGGGGCAAATAGGGATGGGCATTAAATGCTGGGCCCAGTCAATGACACCCACTTTCCACAAATGAATAAATAAAAAGAAATATAAAACATCTCAGCATTATATCTCCTGAGACTGACATTATCACAAGAGATCACACTGCCCACAATTCAGCTGTGTGTTAAATGGACCATACCAGCAGCTGAAGCAAAGACTCTGACCACAAAGTGTGGAGTTGGAATCTCATTGGCTGTGAGACAGTATCCCATGGAGAGAAGCTTGTGATACATGTAGGAGCAAATTACTGCAGATGCTGGAATCTGTACTGAAAACAACAAATGCTGGAGATCACAACGGGTCAGGCAGCATCCATGGAGAGAGAGCAAAATAACATTTTGAGTGTAGATGGCTTTTATTCAGAGCCGAAGTGAAGTATGCTCCAGTTGAGGGTATGGATGGGAGGGTGCTGGGGAAGAAAAGATGTTGAAAGTACAGATTAAGTGATTGGGATGTGAGCATGGAAGAACAATAGTGTGTCTAACTGCCAGAATTGCAAGAACAGACAGTCACTGGGGTGTGGGAAGGGAGGAAGAACATGGTGACAGAGACTGTAACAAGTAAAGCAAATGGAAAGGGAAGAAATAGGAGTTGAATCACAATTTGAAGGTGTTAAACACATAATGAAATCCAGAGGATGTAACACAGTCTGAAGATGAGATGTCGCTCCTTCAGTTTGCATTGGAGCACTGCAGCATGCTGAGGACAGACAAGTGGGCAAGCGAGCAGGACACTGTGTTAAAATTACTGGCTACGGGAAGATCAGGGTCCTGCTTGTACACAGACCAGAAAAGTAGCACAAATGGTCACCCAGTCTGCGTTTGGTTTCTCCAATGGCTGCAGTGAATACAACAGACAAGGTTGGAGGAGGTACAGGTGGAATGCTGCTTCACCTGGAATGACTGCTTCGGCCCAGGGATGGTGAGCAGGGAGGAGGTGAAGGGGCAGCTGTTACACCTTCTGTGGTTACATGGGAAGTGGGGATGGTGTTGGTGGTCAATGAATGGACCAGAATGTCTCAGAGGGAACGATCCCTGAAAAACACAGACTGTAGGAGTGAGGGGAAGATGTGTTTGGTGGCAGCTCTGGAGTTGTCTGAAATGGCGGAGAATGTGGAGGCTGGTGCAGTGAAAAGTGAGGACGTGAGGGACTTAATCATGCTGTTATGAGTGATGAGAAGGGGCAAGGGCTGAAGCACGGGTAGGTCAGATATGGTTGAGGGACCTGTCAACCAATGTGGTGGAGAGGGGGATGCCATAGTTATGGAAGAAGCAAGCCATGTCAGCAGCACTGTTTTGGAAGGTGCCTCTGAAAATCCCTGAATTCAGCCTCTGCCTGAAGAGATAACTCACCATTTCAGTGTCTGTCTCTGTTACCAGAGTCCCATTGGAATCATAGTGCGATACCTGGAATCGTGCAGGAAAGAGGAGTCTAGGAAAAAACAGACAGACTGAATGGCAGAGGCACTACACACTCCTCTGTCCATCAAAGATACACACTGTCTGACACTGTCAGTGAGATATCAAAAGAGAGCGCCAGTACAGCAATGTAAGGAAGGGACTAGACTGAATTTGTACATCATTTTGGACCTCAGTGCTTTACCAAAAGCAGGTTAACAAGAGACCCAACCGAAGTGCTGTCAAAGTACAATAATGGATCCTTCAATCACTCCCAGGGCCTGCTTAGCTCTGTCCGTTTACGTCAAGCTATTTGACTAGAGAAACCATCACAGGTGCTGAATGACACTCAGCTTCCAACTCCTCACTTCCCAACCAGAGTCCTCAGGCAAGCTCGGCCCAGCTCACATGACCAGCCGACCACATTTTTATCTTCAGAAGGAACTGCCAAGATGTTCCGGAGGTCAGCCAGGTTGGCCACAGAGACCAAGTTTCCTGATTGAGGCTGTTAAGCTAGTCCAATCAGGGAGTCCTGGCTGACAGATATAAACAGGAGATTTGCCTGCCCCTCTTCCGCGGTTACGTTAGAGCCCGGGTGTCCTTGGAGAAGGAGCACGCGGTGTCCACCAACACCCTGGAGTTGTTCAGGGAGAGGTGGGCGCCGCAGGGAGTGGAGTGCATCATTTCTCCCTCCAACTCTATTTTGATTTAGTCCCTACCCTCCCCTTCACTGTTTTGATCACACAGCACTGTCCCTTGATGTGAAGGGCAGTGCTTGTCACTGGCCACCCGGGTGTTTTCCTATCTTCCTGGTGGTGGAAATTGAATAAAGATTGGTGCACTTTGTGTCTTTCACTGTGTCTCACACCTGCACACACACACCATGGGTGCTGAAAAAAAAAAGAAAAAAGAAAAAGAAAAAAAATAAAAAATAAATAAACAGGAGATTTGCCTGCCCCTCTTCCGCGGTTACGTTAGAGCCCGGGTGTCCTTGGAGAAGGAGCACGCAGTCTCCACCAACACCCTGGAATTGTTCAGGGAGAGGTGGGCGCCGCAGGGAGTGGAGTGCATCATATCTCCCTCAAACTCTATTTTGATTTAGTCCCTGCCCTCCCCTTCACTGTTTTTGATCACACAGCACTGCCCTTTGATGTGAAGGGCAGTGTTTGTCACTGGCCACCCGGGTGTTTTCCTATCTTCCTGGTGGTGGAATTTGAATAAAGATTCGTGCACTTTGTGTCTTTCACTGTGTCTCACACCTGCGCACACACACCATGGGTGCTGGGGATAAAATAAGCACTACCGCACTTAGGTGGTAGTGTGGGGGTTAAAAAGAAAAAAAAAGAAAAAAAAACAAACAGGACTGTGTGGAGTGCATTACTTCCCCCTCCAATTCTATTTTGATTTAGTCCCTACCCTCCCCTTCATTGTTTTGATCACACAGCACTGTCCCTTTGATGTGAAGGGCAGTGTTTGTCACTGGCCACCCGGGTTAAAAAAAAAAAAATAAAAATAAAAAAAAAATAAACAGGAGATTTGCCTGCCCCTCTTCCGCGGTTACGTTAGAGCCCGGGTGTCCTTGGAGAAGGAGCATGCGATCTCCACCAACACCCTGGAGTTGTTCAGGGAGAGGTGGGCGCCGCAGGGAGTGGAGTGCATCATATCTCCCTCAAACTCTATTTTGATTTAGTCCCTTCCCTCCCCTTCACTGTTTTTGATCACACAGCACTGCCCTTTGATGTGAAGGGCAGTGCTTGTCACTGGCCACCCGGGTGTTTTCCTATCTTCCTGGTGGTGGAATTTGAATAAAGATTCGTGCACTTTGTGTCTTTCACTGTGTCTCACACCTGCACACACACACCATGGGTGCTGGGGAAAAAAATAAGCACGACCGCACTTAGGTGGTAGTGTGGGGGTTAAAAAGAAAAAAAAAGAAAAAAAAACAAACAGGACTGTGTGGAGTGCATTACTTCCCCCTCCAATTCTATTTTGATTTAGTCCCTACCCTCCCCTTCACTGTTTTGATCACACAGCACTGTCCCTTTGATGTGAAGGGCAGCGTTTGTCACTGGCCACTCGGGTGTTTTCCTATCTTCCTGGTGGTGGAAATTGAATAAAGATTTGTGCACCTTGTGTCTATCACTGTGTCTCACACCTACACACACACACACACACACACCATGGGTGCTGGGGAAAAATAAGCACTACCGCAGTTAGGCGGTAGTGTGGGGGTTTAAAAGAAAAAGAAAAAGAAAAAAAGATTTTAAAAAACCTGATGGTGGGGTCTGTTTGGAGGTGGCAGAAATGTCGGGGCAGATGATTTGGTTTATGCAAAGGTTGGTAGGGTGGAAGGTGAGCACCAGGGGCGTTCTGTCCTTGTTACGGTTGGAGGGGTGGGGTCTTCCGCCATCCCTACTGCCATGTTTGCCACCACTTCCATCCCCACCAACGTCACTCACCTGCATTCTGCTGACACGCCCCACCCCCCACAGATCCCACTGTCACCATCCCCGCCCCCCAGAACCCTGAGGGGAACACCACCCCTGCTCATGACTCCACCCCCATTCCCCCAACACCACACCCACTCCAGTTACAGGCTCCGCCCCCACTCCCAGCTCCACACCTACACCAGATCCCAGCTTCCAGCCCTGCCGAGTTTTCACCATCCCTCCAGACCTCCCCCTCACTGAGGACGAACGATCAGTCCTCAGCAAAGGCCTCATCTTCATCCCCCTCCGCCCATGCATCAATGAATTTAATACAGCTCAGCACTGTCCCCATGACTTGTCCTACCTGCCTATCTTCTTTTCCACCTATCCACTCACCCCTCCCCCCGACCTATCACCTTCATCCCCTCCCCCACTCACCTATTGTACTCTATGCTACTTTCTCCTCACCCCCACCCTCCTCTCACTTATCTCTCCAACCTTCAGGCTCTGTGCCTTTATTCCTGATTAAGGGCTTTTGCCCGAAACGTCAATTTTACTGCTCCTCGGATGCAGCCTGAACTGCTGTGCTCTTCCAGCACCACTAACCCAGAGAGACTCTCGGTCAGCCCATAGCAAAACCAAGCCAAGTCTCAGCCAAACAGTTAAGATCCAGGCCGAAGCCATTTTAGTTCCTGCCAGTGTGTGGACTAGACCTAAATGGAGTATTCAGGAGAGTGCACACTGTGCAAAGTCCACCAACAGGTGGATTGGAACACTTACATTGCTTAGCAATATCCAAATCAGAACCAATCAAAATAAACATCTGGTTAAATGGTCACCTGGTTCTACTAAGTGTCGATACCAGTGCAGCCATTACAACAGTCTTTAACAAAATTCACTCTGGACTCCAACACTTAAGTTGATGTAAAACCTTGGCTAGACTGTGAATGTACATTGGGGAACCTTTACAGATGAAGGGTACAATTTCGGTTGGTCTCATATGAAAAGTTAGGGTGGCACGGTGGCTCAGTGGTTAGCACTGCTGCCTCACAATGCCAGGGACCCGGGTTTGATTGCCAGCCTTGAGCGACTGTCTGTGTAGAGTTTGCACATTCTCCCCGTGTCTGCATAGGTTTCCACCCGCAGGCCAGGTAAATTGGCCATTCTAAATTGGCCATAGTGTAAGGTGCATTAGTCAGAGGGGAATGGGTCTGGGTGGATTACTCTTTGGAGAGTCAGTATGGACATGTTGGGCCAAAGGGCCTATTTCCACACTGTATGGAATCTAATCTTGTTGTAAAAGGCTTGGACCCAATCCTGATGAGACAAAATTGGTTGAGAAGCAATCACCTTGATGGGCTCAACATTTTTCAATTTGCAAATAGCTGCCTGAGTAAAGTCTTAATTAAATACCCAGAGGGTTTTCAGGAAGGTCAAGGGCCTATCAGAGGAGACCAGGCCACCTTGTGTGTTGATCAGGAAGTAATTGCACGATTCCACAAGGCCCACCCAGTGCCATTTGCCTTATGTCGAGGCTGAAATCAGGAGGCTAGATCGTGAAGGAACCATTAAAGCAGAGCAGATTGCTGATTGGGCACCATCAATCGTCCTGATTGTGAAGTTTGACTGCTCACTTTGTGGGGATTTTAAACAAATAGTAGGCCGCAGCTTGAAGCTGGATAAATACCTATTCCTTTGCATTGGGGATTTATAAGCAAAGATGGCGCGGGGCTGTGGGGGCAGGGGCTGTCCTTCATGAGCTCCACATCAGCCGTGTGGACATGCAATTGCAGTTAGATGAGGATTCCCAGAAGTAAACTCCAATTCATTCCCATTAGAGTCTGTGCCCAAAATACAAGATTGCCATTTGGGGTATCGTCAGTCCCTGTACAGTTTTTCCGAGGACGATGGAGAATTTTTTACAAGGTCTACCCAAGGTTGACACTTATCTGGATGACGTGTTAATCGATGGGAAGACCAATAAAGAGCACTTTGAGAACTTGGACAGAGTACTTAGACATTTCTCCAAAGTCGATAGATGTCCTGAAAAAGGAACCGTGTGTGTTCCAGGCATCCCAAGTGACCGACCTGGGCAACAGAATAAACAAGACCGGGTTGTTGGAAGGTAAAGGGAGGGCAATCAAAGGTGCCCCTCCTCCCACATCTGTACCAGAGCTTAGGCTTTTCCTGAGATTGATGGATAATTACCGACAATTCATGCACACCCTGGCCTCCATCCTGGCATCCCTACATTTCAAATTGAAAAAGGGTCAGCCTTGGAAACGGTCTCAGAGCCAAGATGTCGGCTTTAGGGAAATGAAGAAGTGGTTATTGTTGTCTAAGGTGTTGGCACACCATGATCCCAAGACGTTGTAGTGTCAACATGTGATGCCTCCCCAGACAATATTGGGGTGGTGTTGGCTCACCCATGGCCCAGTGGAGAGGAACGCCTGACAGCGTATGCTTCTTGGACTTTGGCTGATGCCAAGCAACAATACACCCAGATAGAGAAGGAAGGTTTGGCAGCCATCTTAGGAGGAAGTAAGATCCACCAATACCTTTACAGATGTACATTTGTAATGGCAACATAACACAAGCGTGGAGAGATAAGCTAGAGGAGGGTGGGGGTGGGGAGAAAGTAGCATAGAGTACAATGGGTGAGTGGGGGAGGGGATGAAGGTGATAGGTCAGGGAGGTGAGGGTGGGAAAGGAGCTAGGCAGGTAGGACAAGTCCGGACAAGTCATGAGGACAGTGCTGAGCTGGAAGTTTAGAACTAGGGTGAGGTGGGGGAAGGGGAAATGAGGAAACTGTTGAAGTCCACATTGATGCCCTGGGGTTGAAGTGTTCCGAGGCGGAAGATGAGGCGTTCTTCCTCCAGGTGTCTGGTGGTGAGGGAGCGGCGGTGAAGGAGGCCCAGGACCTCCATGTCCTCGGCAGAGTTGGAGGAGGAGTTGAAATGTTGGGCCACTGGGTGGTGTGGTTGATTGGTGCGGGTGTCCCGGAGATGTTCCGTAAAGCGCTCTGCTCGGAGGCGCCCAGTCTCCCCAATGTAGAGGAGACCGCATCGGGAGCAACGGATACAATAAATGATATTAGTGGATGTACAGGTAAAACGTTGATGGATGTGGAAGGCTCCTTTAAGGCCTTGGATAGAGGTGAGGGAGGAGGTGTGGGCACAGGTTTTACAGATCCTGCGGTGGCAGGGGAAAGTGCCAGGATGGGAGGGTGGGTTATAGGGGGGCGTGGACCTGACCAGGTAGTCACACACCAATCAACCACACCGCCCCGTGGCCCAACATTTCAACTCCCCCTCCCACTCTGCCGAGGACATGGAGGTCCTGGGCCTCCTCCACCGCCGCTCCCTCACCACCAGACGCCTGGAGGAAGAACGCCTCATCTTCCGCCTCGGAACACTTCAACCCCAGGGCATCAATGTGGACTTCAACAGTTTCCTCATTTCCCCTTCCCCCACCTCACCCTAGTTCCAAACTTCCAGCTCAGCACTGTCCCCATGACTTGTCCGGACTTGTCCGACCTGCCTAGCTCCTTTTCCACCTATCCACTCCACCCTCTCCTCCCTGACCTATCACCTTCATCCCCTCCCCCACTCACCCATTGTACTCCATGCTACTCTCTCCCCACCCCCACCCTCCTCTAGCTTCTCTCTCCACGCTTCAGGCTCTCTGCCTTTATTCCTGATGAAGGGCTTTTGCCCGAAACGTCGATTTCGAAGCTCCTTGGATGCTGCCTGAACTGCTGTGCTCTTCCAGCACCACTAATCCAGAATCTGGTTTCCAGCATCTGCAGTCATTGTTTTTACCAACATAACACAAGCCCCTGCTAGGACTACTCAAAAAAAGACAAGGTCATGCCACTCATAGTTTCAGGGCTCTCATTCTATGTGCATACAATTATAAGTTGGAACACCGTCTGGGAGGCCCAGTAGCAAATGCGGTTGCCTTGAGCAGCCTCCTGCTGATAGGTCCACCACCAGTGGTACCTCCCCTGGAAAACTCCTCTCTGGATTTTAACTTTTTAGATACACACTGGTCACTGCTGATAATCAGACTTTGGATGCAAAGAAGTCTGGTCCTGGCACAACTGAACCATCACAACCAGAACTGAAACCTTTATGTTCCTGGTGAGACCAGATTCTCAAAGGTGGGGGCATTTTATTATGGGGAGTAAGGATGATGACCCTGAGCAAAGGTCACATGCCACCAGAGTAGTCCGGGGTTTCGGAGATGAAGATGCTGGGGACATGTTCTGCCTGGTGGCCAGGATTAGATGCAAACATCCAATTGATGGGACAGTGCCCAGAGCACCAACAAAGATTACCACCAGCAGCTCGCCCACATTTGTGGGAATGGCCAGACAAACCCTGCACCCAGTTATATTTCGACAATGCTGGCCCTTTCATGGGCTCAACATTCTTAGTTATTGTGGACACGCACTCAAAGTGGTTAGACATAAATGGAGTTCATTCGTCAAACACGGGGACATTGATAGAAAACTTTATTGAGTATCTTTTGGAATACACGGGCTCCCAGAAGTGTTCATCACAGACAACGGGCCATTGTTTACCAGCTGGGAATTTGAGTATTTCCTAAAGTCGAATGGCATTCAGCATATAAGAACAGCACAAACTGTCAGGCAGCATTCGGAGAGCAGAAGAGTCAACTTCACCATCCCTGATGAAGAGCTTATGCCTGAAAAGGTGACTCTCCTGCTCCTCTGATGCTGCCTGACCTGCTGTGCCTTTCCAGCACTGCAGTCTTCAATTCCGATCTCTAGCACCTGCAATGCTCACTTTCTCCTAAGAACAATACCATACCATCTATCGTGCATTGGTCTGGTGGGAAGAGCAGCCCAAAGTCTGAAGGCAGGCTTAAAGATACCACCTACAGCTTCACTCAATGGCAAACTGATCTGATTCCTGTTTGATTATCTAACCACTCCTCAGACAGCTACTGGGATAGTTCCAGCAGAGTTGTTCATAGGAAGAAGACTCTGTACCAGGCTAAAACGGATCTTCCTGGATTTCCTGGGAGACGGTGCCAATGCCAGACACAAAACTCCTCCTTTACTTCAGACGATAAAGTTTGGTGCCAAAACCACAGAAGTAGCATAAGTAAGAGGCGTGGTTGACACAAGTTCAGGTCCCTGTGGCGTGCAAAATTCAAGTAGGAGAGGTAGCTGTGCACTAGCACACAGACCACATGAAAGCTGCAAACTCACAAACAGAGCAGAAGCCCCTCAGAACAGGCAGGAAGGCTGTCGGAATCATGGATCCTCCCCCTCTGTCCAACGTCAAAGAATCCTTGGATTCTGAGGTGGACACGTTGGATGTCACAGCCGTGATGCCTTTAGCACCTGAAGAAGATGAAGAATTTCTTCCTAGACACTCTGGGTGCAAGAGGCTGGCTATGATCCAATACTCACCCCCTATATCTGAGGCTGCATCAGAGGAACTGATCCAGGTGGGAAAATATCCCAGGAGAGGCTACAAGAGAAAGAACAGGCCCAAGTCCCCGGATTTATAGGGGAGGGATGTCATAGAGTTATAGAGATGTACAGCATGGAAACAGACCCTCCGGTCCAACCGGTCCATGCCGACCAGATATCCCAACCCAAACTAGTCCCACCTGCCAGCACCCAGCCCATATCCCTCCAAACCCTTCCTATTCATATACCCATCCAAATGCCTCTTAAATGTTGCAATTGTACCAGCCCCCACCACATCCTCTGGCAGCTCATTCCATACACGTACCACCCTCTGAGTGAAAAATTTGCCTCTTAGGTCTCTTTTATATCTTTCCCCTCTCACCCTAAGCCTATGCCCTCTAGTTCTGGACTCCCCCACCCCAGTGAAAATACCTTATCTATTTCCCTTAGCCATGCCCCTCATGATTTTATAAACCTATAAAAGGTCACCCCTCAGCCTCCGACACTCCAGGGAAAACAGCCCCTGCCTGTTCAACCTCTCCCTGTAGCTCAAGTCCTCCAACCCTGGCAAAATCTTTGTAAATCTTTACAGGGTTGGAGGATTTGTTTTGTGATTGGTTGTCCATTGGAGACTGAGAAACCCTTGATTGAATTGAAACAGTGTGGTCTGACTCCATGCACAGATTGGTCAGGGAGAGTTTAACAGAAACCCAGAATTCTCTCTTCTGCAATGAAATACTCACACACCTATTCTGCTCAAGGTCCAGTATTAAATCCTTTCCCTCCAGAGTCACAGAGATCCTGATGTGATTTGGATACCACACCTGTGCAGGGAGAAAAGAATTCATCAAAATTAGACAGGCACTCACTGATAGTCCCTACACACAGTCATAGAGATGTACAGCACAGAAACAGACCCTTCGATCCATCTCGTTCATGCTGATCAGATATCCCAACCCAATCTAGTCCCACCTGCCAATACCCGGCCCATGTCCCTCCAAACCCTTCCTATTCATATACAGATGCCTTTTAAGTGTTGCAATTGTTCCAGCCTCCACCACATCCTCTGGCAGCTCATTCCATACACGTACCACCCTCTGTGTGAAAACGTTGTCCCTTAGGTCCCTTTTATATCTTTCCCCTCTCACCCTAAATCTAGACCTTGTCTATTTATCCTATCCATGCCCCTCATGATTTTATAAACCTCTATAAGGTCACCCCTCAGCCTCTGACGCTCCAGGGAAAACAGCCCCAGCCTGTTCAGCCTCTCCCTGTAGCTCAAGTCCTCCAAACCTGGCAACATCCTTGTAAATCTTTTCTGAACCCTTTCAACTTTCACAACATCTTTCCGATAGGAAGGAGACCAGAATTGCACGCAATATTCCAACAGTGGCCTAACCAATGTCCTGTACAGCCGCAACATGACCTCCCAACTCCTGTACTCAATACTCTGACCGATAAAGGAAAGCATACCAAATGCCTTTTTCACTTTCCTATCTACCTGCGACTCCACTTTCAAGGAACTATGAACCTGCACTCCAAGGTCTCTTTGTTCAGCAACACTCCCTAGGACCTTACCGTTAAGTGTATAAGTCCTGCTAAGATTTGCTTTCCCAAAATGCAGCACCTCACATTTATCTGAATTAAACTCCATCTGCCACGTCTCAGCCCATTGGCCCATCTGGTCCAGATCCTGTTGTAATCTGAGGTAACCCTCTTCGCTGTCCACTACACCTCCAATTTTGGTGTTAACTATTCCTCTTATGCTCACATCCAAATCATTTATATAAATGACGAAAAGGAGAGGGCCCAGCACCTATCCTTGTGGCACTCCACTGGACACAGGCCTCCAGTCTGAAAAACAACTCTCTAATACCACCCGCTGTCTTCTACCTTGAAACAAAGTTCCAAATGGCTAGTTCTCCCTGTATTCCATGAGATCTAACCTTGCTAACCAGTCTCTCATAGGGAATGTTGTCAAAAATCTTACTGAAGTCCATATAGATCACATCTACTGCTCTGCCCTCATCAATCTTCTTTGTCACTTCCTCAAAAAACTCAATCAAGTTTGTGAGACATGATTTCCCACGCACAAAGCCATGTTGACTATCCCAAATCAGCCCTTATCTTTCCAAATACATGTACATCCTGTCCCTCAGGATTCTCTCCAACAACTTGCCCACCACCGATTTCAGGCTCACCAGTCTATAGTTCCCTGGCTTGTCCTTACCACCCCTCTTAAACAGTGGCACCACGTTGGCACCACGTTAGCCAACCTCCAGACTTCCGGCATCTCACCTGTGACTATCGATGATACCTCAAATATCTCAGCAAGAGGCCTAGCAATCACTTCTCTAGCTTCCTACAGAGTTCTCGGGTACATCTGATCAGGTCCTGGGGGTTTATCCACCTTTAATGCGCATTCCTTTGAAATAGGCATCTTTAAATACTTGATTGCCTCCACTATGAGGACCTCCACCAAAGATATAACTTTCTCCTGTACTGACCAAAGGATCATGAGGTAGTGCAGAAAGAAGCTATTCGGCCTGTTAGGGATGCCCATGACTGAGCAACACAAAATGGCGAATGGCTGCCCATGGCTAATGCTGCAGAACATGGCTGACAGTAGTTGGAGAGCTTGGGAAAATATTTGATTAATGCAGTCTTCAGAGGAAGAACAATAGTACCTCTGTAGATCCAAGGTAACAGAACTAACATAGAATATGCAGCTGCAGTTTTTTTATGCATGGGACATAGATAAGAACATCTCATACTATGTTTAATTAATGTGGCATGGTGGCTCAGGAATCAGCTCTACTTCCTCACAGCACCAGGGGCCTGAGTTCAATTCCAGCCTCAGGCACCTGCCTGTTTGGAATTCGCACATTTTCCCCCTGTTTGCATGAGTTTCCTCCCACACTTCAAATATGTGCAGGTTAAGTGGATTTCCATAGTGTGCAGGGACGTGCAGGTTAGGTGGATTAGCCATGGAACGTGCAAGGTGAAAGGTATAGGGTAGGGGGGTGAGTCTGTCTGGAGAGTCAGTGTGGATTTTGTTGGGCCAAATGGCCTGGTTTGGCACTATAGGCATTATATGAATTAGCGAATCACTCTTGAATTACTTAATCATCCTGTTGCAATACTAATGGTAGGTTTAATTAAGATCCTTCAAATAATTATAACCAGAGGGTGCTGTGACATAGCTTGTTTACATTCTGGGAATGGACTTCATGAGCATCTATGTCCAGCGCAAACTGGCCTTAGGAACCAAGGTAAATCAAGACAAGAGCAAGGCCATGTTCTTTGGGAACTGGGTCAACTGATCCTTTGGATTACCTGAAGGTGCTGGGAGTATGGTTCAGAGGGGCCTGGGCATACACAAAATCCTAGGAGGTGCACATCACCAAGGTGAAGCAGAAACTGATCCTTTGGGAGTGCTGTTCCCTCTGCATTGTGGGTAAAAAGCTGATCAGCAGGTGTTGTACATAGTACAGTCCCGGCCCATCCCCCAAAACTATGCTGTTTCAGTCATCTGGGCCATCTTCCATTTCACCTGGAAGTCTAAGATAGACCAGGTCAACAGAGACTTCCACGTCCAAAACTCTGGATAAAGAAGGGAAGAACATACCCAATGTTGTCCTCATCCTGATGGTCACCATTGAGTGTGGCTCATTAAGCTGTGTGCAGACTCTTGTTGCACAAACACCAAGTGTCATTATATATAGAGTTGATAGCTGTTCCTGGCATTGCAAAGAATGGGACTGGCCTTGTTGCTATGGAACACTCCAAGTATTTATGGTCATAGAATCATAGACATGTACAGCACAGAAAAGGACCCTACAGTCCAAACCGTCCATGCTGACCTGATATCCTAACCTAACCTACTCCCACTTCCCAGCACCTGGTCCATATCCCTCCGAACCCTTCCTATTCATATACCCATCCAGATGACTTTTAAATGCTGTAATTGCACCAGTCTCCACTACTTCCTTTGGCAGCTCATTCCACACATGCACCACCCTCTGTGTGAAAAAGTTGCCCCTTAGGTCTCTTTTATATCTTTCCCCTCTCACACTAAACCTATGCCCTCTAGTTCTGGACTCCCCCACCCGAGGGAAAAGACTTTGTCTATTTACCCTATCCATGCCCCTCATGATTTTATAAACCTCTATAAGGTCACCCCTCAGCCTCTGACACTCCAGGGAAAACAGCCTCAGCCTGTTCAACCTTTCCCTACAGATTGTGTAAGTGAAGACAGTTTTAGAATGGAAGTGCAAAATGTGTCAGCACAGGCTTGGAGGGCTGAAGGGCCTGTTCCGGAGCTGCATTGTTCTTTGCTCCTAGAATTATAGAGTCATAGAGATGTACAGCACGGAATCAGACCCTTCGGTCCAACCCGCCCATGCTGACCAGGTATCCCAACCCAATCTAGTCGCACCCGGCCCATATCCCTCCAAACCTTTCCTATTCATATACCCATCCAAATGCCTCTTAAATATTGCAATTGTACCACCATCCACCACTTCCTCTGGCAGCTCATTCCATACACGTACCACCCTCTGCGTGAAAAAGTTGCCCCTTAGGTCTCTTTTATATCTATCCCCTCTCACCCTAAACCCAAGTCCTCTAGTTCTGGACTCCCCGACCCCAGGGAAAAGACTTTGTCTATTTATCCTATCCATGTCCCTCATAATTTTGTAAACCTCTACAAGGTTACCTCTCAGCCTCCGATGCTCCAGGGAAAACAGCCCCAGCCTGTTCAGCCTCTCCCTATAGCTCAAATCTTCCAACCCACTGGCAACATCCTTGGAAATCTTTTCTGAACCCTTTCAAGTTTCACAACATCTTTCCGATAGGAAGGAGACCAGAATTGCACGCAATATTCCAAATGTGGCCTAACCAATGTCCTGTACAGCCGCAATATGACCTTCCAACTCCTGTATCAATGCTCTGACCAATAAAGGAAAGCAGACTAAACGCCTTCTTCACTATCCTATCTACCTGCGACTCCACTTTCAAGGAGCTATGAACCTGCACTCCAAGGTCTCTTTGTTCAGCAACACTCTCTAGGACATTACCATTAAGTGTATAAGTCCTGCT
Source organism: Chiloscyllium plagiosum (assembly GCF_037043375.1). Taxonomy (NCBI): domain Eukaryota; kingdom Metazoa; phylum Chordata; class Chondrichthyes; order Orectolobiformes; family Hemiscylliidae; genus Chiloscyllium; species Chiloscyllium plagiosum. The sequence goes on along the minus strand of NW_028270139.1, from coordinate 176,675,108 downwards.
AAGATTTGCTTTCCCAAAATGCAGCACCTCACATTTATCTGAATTAAACTCCATCTGTCACTTCTCAGCCCATTGGCCCATCTGGTCCAGATCCTGTTGTAATCTGAGGTAACCTTCTTCGCTGTCCACTACACCTCCAATTTTGGTGTCATCTGCAAACTTACCAACTGTACCTCTTATTCTCACATCCAAATAATTTGTGTAAATGACAAAAAGTAGAGAGCCCAGCACCGATCCTTGTGGCAATCCACTGGTCACAGGCCTCCAGTCTGAAAAACAACCCTCCACCACCACCCTCTGTCTTCTACCTTCTTGCATAGATTCTGCTGCAGTTACAGATTCACCTATGTACAAAAAAAAAACACTAAAAGCATTAGAGGAAAAGAATAAAATAAAATTATGACAGCAAACTGTGGTGGGCAAGTTGTTGGAGGGGATCCTGAGGGACAGGATGTACATGTATTTGGAAAGGCAAGGACTGATTCGGGATAGTCAACATGGCTTTGTGCGTGGGAAATCATGTCTCACAAACTTGATTGAGTTTTTTGAAGAAGTAACAAAGAAGATTGATGATGGCAGAGCAGTAGATGTGATCTATATGGACTTCAGTAAGGCGTTCGACAAAGTTCCCCATGGGAGACTGGTTAGCAAAGTTAGATCTCATGGAATACAGGGAGAATTAGCCATTTGGATACAGAACTGGTTCAAAGGTAGAAGACAGAGGGTGGTGGTGGAGGGTTGTTTTTCAGACTGGAGGCCTGTGACCAGTGATACAATAGATCATATCAAATCAAAGCTTGCCTTCATCAGCCAGGGAATTGAGTAGAAAATTTGGCAAGTCATGTTGCAGCTGCATGAAACGTTTGTTAGGCCACGTTTGGAATATTGTGTGCAGTTTTCATTCCCACACTTTTGGAAGAGACTTTGGAAAGGATGCAAAAGAACTTTATCAGGATATTACCTGGATTGGAGTATATTAGATTAGTAAAGTTGAGATTGATTTTGCCAGAGCGTCAAAGGCTGAGGGATGACCTGATAGAAGTATATATAATTATGAGAGGCATGGATAGGTGGATAGTCAGAGTCTCTTTCCCAGAGTAGACATGTCAAATCCTGAGGGGATAGGTTTAAGGTGATGGAGGAAAGTTTAAAGGAGATGTACAAGCTTGGTTTCTTTACACAGAGGTGCCTGGAATGTGTTGCAAGAGAAGATGGGAGAAACAGATACCATTAAACAGGTAAATGCGTGACTAAAACATTTTTTAAATTATTGATTTTGTGGGATGTGGGCATCCTGGCTGTGCCCAGCATTTATTGTTGATCCCTCATTGCCCTTGAGAAGGTGTGGTGTGCTGCCTTCTTGAGTTGCTGCAGTCCACTTGCTGTGGGTTGACCCACAATGCCCTTGGGCAAACGTGAGGACTGCAGATGCTGGAAACTAGAGTCTAGATCAGAGTGGTGCTGGAAAAGCACAGCAGGTCAGGCAGCATCCGAGAAGCAGGAAAATTGACGTTTCGGGCAAAAGCCCTGATGAAGGCTCCCTGCCTCCATTCCTGACGAAGGGCTTTTGCCCGAAACATCGATTTTCCTACTCCTCGGATGCTGCCTAATCCACAATGCCCTTAGCAGAGAATTCCAATATCCTAACCCAGTGACAGTGAAGAAATGGCAACATATTTCCAAGTCAGGGTGGTGAGTCATTTGGAGGGGAGCTTGAAAGTGATGGTGTTCCCATCTATCTGTTGCCATTGTCCTTCTAGCTGGAAGTACCTGTGGGTTTGGAAGGTGCTCTCTGAGAATCTGTGGTGAATCTCTGTAGTGCATCTTGTAAACAGTACACACCGCTGCTACTGAGCGTCGGTGGTGAAGGGAGTGTATGCTTGTGGATGTGATGCCCATCAAGTGCGCTGCTTTGTTCTGGATGTTGTCAAGCTCCTTGAGTGTTTTTGGAGCTGTACTCATCCAGGCAAGTGGGAAATATTCCATCACACTCCTGACTTGTGCCTTGTCCGTTTTTTCCTCTCCAGACGTTCCCAACAGTACCCCTCCACCGACACTCTCATTCGTTTGGCCGAACTGGTCCTCACCCTTAACAATTTCTCCTTTGAATCCTCCCACTTCCTCCAGACCAAAGGGGTAGCCATGGGCACACGTATGGGCCCCAGCTATGCCTGCCTCTTTGTTGGCTACGTAGAGCAGTTGATCTTCCGTAATTACACCGGCACCACTCCCCACCTCTTCCTCCGTTACATTGATGACTGCATTGGCGCCACCTCGTGCTCCCGCGAGGAGGTTGAGCAATTCATCAACTTCACCAACACATTCCACCCTGATCTTAAATTTACCTTCTCTGACCATCTCTGACACCTCCCTCCCCTTCCTGGACCTCTCCATCTCCATCAGTGACGACCGACTTGACACTGACATCTTCTACAAACCCACCGACTCCCACAGCTACCTGGATTACACCTCTTCTCACCCTACCTCTTGCAAAAATGCCATCCCGTATTCCCAATTCCTCCGCCTCCGCCGTATCTGCTCCCAGGAGGAGCGGTTCCACCATAGAACACACCAGATGGCCTCCTTCTTTAGAGACCGCAATTTCCCTTCCCACGTGGTTAAAGATGCCCTCCAACGCATCTCGTCCACATCCCGCACCTCCGCCCTCAGACCCAACCCCTCCAACCGCAACAAGGACAGAACGCCCCTGGTGCTCACCTTCCACCCTACCAACCTTCGCATAAACCAAATCATCCGCCGACATTTCCGCCACCTCCAAACAGACCCCACCACCAGGGATATATTTCCCTCCCCACCCCTCTCCGCCTTCCGCAAAGACTGTTCCCTCCGTGACTACCTGGTCAGGTCCACGCCCCCCTACGACCCACCCTCCCATCCTAGCACTTTCCCCTGCCACCGCAGGAACTGTAAAACCTGCGCCCACACCTCCTCCCTCACCTCCATCCAAGGCCCTAAAAGAGCCTTCCACATCCATCAAAGTTTTACCTCCACATCCACTAATATCATTTATTGTATCCGTTGCTCCCGATGCGGTCTCCTCTACATTGGGGAGACTGGGCGCCTCCTAGCAGAGCGCTTTAGGGAACATCTCCGAGACACCCGCACCAATCAACCACATCGCCCAGTGGCTCAACATTTCAACTCCCCCTCCCACTCTGCCGAGGATATGGAGGTGCTGGACCTCCTCCACCGCCGCTCCCTCACCACCAGACGCCTGGAGGAAGAACGCCTCATCTTCCGCCTCGGAACACTTCAACCCCAGGGCATCAATGTGGATTTCAACAGTTTCCTCATTTCCCCTTCCCCCATCTCATCCTAGTTTCTAACCTCCAGCAACTCGATCCCCTGACCTGTCCGGACTTGTCCGACCTGCCCAGCTCCTTTTCCACCTATCCACTCCACCCTCTCCTCCCTGACCTATCACCTTCATCTCCTTCCCCACTGACCTATTGTACTCTATGCCACTCTCTCCCCACCCCCACCCTCCTCTAGCTTATCTCTCCATGCTTCAGGCTCTCTGCCTTTATTCCTGATGAAGGGCTTTTGCCCGAAACGTCGATTTTGCCTGTCCTCGGATGCTGCCTGAATTGCTGTGCTCTTCCAGCACCACTGATCCAGAACCTTGTAGATGGTGGACAGGCTATAGGAAGGGAGGAGCTGAGTTACTCCCGCAGTTTTCCTAGCCTCTGGCTTTCTCTTGTGGTGAGTCCTGTTGGTGGTCATAGCCTGGCATTTGTGGTGCAAATGTTACTTGCCACTTTTCAACCTAACTCTAGATATCGTCCAGATCTTGTTGCATTTGGCCATGGTCTGCTTCAGTAAATGAGGAGTCATGAATGGTGCTGAACACCGTGCAATCATCAGTGAACATCCCCACTTCTGACCTTATGACAGAGGGAAGGTCATTGATGAAGAAGCTGAAGATGGTTGGGCCTAGGATACTATCCTGAGGAACTCCTGCAGAGATGTCCTGGAGCTGAGATGACTGACCCACCACAACTACAACCATCTTCCTATGTATCAGATTTGATTCAAACCACCAGAGAGTTTGCCTCCTGATACCCATTGATTCCAGTTTTGCGCGGGCTACTTGATGCCAATACTCAGTCAAATGCAGCCTTGATGTCAAGGGCTATCACTCTTCCCTCCCGTCTAGAATTCAGCTCCTTTGACCATATTTGAACCAAGGCTGGAATGAGATCAGGGGGTGAGTAGCCCCGGTGGAACCCAAACTGGGCATCACTGAGCAGGTGCTGCTTGATAGCTCTGTTGATGACCCCTTCCATCACTTCACTGATGACAGAGAGTAGACTGATGGGACGGGAATTGTTTGGTGTGGTTTGTCCTGCTTTTCCTATACAAGATATATCTGGGCAATTTTCCACATTGTTGGGTAGATGCCAGTTGTACTAAAACAGCTTGGCTCGGGGAGCGGCAAGTTCTGGAGCATAAATTCTCAGTACTATTACCGGAATGTTATCAGGGCCCATTTCCTTCGCAGTATCCAGTGTCTCCAGCTGTTTCTAGGATATTACGTGAAGTGAATTGAATTGGCTGAAGACTGGTACCTGTGCTGCTGGGGACCACTGGAGGAGGCCGAGATGGATCATCCACTCAGTACTTCTGACTGAAGATTGTTGTGAATGTGTCAGCCTTATCTGTGCTGGGCTCCTCCATCATTGAGGATGAGGATATTTATGGAGTGAGTTGTTTAATTGCCCACACCATTCACGACTGGATGTGGCAGCACTGCAGAGCTTCAAATTGATTCATTGGTTGTCGGATCACTTGGCTCTGTCTATCACTTGCTGTTCATGCTGCTTGACACGCAAGTAAACCTGTTTGATAGCTTCACCAGGTTGACACCTCATTTTTAGGTCTGCCTGATGCTGTTCCTGGCATGCCCTCCTGCACTCTCCATTGAACCAGGGTTGATCCCCTGGCTTGGTGGTAATGGTTTGGGATGGTGATTAGTGTAGGGGATGGTGATTAGTGTGGGGGAAATGGGTTTGAATTCATGGGACATTTATACCAGAACAGGGGAAGGAAAGAGCTGTTTCACTTGGACAGGCACCACCTGAATCAGAGTCCTGTAAAATCAGATAAATAAGGCCGTGGATAGGGATTTTAAACTACATCGTGAGGAGGAAGGGGCAGAGTGAGTTCAACTGCAAACATTTGTGGAAAAATTTAAAGTGTGTGAGAGCTTAATGGCCAGGTCCTAAGGAGTGTTGCTGAACAAAGAGACCTTGGAATGCAGGTTCATAGCTCCTTGAAAGTGGAGTCGCAGGTAGATAGATAGTGAAGGCGGCGTTTGGTATGCTTTCCTTTATTGGTCTGTGTATTGAGTACAGGAGTTGGGAGGTCATGTTGCAGCTGTACAGGACATTGGTTAGGCCACTGTTGGAATATTGCGTGCAATTCTGGTCTCCTTCCTATCAGAAAGATGTTGTGAAACTTGAAAGGGTTTAGAAAAGATTTACAAGGATTAGATTAGATTACATTACATTACAGTGTGGAAACAGGCCCTTCGGCCCAACAAGTCCACACCGACCCGCCGAAGCGCAACCCACCCATACCCCTACATTTACCCCTTACCTAACACTACGGGCAATTTAGCATGGCCAATTCACCTGACCTGCACATCTTTGGACTGTGGGAGGAAACCGGAGCACCCGGAGGAAACCCTCGCAGACACGGGGAGAACGTGCAAACTCCACACAGACAGTCGCCTGAGGCAGGAATTGAACCCGGGTCTCTGGCGCTGTGAGGCAGCAGTGCTAACCACTGTGCCACCGTGCCGCCCACCAGGGTTGGAGGATTTGAGCTAAAGGGAGAGGCTGAATAGGCTGGGGCTATTTCCCTGGAGCGTCGGAGGCTGAGGGGTGACCTTATAGAGGTTTATAAAATCATGGATAGGGTAAATAGACAAAATCTTTTCCCTGGGGTGGGGGACTACAGAACTAGAGGGCACAGGTTTAGGTTAAGAGGGGAAAAGATATAAAAGAGACTTAAGGGGCAATGTTTTCACACAGAGGGTGGTACGTGTATGGAATGAGCTGCCAGAGGAAGTGGTGGAGGCTGGTACAATTGCAACATTTAAAAGGCATCTGGATGGGGACATGAACTAGATTGGGTTGAGATATCTGGTCAGCATGGACAGGTTGGACCGAATGGTCTGTTTCTATGCTGTACATCTCTATGACTCTATGAGGGCTCAGCAGAGAGTATCAAAGTTTCCAGAACAAGTAAGAGCACAGAAAGTCAATAAGGTCAGGAATCTAACTTCAGGCCCAGATTAGGGATAACTATGAAAAAAGCAGTCAATGCAGAACTGAGGGTGTTATACTTTAATGCACGCAGTCAATGAAACAGGTAAATAAGCTTGTAGCACAGATTTAAATTGGCAGGTATGGCATTGTGGGTATCACAGAGTCATGGCTGTAAGGGGATCAGGGCTGACAACTAAATATCCAAGGATACACATTCTATCGAAAGGATGGAAAGGAGTAGTAGGGACATGGAATGCACTGCCTGCAACAGTCGTAGACTCGCCAACTTTAAGGGCATTAAAATAGTCATTTGATAAGAATATGGACTAGAATGGAATAGTATAAGTTAGATGGGCTTCAGATTGGTTTCACAGTTCGGCGCAACATCGAAGGCCAAAGGGCCTGTACTGCGCTGTAATGTTCTCTGTTCTATGATCAGCAGATGGGCAGAAAGAGTGGGATTAAGACAACAATCAATCAATAGCGGGAAAACAGATGAGGCTATAGTAGGGATAAGGTAAACATGTAGTCATAGAAAAATAAGTTAATATCAGACAGTCAATATGATTTTGTCAAAAGAAGGTTTTGTCTGACAAACTTAATTAAGTTCTTTGACAAGGTAACACAGGCTGTGGACGAGGGGAGTGCTGTAGATATTGTACATTTGGACTTTCAGAAAGCATTGATATGGTGCCACATGGCAGGTTGGTTAGCATTGATGGGTCCTTGGCAGCATGGATTCAAAGCTGGCTCCTAAAAAAAGGAAGTAGAGGGTAGGTGTAGATGGGCATTTCTCTGATTGGAGACGAGTTGGAAGTGGTAATCCCAAAGGATTGGTATTCGGACCCTTGCCTTTTCTGATTTTTAAGAATGAGGAGAAACATCTTTACTCAGAGTTGTTAGGATTTGGAATGTGCTGCCTGGGAGAGTGGGGGAGGGGGATTCCATCGGAGGTTTCAAAACAGAACTGTATGTATATATTTGAAAGGGATGAAGTTAGAAGGTGACAGAAATTGGGCTGGAGCTGGACTAGCTGGGTCACTTTTAGGTGCTGGGACAGACATGGTGGCTCAAATGTACTACAAGAATTCCATGATTGTATAAGTTAGACAAAGGAGAGTTAGTGGGCATGATCTATTTGGATTTACAATAGGCTTTTGAGCAGGTCAAAGCTTTGACAAAGGGTCAGTTAGACTTGAAATGTCAGCTTTTTTCTCTCCTTACTGATGCTGCCAGACCTGCTGAGATTTTCCAGCATTTTCTCTTTTGGCTCCTGGGTGATATGTTGCCTCCTGGGTGCCAGGGTCAGGGATGCCTCAGGTCAAGCCTATGGCATTCTTAAAGGGGAGGGTGAGCAGCCAGACACCATGGTACACATTGGTACCAATGACCTAGCTAGGAAAAGGATGAGGTCATGAACAGTGAATTTAGGGAGTTAGGAAGTTGAAAATAAAGACCTCAAAGGTAGTATTCTCTGGGTTTCTGCCTGCGCCATACATTTACCCTTTGTATCTCCTACGATTAGGACAGTGGGAAATATAAAGCCCCACCCCCCCCAATTTATCTCTCCACCCTGCAGGCACTCTGCCTCCATTCCTGACAAAGGGCTTTTGCCCGAAACGTCGATTTTCCTGCTCCTCAGATGCTGCCTGACCTGCTGTGCTTTTCCAGCACCTCTCTAATCTAGACTCCAGTGGGAAATAGAAGATGAGTAATAGAATTTGACAGGTATAATAATAAATACAATGAATAACAGAATTTGAGCAGCCCTTAGAGATAGGCAAGTCTAGAAATTGTCTGAAGGAGAGTATAATTAGTGGGATACATTTTAAGATCCCACGGCCCGATGATACGATATCTGGTAAACATCATAGGGCTGTCCATATCGCTGTCTATCAGTGATCAGGTGTTTCACAGGATTGGATGTATGGGTGAAGGGGGAAGGTACAATGACAATGTTGCATGTAATTATTGTAATGTGAAGTGTATAAAAATGCTGTATCCCACTGGGGAATCAGAGGTGCCGGGTGCTGGCAGGTGGGACTAGATTGGGTTGGGTATCTGGTCAGCATGGACAGGTTGGACCAAAGGGTCTGTTTCCGTGCTGTACATCTCTAGGACTCTTTTCCGTTCTGAGCTGGAATTAAGAGGGTAATTGACCTCCTCATGAAGACCAGATTCAGAGTGGTCTCTGGCCTCTCCCGCAAATGTGGTAAAGAGCTCAAATAAAGATCGATTGTACTTCTGAACACAGAACTTGAGACTGCTCTTTGATATCTCTCCCTAACAGTCTGTCTGAGTTTAATATCAGGCAGGTCTTGTTCCAAAAGCAGGAATTTGTAAAATGCCACACTGACTGACTGACAGCAGGAGGATTGCAGCAGTTCATGAGGGCAGCTCATCACCAACTTCTCAAGGACAACTAGGACGGGTAATAAATGCTGCTCCAGTAAGCAACACCCACATTCCATGATGCTGATTGTTCAGTGGCTTAAGTGTAATTACTTGTAATAAATAATAATTCTGGTCTACTATAAAAACATTGCTGTGCGTTCTTTCAGAGTGGTTGCGATAATCAGATAAACTGGGGAGCAATTTTGTAACTTTTCAAATCATTATTTTTGCAAGGGTTGTGGGAGTAGTGGAGCTTGATTTCCAATACACTCTTCCAGTAAGGAGTGATACAAACACTAAGAATAAAACACCAGGAAAAGCTCCATTCATACTGCATGAGAGAGACATCAGTAAGTGAACTCTGATTGGTGGAGATGTTGGCATGGAGAATGTAGCTGGGTGCTTTCTTCCTCATCCTTTTGCAGTGTCCTGTTTTCTTGCTACAATTACCATTTTGATCAATAATCACACAATAACACTTCCACATCATGTCGGTCACACTCATATACACTCACTCTCAAGTGCATGCGCACGCACACACACACACATTTAAATCGTTGGGGTGATGACCTGCCTGATGTAAAACTCGGAGACAGACCCTGAAGGCCTCACACCAACAATTCAGTGTCTGATCTGAAATGTCACCCTTGTATCTCGGCCTGACTGACGTTTGGAAAGTTAGGCAGGCACTGATAAAACCCTTCATTATCTTGGAGCAGTGACTTGAAACAGATTCTGAATTTGCTCCTTCATCAGTTGAAACTTGCATTTTCTTTCTGACAGAGTTCTCCATCAGCCATCTTACACCAATTCTATGATCTTTTGATGCCTCTGCTTATAAACTCTGTATTGGTATGCCATCTCACACTTCACCTGATGAAGAAGCGTTGCTCTGAAAGGTTACAATTTCAAATAACTTTATTTGACCTACAGTCATGTGATTTTTTTTACTTTGTCCACCTCAGTCTAACACCAGCACCTCCACATTCTGTATCTTACAGGTTTCATCTGGCCATTTAACTCAGCTCACACTAACAGTGTTCCTGCAACAGATTACATTCAGTCTCCAAACTCTCACTGCAGCTCCACGTCAAATACAAACATCACTGAATCTTGGATCATGTCAAAGTCCCACCTAACTCCTAAATTAATACTTTGAGTAACCGGCAACTGCAGCCAGTACTTTGCAGTGTGTAATTTGATCTGGGTAATTTTAATTCTCTGCTTATTTCTGTTTCTCAACATGTTCTGGCTTGATTCCAATCCCTATTTGAAGAATTAACTTATTACCTGATCAACAAACTTGTGGATAGTATTTCAATGATGGTTGAAATGTTTCAAGTACTGCCTTCAATATTTTTTTGTGACACCCCTGAAAGGATCCCGACAGTGTAGGAACAGGCCCTTCAGCCCAACAAGTCCACAGCAACCCTCCAAACAGGAACCTACCCAGATCCATTTCCCTACATTTCCCCCTGACTAATGCACCTAACCTAGACATCACTGAATACTATGAATAAGTTAGCATAGCCAATTTACCTAAACTGCACATCTTTGGACTACAGGAGGAAACCCAAATAGACATGGGGACAACATACAAACTTCACATAGTCAGTCACCGGAGGCTAGAATCGAACTCAGGACTCTGGCAGTATGAGGCAATAGTGCTAACCACTGAGCCACCATGCCAGGTGAGACACTCTCATCCCTTCACTGTTTGATTTGGAATCGGTGACATTATCCACACGGTCATCAACAGCTCAATCAGGACAGCTCTTGTTTTCAATCAATCTTTGTCAGTGACAGTTAACCGTTTCGCTTCCTCTATCAGGGACAGAACAAGCAGGTGGGACGTCCAATCACCCTCACCCCACACTGTTTCTCCCTCCCCTCAGTCACCCTCAGCCCCTCTGTCCCCCCCCCAACTCACCCTCATCCCCTCTGATCCCCCTCCCCCACTCACCTTCATCCCCTCTGTCCCCCTCCTCCCAGTCACCCGCATTGTGAGAGGCGCTTGCAAATGTTGTTGTTTCTGCAGAAATCACAAGGCTGAATCGTGAGGGGGGTGTATGTTAAGCTAGATATGCTTGCACAAACATCTACAAGTAGCTGTATCTTGCTTCTGCAGAAATCGCAAGGCGGAATCGGGGGGTGTATACCAAGAAATAACTAACCAAAAAGGGGGGTGGTCGACTGGTAGAAACAGATGCATTGACATGTCAGTTGCAATTGTCACACACAAAGGGAGTTAGTATGAACAAGATAACCAAATAAGGCATAAAATAAATATGAGTGAGGGGGCGACAGGTTTAGAGTAGTTGGAGATGTAAACAGAGGTGGTGTGAAGCTAGAGCTTGTGATAGGCTACGCACAACAACAAAAACAGCCAACGGGGTAAAAGGGGAGTACCGAGAGACTCAACTGAACTATATTCCTGATGAAGGGCTTTTGCCCGAAACGTTGATTTCACTGCTCGTTGGATGCTGCCTGAACTGCTGTGCTCTTCCAGCACCACTGATCCAGAATCTGGTTTCCAGCATCTGCAGTCATTGTTTTTACCTGTATAAATTGTAATGTAACCTTCTGATCAGGGTGTCTACTTATTTGACACCCTTTCTTGCAAGAATGTTTCAATAAATACCTGCTTCGGAATTTGACTCAGACTGAAGTTATTGAACAGTGAGCTTCGTTTCTCACATGCATCCTCTCTGTTCCTTCTGCCCCATTCACCGTCATCCCCTCTGTTTCCCCATCCCACTCACCCTCATCCCCTATGTTCCCCCGCCCCACTCACTCTCATCCCCGCTGTTCCTTCCTCCCCATTCACTCTCATCCCCTCTGTTCCCCCCACCTTATCCCATCTACTCTCCCCTCCTCAGTCACCCTCATCCCTTCTGTACCCCCATCCCTCCTCCCCCACTCACCTTCATCCCTTCTCTTCACCCCACCCCCTCTCACCCTCATCCACTCTGTTCACACTCCCCCAGTCATCCTTACCCCCTCTGTCCCCCCAAATCTCCCCCTTTTTTGCCATTCCCCTCCCCTTCCCATCTCTTCCTCAACCTTCCCCACCCTGTCCCCTCCGCACTCAATACCACACTCCATCTCTCCCCGCAATCCTCTCTCTCTCCCCACACTTCCCTCTCTCCCCCACACCAAAACCTCTCTTTGCCCTCCAACACCAATCACCTCTCCAATTCTCACACTTCCACCTGTCTCTTACCCACCTCCCCACACTTTCTCTCTCTCTCTCTCTCCCTCCCCACACCCCTTCACAGCTCTCCATCTTCCCCAAGCATGCTCTCCCTGTTCCCCACCTCTGCCCCCTTTCCCCATTTCTCTCTGTCCCTCCACCCCAACATCTCTCTCTCTCTCTCTCTCTCCTGCGAGGAGGAAGTGAGGACTGCAGATGCTGGAGGGTCACACAGTTCAAAAATGTCATGCTGGAAGAGTCAAAACAGGTCAGGCAGCATCCAAGGAGTAGGAGATTCCAGGCAGAGATCTTTCATCAGGACCTGCCGTGCTTTTCCAGCACCACGCCTTTCAATTCTCTTTCTCTGTCCCATCCACTCTTGTCTCTCTCTCTCTCACTTCTCACCCCTTACACCTCTCTCACCCACCCTCTCTCTCTCTCTCTCTCTCACCTCTGCACCCTCTCTCTCTACCCTTGCAAAACTCTTTACTTATCTTCTGCCACCACGCATCAAGCCCTGTCTTTCACCTCCCCCAGCCGAAACCCTTCAACCCACCACTCTGCCTCTCTCTCTCTTTCTCTCTCAGAGCTACATGACCAATCAGTAACAGAGGATTTGTTGTATGGGTGTCAATGTCACAGCAGCAGCGGTGAGTTCGAGTGAGTTGAAGCAATCATCCTGGAGATCTGACTCACAGTCATTACCTGAGGCAGTATGGATACACTCCGCTTCCCTCTTCCTGAAAGCAGCTGGGGGAATACAAACTTATAATCCTTCAGTTCTTCAAGTAACTTTTCCTGATGAAATCGAAAACCTGTTTGAAACACAGGGGCAGAATGAATGACACGTCAACAGCAGTCAATGCACAGGTTTGGTGTGATTTACCACAACTTCATTCATCTGCAGCTTTTACAGCACAAACGTATAAGATGGCGACAGTAACTGGGCCTACAATCGGCTGATCACACAACTCACAACAAGCTGCCTTCATTCCCTTTCCGTCTCATACTCGATCAGCCTGTCCTGCTCACACACCTGGCAATGAATTAAAACAACTCCCCCAGCCCAGTGTTTATATACCACAGTAATTTTATAACACTCCCCCAGCCCTGTGTTTATATACCACAGTAATTTTATAACACTCCCCCAGCCCTGTGTTTATATACCACAGTAATTTTATAACACTCCCCCAGCCCTGTGTTTATATACCACAGTAATTTTATAACACTCCCCCCAGCCCAGTGTATATATACCACAGTAATTTAACAACACCCCCTCAGCCCAGTGTTTATATACCACAGTAATTTTATAACACTCCCCCAGCCCTGTGTTTATATACCACAGTAATTTAACAACACCCCCTCAGCCCAGTGTTTATATCCCACAGTAATTTTATAACACTCCCCCTGCCCAGTGTTTATATACCACAGTAATTTTATAAACACCTCTCCAGACCAGTGTTAATATACCACAGTAATTTAACAACACCCACTCAGCCCAGTGTTTATATCCAACAGTAATTTTATAACACTCCCCCCAGACCAGTGTTTATATACCACAGTAATTTTATAACACTCCCCCTGCCCAGTGTTTATATCCCACAGTAATTTTATAAACACCTCTCCAGACCAGTGTTAATATACCACAGTAATTTAACAACACCCCCTCAGCCCAGTGTTTATATCCCACAGTAATTTTATAACACTCCCCCCAGACCAGTGTTTATATACCACAGTAATTTTATAACACTCCCGCAGACCAGTGTTTATATACCACAGTAATTTTATAACACTCCCCAGACCAGTGTTTATATACTACAGTAATTTTATAACACTCCCCCCAGACCAGTGTTTATATACCACAGTAATTTAACAATACCCCCTCAGCCCAGTGATTATATCCCACAGTAATTTTATAAACACCTCTCCAGCCCAGTGTTTATAAAGCACAGTAATTTAACAACACCCCTCAGCCCAGTGTTTATATACCACAGTAATTTTATAAACACCTTTCCAGACCAGTGTTTATATACCACAATAATTGTATAACACTCCCCAGACCAGTGTTTACATAACACAGTAATTTTATAACATTCCCCAGCCCAGTGTTTACATACCACAGTAATTTTATAAACACCTCTCCAGACCAGTGTTTATATACCACAGTAATTTAACAACACCCCCTCAGCCCAGTGTTTATATCCCACAGTAATTTTATAAACACCTCTCCAGACCAGTGTTTATATACCACAGTAATTCAACAACACCCCCTCAGCCCAGTGTTTATATCCCACAGTAATTTTATAACACTGCCCAGACCAGTGCTCATATACCACAGTAATTTTATAACACTCCCCCCAGCCCAGTGTTTAAATACCACAGTAATTTAATAACACTCCCCCCAGCCCAGTGTTTATATACCACAGTAATTTTATTACAACCCCCAGACCAGTGTATATATACAACAGTAATTTTATAACTCCCCCAGCCCAGTGTTTATATACCACAGTAATTTTATAACACTCCCCCCAACCCAGTGTTTATATACCACAGTAATTTTATAACAATCCCCAGACCAGTGTTTATATACAACAGTAATTTTATAACTCCCCCAGCCCAGTGTTTATATACCACAGAAATTGTATAACACTCCCCCCAGCCCAGTGTTTACATACCACAGTAATATTATAACACTCCCCCCAGACCAGTGTTTATATACCACAGTAATATTATAACACTGCCCCCAGCCCAATGTTTATATAGCACAGTAATTTTATAACAAACCCCCCAGACCAGTGTTTATATGCCACAGTAATTTTATAGCACCCCCCCAGAACAGTGTTTATATACCACAGTAATTATATAACACTCCCCCAGCCCAGTGTTTATATACCACAGTAATATTATAGCACCCCCCCAGAACAGTGTTTATATACCACAGTAATTTAACAACACCCCATCAGCCCAGTGTTTATATCCCACAGTAATTTTATAAACACCTCTCCAGACCAGTGTTTATATACCACAGTAATTTAACAACACCCCCTCAGCCCAGTGTTATATCCCACAGTAATTTTATAATACTCCCCCCAGTCCAGTGTTTACATACCACAGTAATTTTATAACACTCCCCCAGCCCAGTGTTTATATATCACAGTAATTGTATAACACTCCCCCCAGTCCAGTGTTTACACACCACAGTAATTGTATAACACTCCCCAGCCCAGTGTTTATATACCACAGGAATTTTATAACTCCCCCAGCCCAGTGTTTATATACCACAGTAATTTTATAACTCCCCCAGCCCAGTGTTTATATACCACAGTAATATTATAACACTCCTCCAGACCATTGTTTATATACCACAGTAATTTTATAACACTCCCCAGCCCAGTGTTTATATCCCACAGTAATTTTATAACTCCCCCAGCCGAGAGTTTATAAACCACAGTAATTTTATAACTCCCCACAGCCCAGTGTTAAGATACCACAGTAATTTTATAACTCTCCCCAGCCCAGTATTTATATACCACAGTAATTTTATGACACTCCCCAGCCCAGTGTTTACATACCACAGTAATTTTATGACACTCCCCAGCCCAGTATTTATATACCACAGTAATTTTATCACACTGCCCCAGCCCACTGTTTATATACCACAGTAATTTTATAACATTCCCCCAGCCCACTGTTTATATCCCACAGTAATTTTATAACACTCCCCCAGCCCACTGTTTATATACCACAGTAATTTTATAACACTCCCCCAGCCCACTGTGTTTATACCACAGTAATTTTATAACACTCCCCCAGCCCAGTGTTTGTATACCACAGTAATTTTATGACACTCCCCAGCCCAGTGTTTATATACCACAGTAATTTTATAACACTCCCTCAGCCCACTGTTTATATACCACAGTAATTTTATAACACTCCCCCAGCCCACTGTGTATATACCACAGTAATTTTATAACACTCCCCCAGCCCACTGTGTTTATACCACAGTAATTTTATAACACTCCCTCAGCCCACTGTTTATATTCCACAGTAATTTTATAACACTCCCCCAGCCCACTGTTTATATCCCACTGTATTTTTATAACACTCCCCCAGCCCACTGTTTATATACCACAGTAATTTTATAACACTCCCCCAGCCCACTGTGTTTATACCACAGTAATTTTATAACACTCCCCCAGCCCACTGTTTATATTCCACAGTAATTTTATAACTCCCCCCAGCCCAGTGTTTATATACCACAGTAATTTTATCATACTCCCACTAGCCCACTGTTTATATCCCACAGTTATTTTATTACACTCCCCCCAGACCAGTGTTTATATACCACAGTAATTTTATCACACTCCCCCCAGCCCAGTGTTTATATACCACAGTAATTTTATAACAACCCCCAGACCAGTGTATATATACAACAGTAATTTTATTACTCCCCCAGCCCAGTGTTTATATACTACAGAAATTGTATAACACTCCCCCCAGCCCAGTGTTTATATACCACAGTAATTTTATAACACCCCCCAGCCCAGTGTTTACATACTACAGTAATATTATAACACTGCCTCCAGCCCAGTGTTTATATAGCACAGTAATTTTATAACACTCCCCCCCCCAGACCAGTATTTATATACCACAGTAATTTTATAGCACCCCCCCAGAACAGTGTTTATATACCACAGTAATTTTATAACACTCCCCCCCCAGACCAGTGTTTATATACCACAGTAATTTTATAGCACCCCCCCAGAACAGTGTTTATATACCACAGTAATTTTATAACACTCCCCCAGCCCAGTGATTATATACCACAGTAATTTTATAACACTCCCCCTGCCCAGTGTTTATATCCCACAGTAATTTTATAAACACATCTCCAGACCAGTGTTTACATACCACAGTAATTTAACAACACCCCCTCAGCCCATTGTTTATATCCCACAGTAATTTTATAATACTCCCCCCAGTCCAGTGTTTACATACCACAGTAATTTTATAACACTCCCCCAGCCCAGTGTTTATATATCACAGTAATTGTATAACACTCCCCCAGCCCAGTGTTTATATATCACAGTAATTGTATAACACTCCCCCCAGTCCAGTGTTTACATACCACAGTAATTGTATAACTCTCCCCCCAGTCCAGTGTTTACATACCACAGTAATTGTATAACACTCCCCAGCCCAGTGTTTATATACCACAGTAATTCTATAACTCCCCCAGCCCAGTGTTTATATACCACAGTAATATTATAACACTCCCCCAGACCAGTGTATATATACAACAGTAATTTTATAACTCCCCCAGCCCAGTGTTTATATACCACAGTAATTTTATAACACTCCCCCCAACCCAGTGTTTATATACCACAGTAATTTTATAACAACCCCCAGACCAGTGTATATATACAACAGTAATTTTATAACTCCCCCAGCCCAGTGTTTATATACCACAGAAATTGTATAACACTCCCCCCAGACCAGTGTTTATATACCACAGTAATATTATAACACTGCCCCCAGCCCAATGTTTATATAGCACAGTAATTTTATAACAAACCCCCCAGACCAGTGTTTATATGCCACAGTAATTTTATAGCACCCCCCCAGACCAGTGTTTATATACCACAGTAATTATATAACACTCCCCCAGCCCAGTGTTTATATACCACAGTAATATTATAGCACACCCCCAGAACAGTGTTTATATACCACAGTAATTTAACAACACCCCATCAGCCCAGTGTTTATATCCCACAGTAATTTTATAAACACCTCTCCAGACCAGTGTTTATATACCACAGTAATTTAACAACACCCCCTCAGCCCAGTGTTATATCCCACAGTAATTTTATAATACTCCCCCCAGCCCAGTGTTTACATACCACACTAATTTTATAACACTCCCCCAGCCCAGTGTTTATACATCACAGTAATTGTATAACACTCCCCCCAGTCCAGTGTTTACATACCACAGTAATTGTATAACACTCCCCAGCCCAGTGTTTATATACCACAGGAATTTTATAACTCCCCCAGCCCAGTGTTTATATACCACAGTAATATTATAACACTCCCCCAGACCATTGTTTATATACCACAGTAATTTTATAACACTCCCCCCAGTCCAGTGTTTACATACCACAGTAATTTTATCACACTCCCCCCAGCCCAGTGTTTATATACCACAGTAATTTTATCACACTCCCCCCAGCCCAGTGTTTATATACCACAGTAATTGTATCACACTCCCTCCAGCCCAGTTTTTATATACCACAGTAATTTTATAACTCCCCCCAGCCCAGTGTTTGTATACCACAGTAATTTTATGACACTCCCCAGCCCAGTGTTTACATACCACAGTAATTTTATGACACTCCCCAGCCCAGTATTTATATACCACAGTAATTTTATCACACTCCCCCAGCCCACTGTTTATATACCACAGTAATTTTATAACATTCCCCCAGCCCACTGTTTATATCCCACAGTAATTTTATAACACTCCCTCAGCCCACTGTTTATATACCACAGTAATTTTATAACACTCCCCAGGCCCACTGTGTTTATACCACAGTAATTTTATAACACTCCCTCAGCCCACTGTTTATATTCCACAGTAATTTTATAACACTCCCCCAGCCCACTGTTTATAGACCACAGTAATTTTATAACACACCCCCCAGCCCACTGTTTATATCCCACAGTAATTTTATAACTCCCCCCAGCCCAGTGTTTATATACCACAGTAATTTTATCATACTCCCACTAGCCCACTGTTTATATCCCACAGTTATTTTAAAACACTCCCCCCAGACCAGCGTTTATATACCACAGTAATTTTATAACACTCCCCCCAGCCCAGTGTTTATATACCACAGTAATTTTATAACAACCCCCAGACCAGTGTATATATACAACAGTAATTTTATTACTCCCCCAGCCCAGTGTTTATATACTACAGAAATTGTATAACACTCCCCCCAGCCCAGTGTTTATATACCACAGTAATTTTATAACACCCCCCAGCCCAGTGTTTACATACCACAGTAATATTATAACACTGCCCCCAGCCCAGTGTTTATATAGCACAGTAATTTTATAACACTCCCCCCCCAGACCAGTGTTTATATACCACAGTAATTTTATAACACTCCCCCAGACCAGTGTTTATATACCACAGTAATTTTATAACACTCCCCCCAGCCCAGTGTTTATATAGTACAGTAATTTTATAACACTCCCCCCCAGACCAGTGTTTAAATACCACAGTAATTTTATAACACTCCCCCCAGCCCAGTGTTTATATACCACAGTAATATTATAACACTGCCCCCAGCCGAGTGTTTATATAGCACAGTAATTTTATAACACTCCCCCCAGACCAGTGTTTATATACCACAGTAATTTTATAGCACCCCCCCAGAACAGAGTTTATATACCACAGTAATTTTATAACACTCCCCCAGCCCAGTGTTTATATACCACAGTAATTTTATCACACTCCCCCTGCCCAGTGTTTATATACCACAGTAATTTTATAAACACATCTCCAGACCAGTGTTTACATACCACAGTAATTTAACAACACCCCCTCAGCCCATTGTTTATATCCCACAGTAATTTTATAATACTCCCCCCAGTCCAGTGTTTACATACCACAGTAATTTTATAACACTCCCCCAGCCCAGTGTTTATATATCACAGCAATTGTATAACACTCCCCCCAGTCCAGTGTTTACATACCACAGTAATTGTATAACACTCCCCAGCCCAGTGTTTATATACCACAGTAATTTTATAACTCCCCCAGCCCAGTGTTTATATACCACAGTAATATTATAACACTCCCCCAGACCAGTGTTTATATACCACAGTAATTTTGTAACACTCCCCCCAGTCCAGTGTTTATATACCACAGTAATTTTATCACACTCCCCAGCCCAATGTTTATATACCACAGTAATCGTATCACACTCCCCCCAGCCCAGTTTTTATATACCACAGTAATTTCATAACTCCCCCCAGCCCAGTGTTTATATACCACAGTAATTTTATCACACTCCCCAGCCCAGTGTTTATATACCACAGTAATTGTATCACACTCCCCCCAGGCCAGTTTTTATACACCACAATAATTTTATAACTCCCCCCAGGCAGTGTTTATATACCACAGTAAGTTTATAACATTCCCCCCAGCCCAGTGTTTATGTACCATAGTAATTTTATAACTCCCCCCAGCCCAGGTTTTATATACCACAGTAATTTTATAACTCCCCCCAGCCCAGTGTTTATGTACCATAGTAATTTTATAACTCCCCCCAGCCCAGTTTTTAATACCGCAGTAATTTTATAACTTCCCCCAGCCCAGTGTTTATATACCACAGTAATTTTATGACTCCCCCAAACCCAGTTTTTATAAACCACAGTAATTTTATAACACTCCCCAGACCAGTGTTTATATACCACAGTAATTTTATAACACTCCCCAGCCCAGTGTTTATGTACCACAGTAATTTTATAACACTCCCCAGAACAGTGTTTATATACCACAGTAATTTTATAACATTCTCCCAGCCCAGTGTTTATATACCACAGTAATTTTATGACTCCCCCAAACCCAGTTTTTATAAACCACAGTAATTTTATAACACTCCCCAGAACAGTGTTTATATACCACAATAATTTTATAACACTCCCCAGCCCAGTGTTTCCGTACCACAGTAATTTTATAACACTCCCCAGAACAGTGTTTATATACCACAGTAATTTTATAACATTCTCCCAGCCCTGTGTTTATATACTGCAGTAATTTTATAACATACCCCAGCCCACTGTTTATATACCACAGTAATTGTATCACACTCCCCCCAGGCCAGTGTTTATATACCACAGTAATTTTATCATACTCCCACTAGCCCACTGTTTATATCCCACAGTTATTTTATAACTCCCCCCAGCCCAGTGTTTATATACCACAGTAATTTTATCATACTCCCACTAGCCCACTGTTTATATCCCACAGTTATTTTATAACACTCCCCCCAGACCAGTGTTTATATACCACAGTAATTTTATAACACTCCCCCAGCCCACTGTTTATATACCACCGTAAGTTTATAACACTCGCCCCAGCCCACTGTTTAAATCCCACAGTAATTGTATAACACTCCCCCAGCCCAGTGTTTATATACCAAAGTAATTGTATAACACTCCCCCCAGCCCACTGTTTATATCCCACAGTAATTCTATAACACTCCCCCAGCCCAGTGTTTATATACCACAGTAATTTTATAACAGTTCCCCCAGACCAGTGTTTACATACCACAGTAATTTTATAACAATCCCCCAGCCCAGTATTTATATACTACAGTAATTTTATAGTACCCCCCAGACCAGTGTGTATATACCACAGTAATTTTATAACACTCCCCGAGCCGAGTGTTTATATACCACAGTAATTTTATAGCACACCGCAGCCCAGTGATTACGTACCACAGTAATTTTATAACACTCCCCCCAGCCCAGAGATTATACTCCACAGTAATTTTATAACAACCCCCCAGACCAGTGTATATATACCACAGTAATTGTATAACACTCCCCATAGCCCAGTTTTTATATACCACAGTAATTTTATGACTCCCCCCAGCCCAGTGTTTATATACCACAGTAATTTCACAGCACCCCCCAGACCAGTGTTTATATACCACAGTAATTTTATAACACTCCCCCAGCCCAGTGTTTATGTACCACAGTAATTGTATGACACCCCCCAGCCCAGTGTTTACATAACACAGTAATTTTATAACACTCCCCCCAGCCCAGTGTTTAAATACCACAGTAATTTTATAACAACCCCCAGACCAGTGTATATATACAACAGTAATTTTATAACTCCCCCAGCCCAGTGTTTATCTACCACAGTAATTTTACGACACTCCGCCCAGCCCAGTGTTTATATACCACAGTAATTTTATAACAACCCCCAGACCAGTGTATATATACAACAGTAATTTTATAACTCCCCCAGCCCAGTGTTTATATACCACAGTAATTGTATAACACTCCCCCCAGCCCAGTGTTTAAATATCACAGTAATTTTATAACACCCCCCAGCGCAGTGTTTACATACCACAGTAATTTTATAACACTCCCCCCAGACCAGTGTTAAGATACCACAGTAATTTTATAGCACACCCCCAGAATAGTGTTTATATACCACAGTAATTTTATAACACTCCCCCAGCCCACTGTTTATATACCACCGTAATTTAATAACACTCCCCCCAGACCAGTGTATATATACCACAGTAATTTTATAACACTCCCCCAGCCCAGTGTTTATATACCACAGTAATTGTATAACTCTCCCCCCAGCCCAGTGTGTACATACCACACTAATTTTATAACACTCCCCGAGCCCAGTGTTTATATATCACAGTAATTGTATAACACTCCCCAGCCCAGTGTTTATATACCACAGTAATTTTATAACTCCCCCCAGCCCAGTGTTTATATACCACAGTAATATTATAAAACTCCCCCAGACCAGTGTTTATATACCACTGTAATTTTATAACACTCCCCCCAGTCCAGTGTTTATATACCACAGTAATTTTATCACACTCCCCAGCCCAGTTTTTATATTCCACAGTAATTTTATAACACTCCCCAGAACAGTGATTACGTACCACAGTAACTGTATAACACTCCCCCAGCCCACTGTTTATATCCCCCAGTAATTTTATAACTCCCCCCAGCCCACTGTTTATATCCCCCAGTAATTTTATAACACACCCCCCCAGCCCACTGTTTATATCCCACAGTAATTTTATAACACTCCCCCAGCCCACGGTTTATATCCCACAGTAATTTTATAACTCCCCCCAGCCCACTGTTTATATCCACCAGTAATTTTATAACACTCCCCCCAGCCCACTGTTTATATCCCACAGTAATTTTATAACACTCCCCCAGCCCACGGTTTATATCCCACAGTAATTTTATAACACTCCCCCCAGCCCAGTGTTTATATCCCCCAGTAATTTTATAACACTCCCCTGCCCAGTGTATATATAACCATAGTAATTTTATAACTCCCCCCAGCCCAGTGTTTATATACCACAGTAATTTTATAACACTCGCCCCAGCCCAGTGATTATATTCCACAGTAATTTTATAACACTCCCCCCAGCCCAATGTTTATATACCACAGTAATTTTATAACAACCCCCAGACCAGTGTTTATATACCACAGTAATTGTATAACACTCCCCAATGCCCAGGTGTTTATATACCACAGTAATTTCATAACACTCCCCCAGCCCAGTGTTTATATTCCACAGTAATTTTATAACACTCCCCCAGCCCAGTGTTTATATACCACAGTAATTTTATAACACACCCCCCAGCCCACTGTTTATACCCCACAGTAATTTTATAACTCCCACCAGCACAGTGTTTATATACCACAGTAATTTTATCATGCTCCCACCAGCCCACTGTTTATATCCCACAGTTATTTTATAACACTCCCCCCAGCCCAGTGTATATATACCACAGTAATTTTATAACACTCCCCAATGCCGAGTGTTTACATACCACAGTAATTTTATGACACCCCCCAGCCCAGTATTTATATACCACAGTAATTTAATCATACTCCCACCAGCCCACGGTTTATATCCCACAGTTATTTTATAACACTCCCCCCAGACCAGTGTTTGTATACCACAGTAATTTTATAACACTCCCCCAGCCCACTGTTTATATCCCACTGTAATTTTATAACACTCCCCAGAACAGTGTTTATATCCCACAGTAATTTTATAACACTCCCCCCAGCCCAGTGTTTATATACCACAGTAATTTAATCATACTCCCACCAGCCCACGGTTTATATCCCACAGTTATTTTATAACACTCCCCCCAGACCAGTGTTTGTATACCACAGTAATTTTATAACACTCCCCCAGCCCACTGTTTATATACCACTGTAATTTTATAACACTCCCCAAGCCCAGTGTTTACATACCACAGTAATTTTATAACAGTCCCCCCAGACCAGTGTTTACATACCACAGTAATTTTATCATACTCCCACCAGCCCACGGTTTATATCCCACAGTTATTTTATAGCACACCCCCAGACCTGTGTTTATATACCACAGTAATTTTATGACACTCCCCCAGCCGAGTGTTTGTATACCACAGTAATTTTATGACACTCCCCAGCCCAGTGTTTATATACCACAGTAATTTTATAACACTCCCCCAGCCGAGTGTTTGTATACCACAGTAATTTTATGACACTCCCCAGCCCAGTATTTATATACCACAGTCATTTTATCACACTCCCCAGAACAGTGTTTATATACCACAGTAATTTTATAACACCCCCCAGCCCAGTGTTTACATACCACAGTAATATTATAACAACCCCACAGACCAGCATATATATACCACAGTAATTTTATACCTCCCCCAGCCCAGTGTTTATATACCACAGTAATTTTATAACAACCCCCCAGACCAGCGTATATACACCACAGTAATTTTATAACACCCCCCAGCCCAGTGTATACATACCACAGTAATTTTATAACACTCCCCAGTCCAGTGTTTATATACCACAGTAATTTTATGACACTCCCCAGCCCAGTGTTTATATACCACAGTAATTTTATGACACTCCGCAGCCCAGTATTTATATACCACAGTCATTTTATCACACTCCCCAGAACAGTGTTTATATACGACAGTAATTTTATAACACTCCCCAGCCCAGTGATTACGTACCACAGTAAGTTTATAACACTCCCCAGAACAGTGTTTATATCCCACAGTAATTTTATTCCACTCCCCCAGCCCACTGTTTATATCCCACAGTAATATTATAACACTCCCCCCAGCCCACTGTTTATATACCACAGAAATTTTATAACACTCCCCCCAGCCCACTGTTTATATACCACAGAAATTTTATAACACTCCCCCCAGCCCACTGTTTATATACCACAGTAATTTTATAACACTCCCCCAGCCCACGGTTTATATCCCACAGTAATTTTATAACTCCCCCCAGCCCAGTGTTTATGTACCACAGTAATTTTATAACACTCCCCAGCCCAGTGTTTACATACCACAGTTAGTTTATAACACTCCCCCAGCCGAGTGTTTATATATCACAGTAATTTTATGACACTCCCCCAGCCCACTGTTTATATCCCACAGTAATTTTATAACACTCCCCCCAGCACACTGTTTATATCCCACAGTAATTTTATAACACTCCCCAGCCCACGGTTTATATCCCACAGTAATTTTATAACATTACCCCCAGCCCAGTGTTTATATACCACAGTAATTTTATAACAGTTCCCCCAGACCAGTGTTTACATACCACAGTAATTTTATAACAATCCCCCAGCCCAGTATTTATATACTACAGTAATTTTATAGTACCCCCCAGACCAGTGTGTATATACCACAGTAATTTTATAACACTCCCCGAGCCGAGTGTTTATATACCACAGTAATTTTATAGCACACCGCAGCCCAGTGATTACGTACCACAGTAATTTTATAACACTCCCCCCAGCCCAGAGATTATACTCCACAGTAATTTTATAACAACCCCCCAGACCAGTGTTCAAATACCACAGTAATTTTATAACAACCCCCAGACCAGTGTATATATACAACAGTAATTTTATAACTCCCCCAGCCCAGTGTTTATCTACCACAGTAATTTTATGACACTCCCCAGCCCAGTGATTATATACCACAGTAATTTTATAACACTCCCCGAGCCGAGTGTTTATATACCACAGTAATTTTATAGCACCCCGCAGCCCAGTGATTACGTACCACAGTAATTTTATAACACTCCCCCCAGCCCAGAGATTATACTCCACAGTAATTTTATAACAACCCCCCAGACCAGTGTTCAAATACCACAGTAATTTTATAACAACCCCCCAGACCAGTGTATATATACCACAGTAATTTTATAACACTCCCCCCAGCCCAGTGTTCAAATACCACAGTAATTTTATAACAACCCCCAGACCAGTGTATATATACAACAGTAATTTTATAACTCCCCCAGCCCAGTGTTTATCTACCACAGTAATTTTATGACACTCCCCAGCCCAGTGATTATATACCACAGTAATTTTATAACACTCCCCCCAGCCCAGTGATTATATACCACAGTAATTTTACAACACTCCGCCCAGCCCAGTGTTTATATACCACAGTAATTTTATAACAACCCCCAGACCAGTGTATATATACAACAGTAATTTTATAACTCCCCCAGCCCAGTGTTTATATACCACAGTAATTGTATAACACTCCCCCCAGCCCAGTGTTTAAATATCACAGTAATTTTATAACACCCCCCAGCGCAGTGTTTACATACCACAGTAATTTTATAACACTCCCCCCAGACGAGTGTTATGATACCACAGTAATTTTATAACACTCCCCCAGCCCACTGTTTATATACCACAGTAATTTTATAACAACCCCCAGCCCAGTGTCTATACACCACCGTAATTTAATAACACTCCCCCCAGACCAGTGTATATATACCACAGTAATTTTATAACACTCCCCCAGCCCAGTGTTTATTTACCACACTAATTTTATAACACTCCCCCAGCCCAGTGTTTATATATCACAGTAATTGTATAACACTCCCCAGCCCAGTGTTTATATACCACAGTAATTTTATAACTCCCCCCAGCCCAGTGTTTATATACCACAGTAATTTTATAACACTCCCCCAGACCAGTGTTTATATACCACAGTAATTTTATAACACTCCCCCCAGTCCAGTGTATATATACCACAGTAATTTTATCACACTCCCCAGCCCAGTTTTTACATTCCACAGTAATTTTATAACACTCCCCAGAACAGTGATTACGTACCACAGTAAGTGTATAACACTCCCCCAGCCCACTGTTTATATCCCCCAGTAATTTTATAACACTCCCCCCAGCCCACTGTTTATATCCCACAGTAATTTTATAACACTCCCCCAGCCCACGGTTTATATCCCACAGTAATTTTATAACACTCCCCCCAGCCCACTGTTTATATCCCCCAGTAATTTTATAACACTCCCCCCAGCCCACTGTTTATATCCCACAGTAATTTTATAACACTCCCCCCAGCCCACTGTTTACATACCACAGTAATTTTATAACACTCCCCAGCCCAGTGTATATATACCACAGTAATTTTATAACACTCCCCCCAGCCCAGTGTTTATATACCACAGTAATTTTATAACACTCCCCCCAGCCCACTGTTTACATACCACAGTAATTTTATAACTCCCCCCAGCCCAGTGTTTATATACCACAGTAATTTTATAACACTCCCCCCAGCCCACTGTGTATATCCCACAGTAATTTTATAACACTCGCCCCAGCCCAGTGATTATATTCCACAGTAATTTTATAACACTCCCCCAGCCCAATGTTTATATACCACAGTCATTTTATAACAACCCCCAGACCAGTGTTTATATACCACAGTAATTGAATAACACTCCCCAATGCCCAGGTGTTTATATTCCACAGTAATTTTATAACACTCCCACCAGCCCACTGTTTATATCCCACAGTTATTTTATAACACTCCCCCCAGACCAGTGTTTATATACCACAGTAATTTTATAACACTCCCCCAGCCCACTGTTTATATCCCACAGTAATTTTATAACACTCCCCCCCAGCCCAGTGTTTATATACCACAGTAATTTTATAACACTCCCCCAGCCCACTGTTTATCTACCACAGTAATTTTATAACACTCCCCAAGCCCAGTGTTTATATACCACAGTAATTTTATAACACTCCCCAAGCCCAGTGTTTGTATACCACAGTAATTTTATAACACCCCCGAGCCCAGTGTTTACATACCACAGTAATATTATAACAACCCCACAGACCAGCGTATACATACCACAGTAATTTTATAACTCCCCCAGCCCAGTGTTTATACACCACAGTAATTTTATATGACCCCCCAGCCCAGTGTATATATACCACAGTAATTCTATAACACTCCCCAGCCCAGTGTTTATATACCACAGTAATTTTATAACACCCCCCAGCCCAGTGTATATATACCACAGTAATTCTATAACACTCCCCCAGCCCACTGTTTATATACCACAGTAATTTTATAACACTCCCCCCAGTCCAGTGTTTATATACCACAGAAATTGTATGACACTCCCCAGCCCAGTGTTTACATACCACAGTAATTTTATAACACTCCCCCAGCCCAGTGTTTATATACCACAGTAATTTTATGACACTCCCCAGCCCAGTGTTTACATACCACAGTAATTTTATGACACTCCCCAGCCCAGTATTCATATACCACAGTAATTTTATAGCATTCCCCAGCCCAGTGTTTATGTACCACAGTAAGTTTATAACACTTCCCAGAACAGTGTTTATATCCCACAGTAATTTTATAACACTCCCCCAGCCCACTGTTTATATCCCACAGTAATTTTATAACACTCCCCCCCAGCCCAGTGTTTATATACCACAGTAATTTAATCATACTCCCCCAGCCCACGGTTTATATCCCACAGTTATTTTATAACACTCCCCCCAGACCAGTGTTTGTATACCACAGTAATTTTATAACACTCCCCCAGCCCACTGTTTATATACCACTGTAATTTTATAACACTCCCCCGCCCACTGTTTATATACCACAGTAATTTTATAACACTCCCCAAGCCCAGTGTTGACATACCACAGTAATTTTATAACAGTCCCCCCAGACCAGTGTTTACATACCACAGTAATTTTATAACAATCACCCAGCCCAGTATTTATATACTACAGTAATTTTATAGCACCCCCCCAGACCAGTGTTTGTATACCACAGTAATTTTATGACACTCCCCAGCCCAGTGTTTACATACCACAGTAATTTTATGACACTCCCCAGCCCAGTATTTATATACCACAGTCATTTTATCACACTCCCCAGAACAGTGTTTATATACTACATTAATTTTATAACACTCCCCAGCCCAGTGATTACGTACCACAGTAAGTTTATAACACTCCCCAGAACAGTGTTTATATC
Source organism: Chiloscyllium plagiosum (assembly GCF_037043375.1). Classification (NCBI taxonomy): domain Eukaryota; kingdom Metazoa; phylum Chordata; class Chondrichthyes; order Orectolobiformes; family Hemiscylliidae; genus Chiloscyllium; species Chiloscyllium plagiosum. The sequence continues at coordinate 176,646,080 of NW_028270139.1, read as the reverse complement.
CCACAGTAAGTTTATAACACTCCCCCAGCCCACTGTTTATATACCACAGTAATTTTATAACATTCCCTCAGCCCAGTGTGTACATACCACAGTAATTTTATAACAGTCCCCCCAGACCAGTGTTTACATACCACAGTAATTTTATACCAATCCCCCAGCCCAGTATTTATATACCACAGTAATTTTATAGCACCCCCCCAGACCAGTGTTTACATACCACAGTGATTTTATCGCACTCCGCAGCCCAGTGATTACGTACCACAGTAATTTTATAACACTCTCCCCAGCCCAGAGATTATATACCACAGTAATTTTATAACAACCCCCCAGACCAGTGGATATATACCACAGTAATTGATTAACACTCCCCCCAGCCCAGTTTTTATATATCACAGTAATTTTATAACTCCACCCAGCCCAGTGTTTATATACCACAGTAATATTATAACAACCCCCCAGACCAGCGTATATACACCACAGTAATTTTATATCACTCCCCAGCCCAGTGTTTATATACCACAGTAATTGTAGAACACTTCCACAGCCGAGTGTTTATATACCACAGTAATTTTATGACACTCCCCAGCCCAGTGTTTATATACCACAGTAATTTTATGACACTCCGCAGCCCAGTATTTATATACCACAGTAATTTTATCACACTCCCCAGAACAGTGTTTATATCCCACAGTAATTTTATAACACTCCCCCAGCCCACTGTTTATATCCCACAGTAATTTTATAACACTCCCCCCAGCCCACTGTTTATATCCCACAGTAATTTTATAACACTCCCCCAGCCCACGGTTTATATCCCACAGTAATTTTATAACTCCCCCCAGCCCAGTGTTTATATACCACAGTAATTTTATAATACTCCCCCCAGCCCACTGTTTATATCCCACAGTAATTTTATAACACTCCCCCAGCCCACGGTTTATATCCCACAGTAATTTTATAACTCCCCCCAGCCCAGTGTTTATATACCACAGTAATTTTATAACACTCCCCAGCCCAGTATTTATATACCACAGTCATTTTATCACACTCCCCAGAACAGTGTTTATATACTACAGTAATTTTATAACACCCCCCAGCCCAGTGATTACGTACCACAGTAAGTTTATAACACTCCCCAGAACAGTGTTTATATCCCACAGTAATTTTATAACACTCCCCCAGCCCACTGTTTATATCCCACAGTAATGTTATAGCACTCCCCCTGCCCAGTGTTTATAAACCATAGTAATTTTATAACACTCCCCCAGCCCACTATTTATATACCACAGTAATTTTATAACACCCCGCCAGACCAGTGTTTACATACCACAGTAATTTTAGAACACTCCCCCAGCCCAGAGATTATGTACCACAGTAATTGTAGAACACTTCCCCAGACCAGTGTTTATATACCACAGTAATTTTATAACACTCCCCAGCCCAGTGTTTATATCCCACAGTAATTTTATAACACTCCCCCAGCCCACTGTTTATATACCACAGTAATTTTATAACATTCCCTCAGCCCAGTGTTTACATACCACAGTAATTTTATAACAGTCCCCCCAGACCAGTGTTTACATACCACAGTAATTTTATACCAATCCCCCAGCCCAGTATTTATATACCACAGTAATTTTATAGCACCCCCACAGACCAGTGTTTACATACCACAGTAAATTTATCGCACTCCGCAGCCCAGTGATTACGTACCACAGTAATTTTATAACACTCTCCCCAGCCCAGAGATTATATACCACAGTAATTTTATAACAACCCCCCAGACCTGTGTATATATACCACAGTAATTGTATAACACTCCCCCCAGCCCAGTTTTTATATACCACAGTAATTTTATAACTCCACCCAGCCCAGTGTTTATATACCACAGTAATTTTATAGCACCCCCCAGACCAGTGTTTATATACCACAGTAATTTTATAACACCCCCCAGCCCAGTGTTTACATACCACAGTAATATTATAACAACCCCACAGACCAGCGTATATATACCACAGTAATTTTATACCTCCCCCAGCCCAGTGTTTATATACCACAGTAATTTTATAACAACCCCACAGACCAGCGTATATATACCACAGTAATTTTATACCTCCCCCAGTCCAGTGTTTATATACCATAGTAATTTTATAACACTCCCCAGCCCAGTGTTTATATACCACAGTACGTTTATGACACTCCGCAGCCCAGTATTTATATACCACAGTAATTTTATAACACTCCCCAGCCCAGTGATTACGTACCACAGTAATTTTATAACACTCCCCCAGCCCACTGTTTATATCCCACAGTAATTTTACAACACTCCCCCCAGCCCACTGTTTATATCCCACAGTAATTTTATAACACTCCCCCAGCCCACGGTTTATATCCCACAGTAATTGTATCACTCCCCCTAGCCCAGTGTTTATGTACCACAGTAATTTTATAACACTCCCCAGCCCAGTGTTTACATACCACAGTAATTTTATAACACTCCCCAGACCAGTGTTTATATACCACAGTAATTTTAGAACACTCCCCCAGCCCAGAGATTATGTACCACAGTAATTTAATAACACTCCCCCAGACCAGTGTTTATATACCACAGTAATTTAATAACACTCCCCCAGACCAGTGTTTATATACCACAGTAATTTTATAACACTTCCCCAGACCAGTGTTTATATACCACAGTAATTTAATAACACTCCCCCAGACCAGTGTTTACATACCACAGTAATTTTATAACACTCCCCCAGCCCAGTGTTTATATACCACAGTAATTTTATAACACTCCCCCAGCCCAGTGTTTATATACCACAGTAATTGTAGAACACTTCCCCAGACCAGAGTTTATATACCACAGTAATTTAATAACACTCCCCCAGCCGAGTGTTTATATACCACAGTACTTTTATGACACTCCCCAGCCCAGTGTTTACATACCACAGTAATTTTAGAACACTCCCCCAGACCAGTGTTTACATACCACAGTAATTTTATAACACTCCCCCAGCCCAGTGTTTATATACCACAGTAATTTAATAACACTCCCCCAGACCAGTGTTTATATACCACAGTAATTTTATAACACTTTCCCAGACCAGTGTTTATATACCACAGTAATTTAATAACACTCCCCCAGCCGAGTGTTTATATACCACAGTACTTTTATGACACTCCCCAGCCCAGTGTTTACATACCACAGTAATTTTAGAACACTCCCCCAGACCAGTGTTTACATACCACAGTAATTTTATAACACTCCCCCCAGCCCAGAGATTATACTCCACAGTAATTTTATAACAACCCCCCAGACCAGTGTATATATACCACAGTAATTGTATAACACTCCCCATAGCCCAGTTTTTATATACCACAGTAATTTTATGACTCCCCCCAGCCCAGTGTTTATATACCACAGTAATTTTATAACACTCCCCCAGCCCAGTGTTTATGTACCACAGTAATTGTATGACACCCCCCAGCCCAGTGTTTACATAACACAGTAATTTTATAACACTCCCCCCAGCCCAGTGTTTAAATACCACAGTAATTTTATAACAACCCCCAGACCAGTGTATATATACAACAGTAATTTTATAACTCCCCCAGCCCAGTGTTTATCTACCACAGTAATTTTACGACACTCCGCCCAGCCCAGTGTTTATATACCACAGTAATTTTATAACAACCCCCAGACCAGTGTATATATACAACAGTAATTTTATAACTCCCCCAGCCCAGTGTTTATATACCACAGTAATTGTATAACACTCCCCCCAGCCCAGTGTTTAAATATCACAGTAATTTTATAACACCCCCCAGCGCAGTGTTTACATACCACAGTAATTTTATAACACTCCCCCCAGACCAGTGTTAAGATACCACAGTAATTTTATAGCACACCCCCAGAATAGTGTTTATATACCACAGTAATTTTATAACACTCCCCCAGCCCACTGTTTATATACCACCGTAATTTAATAACACTCCCCCCAGACCAGTGTATATATACCACAGTAATTTTATAACACTCCCCCAGCCCAGTGTTTATATACCACAGTAATTGTATAACTCTCCCCCCAGCCCAGTGTGTACATACCACACTAATTTTATAACACTCCCCGAGCCCAGTGTTTATATATCACAGTAATTGTATAACACTCCCCAGCCCAGTGTTTATATACCACAGTAATTTTATAACTCCCCCCAGCCCAGTGTTTATATACCACAGTAATATTATAAAACTCCCCCAGACCAGTGTTTATATACCACTGTAATTTTATAACACTCCCCCCAGTCCAGTGTTTATATACCACAGTAATTTTATCACACTCCCCAGCCCAGTTTTTATATTCCACAGTAATTTTATAACACTCCCCAGAACAGTGATTACGTACCACAGTAACTGTATAACACTCCCCCAGCCCACTGTTTATATCCCCCAGTAATTTTATAACTCCCCCCAGCCCACTGTTTATATCCCCCAGTAATTTTATAACACACCCCCCCAGCCCACTGTTTATATCCCACAGTAATTTTATAACACTCCCCCAGCCCACGGTTTATATCCCACAGTAATTTTATAACTCCCCCCAGCCCACTGTTTATATCCACCAGTAATTTTATAACACTCCCCCCAGCCCACTGTTTATATCCCACAGTAATTTTATAACACTCCCCCAGCCCACGGTTTATATCCCACAGTAATTTTATAACACTCCCCCCAGCCCAGTGTTTATATCCCCCAGTAATTTTATAACACTCCCCTGCCCAGTGTATATATAACCATAGTAATTTTATAACTCCCCCCAGCCCAGTGTTTATATACCACAGTAATTTTATAACACTCGCCCCAGCCCAGTGATTATATTCCACAGTAATTTTATAACACTCCCCCCAGCCCAATGTTTATATACCACAGTAATTTTATAACAACCCCCAGACCAGTGTTTATATACCACAGTAATTGTATAACACTCCCCAATGCCCAGGTGTTTATATACCACAGTAATTTCATAACACTCCCCCAGCCCAGTGTTTATATTCCACAGTAATTTTATAACACTCCCCCAGCCCAGTGTTTATATACCACAGTAATTTTATAACACACCCCCCAGCCCACTGTTTATACCCCACAGTAATTTTATAACTCCCACCAGCACAGTGTTTATATACCACAGTAATTTTATCATGCTCCCACCAGCCCACTGTTTATATCCCACAGTTATTTTATAACACTCCCCCCAGCCCAGTGTATATATACCACAGTAATTTTATAACACTCCCCAATGCCGAGTGTTTACATACCACAGTAATTTTATGACACCCCCCAGCCCAGTATTTATATACCACAGTAATTTAATCATACTCCCACCAGCCCACGGTTTATATCCCACAGTTATTTTATAACACTCCCCCCAGACCAGTGTTTGTATACCACAGTAATTTTATAACACTCCCCCAGCCCACTGTTTATATACCACTGTAATTTTATAACACTCCCCAGAACAGTGTTTATATCCCACAGTAATTTTATAACACTCCCCCCAGCCCAGTGTTTATATACCACAGTAATTTAATCATACTCCCACCAGCCCACGGTTTATATCCCACAGTTATTTTATAACACTCCCCCCAGACCAGTGTTTGTATACCACAGTAATTTTATAACACTCCCCCAGCCCACTGTTTATATACCACTGTAATTTTATAACACTCCCCAAGCCCAGTGTTTACATACCACAGTAATTTTATAACAGTCCCCCCAGACCAGTGTTTACATACCACAGTAATTTTATCATACTCCCACCAGCCCACGGTTTATATCCCACAGTTATTTTATAGCACACCCCCAGACCAGTGTTTATATACCACAGTAATTTTATAACACTCCCCCAGCCGAGTGTTTGTATACCACAGTAATTTTATGACACTCCCCAGCCCAGTGTTTATATACCACAGTAATTTTATAACACTCCCCCAGCCGAGTGTTTGTATACCACAGTAATTTTATGACACTCCCCAGCCCAGTATTTATATACCACAGTCATTTTATCACACTCCCCAGAACAGTGTTTATATACCACAGTAATTTTATAACACCCCCCAGCCCAGTGTTTACATACCACAGTAATATTATAACAACCCCACAGACCAGCATATATATACCACAGTAATTTTATACCTCCCCCAGCCCAGTGTTTATATACCACAGTAATTTTATAACAACCCCCCAGACCAGCGTATATACACCACAGTAATTTTATAACACCCCCCAGCCCAGTGTATATATACCACAGTAATTTTATAACACTCCCCAGTCCAGTGTTTATATACCACAGTAATTTTATGACACTCCCCAGCCCAGTGTTTATATACCACAGTAATTTTATGACACTCCGCAGCCCAGTATTTATATACCACAGTCATTTTATCACACTCCCCAGAACAGTGTTTATATACGACAGTAATTTTATAACACTCCCCAGCCCAGTGATTACGTACCACAGTAAGTTTATAACACTCCCCAGAACAGTGTTTATATCCCACAGTAATTTTATTCCACTCCCCCAGCCCACTGTTTATATCCCACAGTAATATTATAACACTCCCCCCAGCCCACTGTTTATATACCACAGAAATTTTATAACACTCCCCCCAGCCCACTGTTTATATACCACAGAAATTTTATAACACTCCCCCCAGCCCACTGTTTATATACCACAGTAATTTTATAACACTCCCCCAGCCCACGGTTTATATCCCACAGTAATTTTATAACTCCCCCCAGCCCAGTGTTTATGTACCACAGTAATTTTATAACACTCCCCAGCCCAGTGTTTACATACCACAGTTAGTTTATAACACTCCCCCAGCCGAGTGTTTATATATCACAGTAATTTTATGACACTCCCCCAGCCCACTGTTTATATCCCACAGTAATTTTATAACACTCCCCCCAGCACACTGTTTATATCCCACAGTAATTTTATAACACTCCCCAGCCCACGGTTTATATCCCACAGTAATTTTATAACATTACCCCCAGCCCCGTGTTTATATACCACAGTAATTTTATAACAGTTCCCCCAGACCAGTGTTTACATACCACAGTAATTTTATAACAATCCCCCAGCCCAGTATTTATATACTACAGTAATTTTATAGTACCCTCCAGACCAGTGTGTATATACCACAGTAATTTTATAACACTCCCCGAGCCGAGTGTTTATATACCACAGTAATTTTATAGCACACCGCAGCCCAGTGATTACGTACCACAGTAATTTTATAACACTCCCCCCAGCCCAGAGATTATACTCCACAGTAATTTTATAACAACCCCCCAGACCAGTGTATATATACCACAGTAATTTTATAACACTCCCCCCAGCCCAGTGTTCAAATACCACAGTAATTTTATAACAACCCCCAGACCAGTGTATATATACAACAGTAATTTTATAACTCCCCCAGCCCAGTGTTTATCTACCACAGTAATTTTATGACACTCCCCAGCCCAGTGATTATATACCACAGTAATTTTATAACACTCCCCCCAGCCCAGTGATTATATACCACAGTAATTTTACAACACTCCGCCCAGCCCAGTGTTTATATACCACAGTAATTTTATAACAACCCCCAGACCAGTGTATATATACAACAGTAATTTTATAACTCCCCCAGCCCAGTGTTTATATACCACAGTAATTGTATAACACTCCCCCCAGCCCAGTGTTTAAATATCACAGTAATTTTATAACACCCCCCAGAGCAGTGTTTACATACCACAGTAATTTTATAACACTCCCCCCAGACGAGTGTTATGATACCACAGTAATTTTATAACACTCCCCCAGCCCACTGTTTATATACCACAGTAATTTTATAACAACCCCCAGCCCAGTGTCTATACACCACCGTAATTTAATAACACTCCCCCCAGACCAGTGTATATATACCACAGTAATTTTATAACACTCCCCCAGCCCAGTGTTTATTTACCACACTAATTTTATAACACTCCCCCAGCCCAGTGTTTATATATCACAGTAATTGTATAACACTCCCCAGCCCAGTGTTTATATACCACAGTAATTTTATAACTCCCCCCAGCCCAGTGTTTATATACCACAGTAATTTTATAACACTCCCCCAGACCAGTGTTTATATACCACAGTAATTTTATAACACTCCCCCCAGTCCAGTGTATATATACCACAGTAATTTTATCACACTCCCCAGCCCAGTTTTTACATTCCACAGTAATTTTATAACACTCCCCAGAACAGTGATTACGTACCACAGTAAGTGTATAACACTCCCCCAGCCCACTGTTTATATCCCCCAGTAATTTTATAACACTCCCCCCAGCCCACTGTTTATATCCCACAGTAATTTTATAACACTCCCCCAGCCCACGGTTTATATCCCACAGTAATTTTATAACACTCCCCCCAGCCCACTGTTTATATCCCCCAGTAATTTTATAACACTCCCCCCAGCCCACTGTTTATATCCCACAGTAATTTTATAACACTCCCCCCAGCCCACTGTTTACATACCACAGTAATTTTATAACACTCCCCAGCCCAGTGTATATATACCACAGTAATTTTATAACACTCCCCCCAGCCCAGTGTTTATATACCACAGTAATTTTATAACACTCCCCCCAGCCCACTGTTTACATACCACAGTAATTTTATAACTCCCCCCAGCCCAGTGTTTATATACCACAGTAATTTTATAACACTCCCCCCAGCCCACTGTGTATATCCCACAGTAATTTTATAACACTCGCCCCAGCCCAGTGATTATATTCCACAGTAATTTTATAACACTCCCCCAGCCCAATGTTTATATACCACAGTCATTTTATAACAACCCCCAGACCAGTGTTTATATACCACAGTAATTGAATAACACTCCCCAATGCCCAGGTGTTTATATTCCACAGTAATTTTATAACACTCCCACCAGCCCACTGTTTATATCCCACAGTTATTTTATAACACTCCCCCCAGACCAGTGTTTATATACCACAGTAATTTTATAACACTCCCCCAGCCCACTGTTTATATCCCACAGTAATTTTATAACACTCCCCCCCAGCCCAGTGTTTATATACCACAGTAATTTTATAACACTCCCCCAGCCCACTGTTTATCTACCACAGTAATTTTATAACACTCCCCAAGCCCAGTGTTTATATACCACAGTAATTTTATAACACTCCCCAAGCCCAGTGTTTGTATACCACAGTAATTTTATAACACCCCCGAGCCCAGTGTTTACATACCACAGTAATATTATAACAACCCCACAGACCAGCGTATACATACCACAGTAATTTTATAACTCCCCCAGCCCAGTGTTTATACACCACAGTAATTTTATATGACCCCCCAGCCCAGTGTATATATACCACAGTAATTCTATAACACTCCCCAGCCCAGTGTTTATATACCACAGTAATTTTATAACACCCCCCAGCCCAGTGTATATATACCACAGTAATTCTATAACACTCCCCCAGCCCACTGTTTATATACCACAGTAATTTTATAACACTCCCCCCAGTCCAGTGTTTATATACCACAGAAATTGTATGACACTCCCCAGCCCAGTGTTTACATACCACAGTAATTTTATAACACTCCCCCAGCCCAGTGTTTATATACCACAGTAATTTTATGACACTCCCCAGCCCAGTGTTTACATACCACAGTAATTTTATGACACTCCCCAGCCCAGTATTCATATACCACAGTAATTTTATAGCATTCCCCAGCCCAGTGTTTATGTACCACAGTAAGTTTATAACACTTCCCAGAACAGTGTTTATATCCCACAGTAATTTTATAACACTCCCCCAGCCCACTGTTTATATCCCACAGTAATTTTATAACACTCCCCCCCAGCCCAGTGTTTATATACCACAGTAATTTAATCATACTCCCCCAGCCCACGGTTTATATCCCACAGTTATTTTATAACACTCCCCCCAGACCAGTGTTTGTATACCACAGTAATTTTATAACACTCCCCCAGCCCACTGTTTATATACCACTGTAATTTTATAACACTCCCCCGCCCACTGTTTATATACCACAGTAATTTTATAACACTCCCCAAGCCCAGTGTTGACATACCACAGTAATTTTATAACAGTCCCCCCAGACCAGTGTTTACATACCACAGTAATTTTATAACAATCACCCAGCCCAGTATTTATATACTACAGTAATTTTATAGCACCCCCCCAGACCAGTGTTTGTATACCACAGTAATTTTATGACACTCCCCAGCCCAGTGTTTACATACCACAGTAATTTTATGACACTCCCCAGCCCAGTATTTATATACCACAGTCATTTTATCACACTCCCCAGAACAGTGTTTATATACTACATTAATTTTATAACACTCCCCAGCCCAGTGATTACGTACCACAGTAAGTTTATAACACTCCCCAGAACAGTGTTTATATCCCACAGTAAGTTTATAACACTCCCCCAGCCCACTGTTTATATACCACAGTAATTTTATAACATTCCCTCAGCCCAGTGTGTACATACCACAGTAATTTTATAACAGTCCCCCCAGACCAGTGTTTACATACCACAGTAATTTTATACCAATCCCCCAGCCCAGTATTTATATACCACAGTAATTTTATAGCACCCCCCCAGACCAGTGTTTACATACCACAGTGATTTTATCGCACTCCGCAGCCCAGTGATTACGTACCACAGTAATTTTATAACACTCTCCCCAGCCCAGAGATTATATACCACAGTAATTTTATAACAACCCCCCAGACCAGTGGATATATACCACAGTAATTGATTAACACTCCCCCCAGCCCAGTTTTTATATATCACAGTAATTTTATAACTCCACCCAGCCCAGTGTTTATATACCACAGTAATATTATAACAACCCCCCAGACCAGCGTATATACACCACAGTAATTTTATATCACTCCCCAGCCCAGTGTTTATATACCACAGTAATTGTAGAACACTTCCACAGCCGAGTGTTTATATACCACAGTAATTTTATGACACTCCGCAGCCCAGTATTTATATACCACAGTAATTTTATCACACTCCCCAGAACAGTGTTTATATCCCACAGTAATTTTATAACACTCCCCCAGCCCACTGTTTATATCCCACAGTAATTTTATAACACTCCCCCCAGCCCACTGTTTATATCCCACAGTAATTTTATAACACTCCCCCAGCCCACGGTTTATATCCCACAGTAATTTTATAACTCCCCCCAGCCCAGTGTTTATATACCACAGTAATTTTATAACACTCCCCCCAGCCCACTGTTTATATCCCACAGTAATTTTATAACACTCCCCCAGCCCACGGTTTATATCCCACAGTAATTTTATAACTCCCCCCAGCCCAGTGTTTATATACCACAGTAATTTTATAACACTCCCCAGCCCAGTATTTATATACCACAGTCATTTTATCACACTCCCCAGAACAGTGTTTATATACTACAGTAATTTTATAACACCCCCCAGCCCAGTGATTACGTACCACAGTAAGTTTATAACACTCCCCAGAACAGTGTTTATATCCCACAGTAATTTTATAACACTCCCCCAGCCCACTGTTTATATCCCACAGTAATGTTATAGCACTCCCCCTGCCCAGTGTTTATAAACCATAGTAATTTTATAACACTCCCCCAGCCCACTATTTATATACCACAGTAATTTAATAACACCCCGCCAGACCAGTGTTTACATACCACAGTAATTTTAGAACACTCCCCCAGCCCAGAGATTATGTACCACAGTAATTGTAGAACACTTCCCCAGACCAGTGTTTATATACCACAGTAATTTTATAACACTCCCCAGCCCAGTGTTTATATCCCACAGTAATTTTATAACACTCCCCCAGCCCACTGTTTATATACCACAGTAATTTTATAACATTCCCTCAGCCCAGTGTTTACATACCACAGTAATTTTATAACAGTCCCCCCAGACCAGTGTTTACATACCACAGTAATTTTATACCAATCCCCCAGCCCAGTATTTATATACCACAGTAATTTTATAGCACCCCCCCAGACCAGTGTTTACATACCACAGTAAATTTATCGCACTCCGCAGCCCAGTGATTACGTACCACAGTAATTTTATAACACTCTCCCCAGCCCAGAGATTATATACCACAGTAATTTTATAACAACCCCCCAGACCTGTGTATATATACCACAGTAATTGTATAACACTCCCCCCAGCCCAGTTTTTATATACCACAGTAATTTTATAACTCCACCCAGCCCAGTGTTTATATACCACAGTAATTTTATAGCACCCCCCAGACCAGTGTTTATATACCACAGTAATTTTATAACACCCCCCAGCCCAGTGTTTACATACCACAGTAATATTATAACAACCCCACAGACCAGCGTATATATACCACAGTAATTTTATACCTCCCCCAGCCCAGTGTTTATATACCACAGTAATTTTATAACAACCCCACAGACCAGCGTATATATACCACAGTAATTTTATACCTCCCCCAGTCCAGTGTTTATATACCATAGTAATTTTATAACACTCCCCAGCCCAGTGTTTATATACCACAGTAAGTTTATGACACTCCGCAGCCCAGTATTTATATACCACAGTAATTTTATAACACTCCCCAGCCCAGTGATTACGTACCACAGTAATTTTATAACACTCCCCCAGCCCACTGTTTATATCCCACAGTAATTTTACAACACTCCCCCCAGCCCACTGTTTATATCCCACAGTAATTTTATAACACTCCCCCAGCCCACGGTTTATATCCCACAGTAATTGTATCACTCCCCCTAGCCCAGTGTTTATGTACCACAGTAATTTTATAACACTCCCCAGCCCAGTGTTTACATACCACAGTAATTTTATAACACTCCCCAGACCAGTGTTTATATACCACAGTAATTTTAGAACACTCCCCCAGCCCAGAGATTATGTACCACAGTAATTTAATAACACTCCCCCAGACCAGTGTTTATATACCACAGTAATTTAATAACACTCCCCCAGACCAGTGTTTATATACCACAGTAATTTTATAACACTTCCCCAGACCAGTGTTTATATACCACAGTAATTTAATAACACTCCCCCAGACCAGTGTTTACATACCACAGTAATTTTATAACACTCCCCCAGCCCAGTGTTTATATACCACAGTAATTTTATAACACTCCCCCAGCCCAGTGTTTATATACCACAGTAATTGTAGAACACTTCCCCAGACCAGAGTTTATATACCACAGTAATTTAATAACACTCCCCCAGCCGAGTGTTTATATACCACAGTACTTTTATGACACTCCCCAGCCCAGTGTTTACATACCACAGTAATTTTAGAACACTCCCCCAGACCAGTGTTTACATACCACAGTAATTTTATAACACTCCCCCAGCCCAGTGTTTATATACCACAGTAATTTAATAACACTCCCCCAGACCAGTGTTTATATACCACAGTAATTTTATAACACTTTCCCAGACCAGTGTTTATATACCACAGTAATTTAATAACACTCCCCCAGCCGAGTGTTTATATACCACAGTACTTTTATGACACTCCCCAGCCCAGTGTTTACATACCACAGTAATTTTAGAACACTCCCCCAGACCAGTGTTTACATACCACAGTAATTTTATAACACTCCCCAGCCCAGTGTTTACATACCACAGTAATTTTATAACACTCCCCCAGACCAGTGTTTACATACCACAGTAATTTTCTAAAACCCCGCGGCCCAGTGTTTATGTACCACAGTAATTGTATGACACCCCCCAGCCCAGTGTTTACATACCACAGTAATATTATAACAACCCCACAGACCAGCGTATATATACCACAGTAATTTTACAACAACGCCCCAGACCAGCGTATATACACCACAGTAATTTTATAACACCCCCCAGTCCAGCATATATACACCACAGTAATTTTATAACACTCCCCAGCCCAGTGTTTATATACCACAGTAATTTTATAACACTCCCCCAGCCCACTGTTTATATTCCACAGTAATTTTATAACACTCCCCAGTCCAGTGTTTATATACCACAGTAAGTGTATGACTGTCCCCAGTGCAGTGTTTATATACCACAGTAATTTTATAACACTCCCCCAGCCCACGGTTTATATCCCACAGTAATTTTATAACTCCCCCTGCCCAATGTTTATAAACCAGAGTAATTTTTTAACATTAACCCCAGCCGAGTGTTTATATACCACAGTAATTGTCTAACACTCCCCCCAGCCCAGTGTTTATATACCACAGTAATTGTATAACAACCCCCCAGACCAGTGTATATATACCACAGTAATTGTATAACACTCCCCCCAGCCCAGTTGTTATATACCACAGTAATATTATAGCACCCCCCAGACCAGTGTTTATATACCACAGTAATTTTATAACACCCCGCAGCCCAGTGTTTATGTACCACAGTAATTGTATGACACCCCCCAGCCCAGTGTTTACATACCACAGTAATATTGAAACAACCCCCCAGACCAGCGTATATACACCACAGTAATTTTATAACGCCCCCCAGCCCAGTGTATATATACCACAGTAATTTTAAAACACTCCCCAGCCCAGTGTATATATACCACAGTAATTTTATAACACTGCCCCCAGTCCAGTGTTTATATACCACAGTAATTGTATGACTGTCCCCAGTGCAGTGTTTATATACCACAGTAATTTTATAACACTCCCCCAGCCCACGGTTTATATACCACAGTAATTGTATAACACTCCCCCAGACCAGTGTGTATATACCACAGTAATTTTATAACACTCCCGCAGCCGAGTGTTTATATACCACAGTAATTTTATGACACTCCCCAGCCCAGTGTTTGTATACCACAGTAATTTTATGACACTCCCCAGCCCAGTGTTTACATACCACAGTAATTTTATGACACTCCCCAGACCAGTATTTATATACCACAGTCATTTTATAACACTCCCCAGAACAGTGTTTATATACGACAGTAATTTTATAACACTCCCCAGCCCAGTGATGACGTACCACAGTAAGTTTATAACACTCCCCAGAACAGTGCTTATATCCCACAGTAGTTTTATAACACTCCCCCAGCCCACTGTTTATATCCCACAGTTATTTTATAACACTCCTCAGCCCAGTGTATATACACCACAGTAATTTTATAACACCCCCCAGCCCAGTGTATACATACCACAGTAATTTTATAACACTCCCCAACCCAGTGTTTATATACCACAGTAATTTTATGACACTCCGCAGCCCAGTATTTATATACCACAGTCATTTTATCACACTCCCCAGAACAGTGTTTATATACGACAGTAATTTTATAACACTCCCCAACCCAGTGTTTATATACCACAGTAATTTTATGACACTCCCCAGCCCAGTGTTTATATACCACAGTAATTTTATGACACTCCGCAGCCCAGTATTTATATACCACAGTCATTTTATCACACTCCCCAGCCCAGTGTTTATATACCACAGTAATTTTATGACACTCCCCAGCCCAGTGTTTATATACGACAGTAATTTTATAACACTCCCCAACCCAGTGTTTATATACCACAGTAATTGTATAACACTCCCCAATGCCCAGTGTTTATATACCACAGTAATTTTATAACACTCCCCCAGCCCACTGTTTATATCCCACAGTAATTTTATAACACTCCCCCCAGCCCACGGTTTATATCCCACAGTAATTTTATAACATTACCCCCAGCCGAGTGTTTATATACCACAGTAATTGTATAACACTCCCCCAGCCCACTATTTATATACCACAGTAATTTTATAACACTCCCCCAGACCAGTGTTTACATACCACAGTAATTTTAGAACACTCCCCCAGACCAGTGTTTACATACCACAGTAATTTTATAACACTCCCCCAGACCATTGTTTACGTACCACAGTAATTTTCTTACACCCCGCGGCCCAGTGTTTATGTACCACAGTAATTGTATGACACCCCCCAGCCCAGTGTTTACATAACACAGTAATTTTATAACAACCCCCCAGACCAGCGTATATATACCACAGTAATTTTATAATACCCCCCAGTCCAGTGTATATATACCACAGTAATATTATAACAACCCCCCAGACCAGCGTATATATACCACAGTAATTTTATAACAACCCCCCAGACCAGCGTATATATACCACAGTAATTTTATAACTCCCCCAGCCCAGTGTTTATATACCACAGTAATTTTACAACAACCCCCCAGTCCAGCGTATATACACCACAGTAATTTTATAACACTCCCCAGCCCAGTGTTTATATACTACAGTAATTTTATAACACTCCCCAGAACAGTGTTTATATCCCATAGTAATTTTATAACACTCCCCCCAGCCCACTGTTTACATTCCACAGTAATTTTATAACTCCCCCCAGCCCACTGTTTATATCCCACAGTAATTTAAAAACACTCCCCCTGCCCAGTGTTTATAAACCAGAGTAATTTTTTACACTCCCCCAGACCAGTGTTAACATACCACAGTAATTTTTTAACACTCCCCAAGCCCAGTGTTTATATACCACAGTAATTTTATAACACTCCCCGCAGCCCAGTTTTTATATACCACAGTAATTTTATAACACTCCCCCCAGCCCAGTGTTTATATACCACAGGAATTTTATAACTCCGCCCAGCCCAGTGTTTATATACCACAGTAATTTTATAACATTCCCCCCAGCCCAGTGTTTATATACCACAGTAATTTTATAACATTCCCCCCAGCCCAGTGTTTATATCCCACAGTAATTTTATAATTCCCCCCAGCTCAGTGTTTATATACCACAGTAATTTTATAACTCCGCCCAGCCCAGTGTTTATATACCACAGTAATTTTATGACACTCCCCAGACCAGTGTTTATATACCACAGTAATTTTATAACACTCCCCAATTCCCAGTGGTTATATACCACAGTAATTTTATAACACTCCCCCAGCCCAGTGTTTATATACCACAGTAATTTTACAACACTCCCCAATGCCCTGTGTTCATATACCACAGCAATTTCATAACACTCCCACAGCCCAGTGTTTATATACCACAGTAATTTCATAACACTCCCCCAGACCAGTGTTTATATACCACAGTAATTTCATAACACTCCCCCAGCCCAGTGTTTATATACCACAGTAATTTTATAACACTCCCCCAGCCCAGTGTTTATATACCACAGTAATTTTAAAACACTCCCCAATGCCCAGT
The DNA here is from genome assembly GCF_037043375.1 of Chiloscyllium plagiosum. NCBI lineage: Eukaryota > Metazoa > Chordata > Chondrichthyes > Orectolobiformes > Hemiscylliidae > Chiloscyllium > Chiloscyllium plagiosum. The sequence goes on along the minus strand of NW_028270139.1, from coordinate 176,628,753 downwards.
GTTTATATATCACAGTAATTTTATAACACCCCCCCATCCAAGTGTTTATATACCACAGTAATTTTATAACACTCCCCAATGCCCAGTGTTTATATATCACAGTAATTTTATAACACCCCCCCATCCAAGTGTTTATATACCACAGCAATTTCATAACACTCCCACAGCCCAGTGTTTATATACCACAGTGATTTTATAACACTCCCCAGCCCAGTGTTTATATACCACAGTAATTTCATAACACTCCCCCAGACCAGTGTTTATATACCACAGTAATTTCATAACACTCCCCCAGCCCAGTGTTTATATACCACAGTAATTTCATAACACTCCCCCAGACCAGTGTTTATATACCACAGTAATTTTATAACACTCCCCCAGACCAGTGTTTATATACCACAGTAATTTTATAACACTCCACAGACCAGTGTTTATATACCACAGTAATTTTATAACTCTCCCCAATGCCCAGTGTTTATATACCACAGTAATTTTATAACCCTCCCCCAGACCAGTGTTTATATACCACAGTAATTTTATAACACTCCCCAAAGCCCAGTGTTTATATACCACAGTAATTATATATCACTCCCCAGCCCAGTGTTTATATACCACAGTAATTTTATAACACTCCCCCAGACCTGTGTTTATATACCACAGTAATTTTATGACACTCCCCAGACCAGTGTTTATATACCACAGTAATTTTATAACACTCCCCAATTCCCAGTGATTATATACCACAGTAATTTTATAACACTCCCCCAGCCCAGTGTTTATATACCACAGTAATTTTATAACACTCCCCAGCCCAGTGTATATATACCACAGTAATTTCATAACACTCCCCCAGCCTAATGTTTATATACCACAGTAATTTTATAACACCCCCCAGCCCAGTGTATATATACCACAGTAATTTTATAACACTCCCCAACCCAGTGTTTATATACCACAGTAATTTTATAACACTCCCCAATGCCCAGTGTTTATATACCACAGTAATTTTATAACACTCCCCAGCCCAGTGTTTATATACCACAGTAATTTTATAACACCCCCCCATCCAAGTGCTTATATAGCACAGTAATTTTATAACACTCCCCAATGCCCAGTGTTTATATACCACAGTAATTTTATAACACTCCCCAGACCAGTGTTTATATACCACAGTAATTTTATAACATCCCCCAACCCCAGTGTTTATATACCACAGTAATTTTTTGACACGCCCCCAGCCCAGTGTTTATATCCCACAGTAATTGTATAACACGCCCTAAAGCTCAGTGTTTACATAACACAGTAATTTTATAACATTCCCCAGCCAAGTGATTATATTCCACAATAATTTTATAACACTCCCCATACCAGTGTTTATATACCACAGTAATTTTATAACACGCCCCAGACCAGTGTTAAAATACCACAGTAATTTTATAACACTCCCCAGACCAGTATATATATACCGCAGTAATTTTATAACACTCCCCCATCCAAGTGATTATATACCACAGTAATTTTATAACACTCCCCAATGCCCAGTGTTTATATACCACAGTAATTGTATATCACTCCCCAACCCAGTGTATATATACCACAGTAATTTTCTCCCACTCCCCAATGCCCAGTGTTTATATACCACAGTAATTTTATAACACTCCCCAGCCCACGGTTTATATCCCACAGTAATTTTATAACCCCCCCCAGCCCAGTGTTTATATACCACAGTAATTTTATAACACTTACCAAAGCCCAGTGTTTATATACCACAGTAATTGTATAACACTCCCCAGACCAGTGTTTATATACCACAGTAATTTTATAAGACTTCCCAATACCAGTGTTTATATACCACAGTAATTTTATAACACTCCCCCAGACCAGTGTTTATATACCACAGTAATTTTATAACACCCCCCAGCCCAGTGTATATATACCACAGTAATTTTATAACACTCCCCAATGCCCAGTGTTTATATACCACAGTAATTTTATAACACTCACCCAGACCAGTGTTTATATACCACAGTAATTTTATAACACTCCCCAAAGCCCCGTGTTTATTTACCACAGTAATTTTATAACACTCCCCAATGCCCAGTGTTTATATACCACAGTAATTTTATAACACTCCCCAAAGCCAAGTCTTTATATACCACAGTAATTTTATAACACTCCCCAAAGCCCAGTGTTTATATACCACAGTAATTTTATAACACTCCCCCCAGCCCAGTGTATATATACCACAGTAATTTTATAACACTCCCCAAAGCCCAGTGTTTATATACCACAGTAATTTTAAAACACTCCCCCCAGCCCAGTGTATATATACCACAGTAATTTTATAACACTCCCCAGCCCAGTGTTTATGTACCACAGTAATTTTATAACACTCCCCAGCCCAGTGTTTATATACCACAGTAATTTATAACACTCTCCAATGCCCAGTGTTTATTTACCACAGTAATTTTATAACACTCCCCAATGCCCAGTGTTTATATACCACAGTAATTGTATAACACTCCCCAGTCCAGTGTTTATATACCACAGTAATTTTATAACACTTCCCAAGACCAGTGTTTATATACCACAGTAATTTTATAACACTCCCCCAGACCAGTGTTTATATACCACAGTAATTTTATAACACCCCCCAGCCCAGTGTATATATACCACAGTAATTTTATAACACTCCCCAATGCCCAGTGTTTATATACCACAGTAATTTTATAACACTCACCCAGACCAGTGTTTATATACCACAGTAATTTTATAACACTCCCCAAAGCCCCGTGTTTATTTACCACAGTAATTTTATAACACTCCCCAATGCCCAGTGTTTATATACCACAGTAATTTTATAACACTCCCCAAAGCCAAGTCTTTATATACCACAGTAATTGTATAACACTCCCCAGCCCAGTGTTTATATATCACAGTAATTTTATAACACTCCCCAAAGCCCAGTGTTTATATACCACAGTAATTTTATAACACTCCCCCCAGCCCAGTGTATATATACCACAGTAATTTTATAACACTCCCCAAAGCCCAGTGTTTATATACCACAGTAATTTTATAACACTCCCCCAGCCCAGTGTTTATATACCACAGTAATTTTATAACACTCCCCCCAGCCCAGTGTATATATACCACAGTAATTTTATAACACTCCCCAGCCCAGTGTTTATGTACCACAGTAATTTTATAACACTCCCCAGCCCAGTGTTTATATACCACAGTAATTTTATAAGACTTCCCAATACCAGTGTTTATATACCACAGTAATTTTATAACACTCCCCCAGACCAGTGTTTATATACCACAGTAATTTTATAACACCCCCCAGCCCAGTGTATATATACCACAGTAATTTTATAACACTCCCCAATGCCCAGTGTTTATATACCACAGTAATTTTATAACACTCACCCAGACCAGTGTTTATATACCACAGTAATTTTATAACACTCCCCAAAGCCCCGTGTTTATTTACCACAGTAATTTTATAACACTCCCCAATGCCCAGTGTTTATATACCACAGTAATTTTATAACACTCCCCAAAGCCAAGTCTTTATATACCACAGTAATTTTATAACACTCCCCAAAGCCCAGTGTTTATATACCACAGTAATTTTATAACACTCCCCCCAGCCCAGTGTATATATACCACAGTAATTTTATAACACTCCCCAAAGCCCAGTGTTTATATACCACAGTAATTTTAAAACACTCCCCCCAGCCCAGTGTATATATACCACAGTAATTTTATAACACTCCCCAGCCCAGTGTTTATGTACCACAGTAATTTTATAACACTCCCCAGCCCAGTGTTTATATACCACAGTAATTTATAACACTCTCCAATGCCCAGTGTTTATTTACCACAGTAATTTTATAACACTCCCCAATGCCCAGTGTTTATATACCACAGTAATTGTATAACACTCCCCAGTCCAGTGTTTATATACCACAGTAATTTTATAACACTTCCCAAGACCAGTGTTTATATACCACAGTAATTTTATAACACTCCCCCAGACCAGTGTTTATATACCACAGTAATTTTATAACACCCCCCAGCCCAGTGTATATATACCACAGTAATTTTATAACACTCCCCAATGCCCAGTGTTTATATACCACAGTAATTTTATAACACTCACCCAGACCAGTGTTTATATACCACAGTAATTTTATAACACTCCCCAAAGCCCCGTGTTTATTTACCACAGTAATTTTATAACACTCCCCAATGCCCAGTGTTTATATACCACAGTAATTTTATAACACTCCCCAAAGCCAAGTCTTTATATACCACAGTAATTGTATAACACTCCCCAGCCCAGTGTTTATATATCACAGTAATTTTATAACACTCCCCAAAGCCCAGTGTTTATATACCACAGTAATTTTATAACACTCCCCCCAGCCCAGTGTATATATACCACAGTAATTTTATAACACTCCCCAAAGCCCAGTGTTTATATACCACAGTAATTTTATAACACTCCCCCAGCCCAGTGTTTATATACCACAGTAATTTTATAACACTCCCCCCAGCCCAGTGTATATATACCACAGTAATTTTATAACACTCCCCAGCCCAGTGTTTATGTACCACAGTAATTTTATAACACTCCCCAGCCCAGTGTTTATATACCACAGTAATTTATAACACTCTCCAATGCCCAGTGTTTATATACCACAGTAATTTTATAACACTCCCCAATGCCCAGTGTTTATATACCACAGTAATTTTATAACACTCCCCCCAGACCAGTGTTTATATACCACAGTAATTGCATAACACTCCCCAGTCCAGTGTTTATATACCACAGTAATTGTATAACTCTCCCCCGAGCCCAGTGTTTATATACCACAAGAATTTTATAACACTCCCAAGCCCAGTGTTTACGTAACACAGTAATTTTATAACACTCCCCCAACCCCAGTGTTTATATACCACAGTAATTTTATAACACTCCCCAGACCAGTGTTTATATACTACAGTAATTTTATAACACGCCCTAAAGCTCAGTGTTTACATAACACAGTAATTTTATAACATTCCCCAGCCAAGTGATTATATTCCACAATAATTTTATAACACTCCCCAGCCCAGTGTTTTTTACCACAGTAATTTTATAACATCCCCCAAGTCCAGTGTTTATATACCACAGTAATTTTATAACACTCCCCCAGACCAGTGTTTATATACCACAGTAATTTTATAACACCCCCCAGCCCAGTGTATATATATACCACAGTAATTTTATAACACTCCCCAATGCCCAGTGTTTATATACCACAGTAATTTTATAACACTCACCCAGACCAGTGTTTATATACCACAGTAATTTTATAACACTCCCCAAAGCCCCGTGTTTATTTACCACAGTAATTTTATAACACTCCCCAATGCCCAGTGTTTATATACCACAGTAATTTTATAACACTCCCCAAAGCCAAGTCTTTATATACCACAGTAATTGTATAACACTCCCCAGCCCAGTGTTTATATATCACAGTAATTTTATAACACTCCCCAAAGCCCAGTGTTTATATACCACAGTAATTTTATAACACTCCCCCCAGCCCAGTGTATATATACCACAGTAATTTTATAACACTCCCCAAAGCCCAGTGTTTATATACCACAGTAATTTTATAACACTCCCCCAGCCCAGTGTTTATATACCACAGTAATTTTATAACACTCCCCCCAGCCCAGTGTATATATACCACAGTAATTTTATAACACTCCCCAGCCCAGTGTTTATATACCACAGTAATTTATAACACTCTCCAATGCCCAGTGTTTATATACCACAGTAATTTTATAACACTCCCCAATGCCCAGTGTTTATATACCACAGTAATTTTATAACACTCCCCCCAGACCAGTGTTTATATACCACAGTAATTGCATAACACTCCCCAGTCCAGTGTTTATATACCACAGTAATTGTATAACTCTCCCCCGAGCCCAGTGTTTATATACCACAAGAATTTTATAACACTCCCAAGCCCAGTGTTTACGTAACACAGTAATTTTATAACACTCCCCCAACCCCAGTGTTTATATACCACAGTAATTTTATAACACTCCCCAGACCAGTGTTTATATACTACAGTAATTTTATAACACGCCCTAAAGCTCAGTGTTTACATAACACAGTAATTTTATAACATTCCCCAGCCAAGTGATTATATTCCACAATAATTTTATAACACTCCCCAGCCCAGTGTTTTTTACCACAGTAATTTTATAACATCCCCCAAGTCCAGTGTTTATATACCACAGTAATTTTATAACACTCCCCCAGCCCAGTGTTTATATACCACAGTAATTTTATAACATTCCCCCAGCCCAGTGTATATATACCACAGTAATTTTATAACTCCCCAGACCAGTGTTTATATACCACAGTAATTTTATAACTCCCCCCCAGCCCAGTGCTTATATACTACAATAATTTTATATCACTCCCCCCAGACCAGTGTTTATATACCACAGTAATTTTATAACTCCCCCCCCCCAGCCCAGTGTTTATATACCACAGTAATTTTATAACACCCCCCAGATCAGTGTTTGTATACCACAGTAAGTTTATGACAACCTCCCCCCCAGCGCAGTGTTTATGTACAACAGTAATTTTGTAACCACTTCCCCAGACCAGTGTTTGGGGTTATATTACTGTGGTATATAACCCAAAAGGAGTTTCAGTGTTTTATAAACCTCCATTTTGTTTCATTGCTTTATATATCCCCCCATTTATTTTAAGTGCTTTTTACCCCCTACCCACTTTCAGTGTTTGATAAAACCCCCCCACAACTCAGTTTCAGCATTTTATAAACCCCCCCATTTTCTTTCATGTTGCGGCTGTACAGGACATTGGTTAGGCCACTGTTGGAATATTGCGTCCAATTCTGGTCTCCTCCTTATCAGAAAGATGTTGTGAAACTTGAACGGGTTCAGAAAAGATTTACAAGGATGTTGCCAGGGTCGGAGGATCTGAGCTACAGGGAGAGGCTGAACAGGCTGGGGCTGTTTTCCCTGGAGCGTCGGAGGCTGAGGGGTGACCTTATGAGGGGCGACCGTATGAGGGGTATGGATAGGATACATCGACAAAGTCTATTCCCTGTGGTGGGGGAGAGGGTTTTAGGGGAAAGATATATCAAAAAAAGAAACCTAAGGGGCAACTTTTCCACGCAGAGGGTGGTGCCTGTATGGAATGAGGACGTGGAGGAGGTTGGTACAATTACAACATTTAAAAGGCATTTGGATGGGTATATGAATAGAAAGGGTTTGGAGGGATATGGGCCGTGTGCTGGCAGGTGGGACTAGATTAGGTTCGGATATCTGGTCGGCATGGACGTGTTGGACCGAAGGGTCTGTTTCCGTGCTGTACATCTCTATGACTCTGACTCTCTCACCTGCTGAACGAGTCTGACCAAAACTATAAATATAGCTCTCAGGAAATATTATGGAGCATCCTTCTCCACTTTGGCTGCACCACCAAGTTTGTCACCACCCTTCCCCTGCTCCACGATGACATGGCAAATGGCTCCACTAACCCATTCCTCCGACCAGTTGGGACCGGTGTCAAGCAGGGCTGTATCATTGCCCCAACACTCTCGATCAACCTCATTGCAACGCTTCACCTCACCACCGACAAACTCCCCGCTGAAGTGGAGCTAACTGACAGGACCAGCAGGAAATTATTCAACATCCACTATCTTCAAACCAAAACCAAACTCACCCCAATCATTGAGCTGTAGTACACAGATGATGCTTGTGTAGATGCAGTGTCAGAGGATGTACTACAGACCATAATCAGCACCTTTACACAGCACGGGTCTCATCCTGAACATCCACAAGACAAAGATCCTTCATCAATCTGGCCTGGCATTGTACAGCAAGCCCCTGATCATCAAGATCCATAGGGGCAGGCCTTAGACAATGTCGACCACTTCCAGTACCTCGGGAGTGTCCAATCGGCCAAAGTAGCTCTTGATGAAGTGATCCAGCACCGCCTGTAGTCTGCTAGCACAGCCTTTGGCTGAGAAAAAGGGTGTCTGCGGTCAACAACATCATAGTTTACAGAGCTGTGGTCCTGCCCTCCTACATGGCTCTGAGAAGTGGACTGTCTACAGCATTGGAGCAGTGCCACCAAGGATACCTCTGCAAGATCCTGGAAATCTGCTGGGAAGAAAGACACACCAGCACCAGAGTCCTTGACCAGGCCAACATCTCAGTGTTGAGGCACTGACCCACCTCACCCTCCTTGATTAGCTATGGTGGGCTGAGCACAACATCTGCATGACTGACACAAAACTCTTCAAGCATTCGCTCTACTCCCAGCTTTGAAATGGCACACAGGCCCAAGGTGGACAGAAGAACTGCTTCAGTGGTACCCTCAAGCCTCACTGGCGAAGTATGGCATTTAGATCAATGCCTGGGAATCACTGACCCAAGACCATCCAAAATGGAGGAAGAGCCATCCATGACAGTGTCAAGCACTTTGAGATTTGCTGTGAGAAAAATATGGATGCAGGCGGAACCCTAAAGGAGCACGCTTCCACACCAGTGCCACATGTACTCAGTCCCATGGCTACCACCTGCCCCAAGTGTAGCAGAGCCTGGAGTCACCACTTCAGTCTGTACAGCCACCTAGAGACTCATCCTGAGGGTGGAAAAGAGTCATCTTTGTCTGTGAGGAATTGGCAACGATGATGAAGATGATAATGATTACAGTACAAACTGAGGTCATTCATCCCATTGTCTCTGCACCAATTAACAAAGATCTGACGATACACTAATCCTATATTACAGTTACAGCCCTGGAGAATTACAGAACATAGATGGAGATGTGTTGCTGGAAAAGCGCAGCAGGTCAGGCAGCATCTAGGGAACAGGAAAATCGACGTTTCGGGCATTAGCCCTTCTTCAGGAATGTTTTTGGTACTTACTGTCTTTAATTTCCGATATGGCGAGGAAGAACTGTTTGTTTAGTTTATGGATCCTTCTGTGGATGAAGAACAGTAGAGGTCCTTTACAGGTCTGTGAGAGTGTTGTCCTGAGCTGGGGTAGGTCGAGTTGCAGGGAATGTAGATAGTGGCGCATGGCTGCAAGCGTGGAGTGGAGGATCCGGAGGGAGGTCCGTTGCTGGAGGCTTCGGATTTGTTGTAGGTACTGGTTGTCCTGATTGGGTCCAAGTTTTGTTGGTCGGAACGTAGTCCGGAGTCCGTGCGGGATCAGTCGGTTCCGTAGGCAGGTGCTGAGGAAGGAGATGTGGCTATGGTAGCGAGTCTGTTTGAGAATGTGGCTGAAGAGCTTCTGTGCAGAGGAGATGACCTGGGGTGTGCAGTGAGAGAGGGACTCACTGAAACCTTTGTAGAGGGAGAAAGAGAGCTTCTTCAAGGAAGGCATCCTTGTAAGAGGATTCGCAGTAGGTTGAAATCTTTGAGGAGAAAGTGAGGTCTGCAGATGCTGGAGATCAGAGATGGAAATGTGTTGCTGGAGAAGCGCAGCAGGTCAGGCAGCATCTAGGGAACAGGAGAATCGACGTTTCGGGCATTAGCCCTTCTTCAGGAATTACAGAACATAGAATAGTACAGGCCCTTCGGCCCACAATGTTGTGTCGAGCATTTATCGTAATCTCAGACCAAACTAACCTACACACTCCTCAATTTACTGCCGTCCATGTGCTTGTCCAGCAATCGCTTCAATGTCCCTAATGTCCCTGACTCTACTCCCACTGCTGGCAGTGCATTCCACACACCCCCCACTCTCGGTGTAAAGAACCTACCTCTGACATCTCCCCTAAACCTTCCTCCAATCACCTTAAAATTATGATCTGTCGTGACAGCCACTTCTGCCCTGTGGAAAAGTCTCTGGCTATCTACTCTATCGATGCCTCTCATGTACACCTCCATCAAGTCACCTCTCTTCCTTCTTCTCTCCAGTGTGAAAAGCCCAAGCTCACTCAACCTTTCTTCATAAGACAGGCTCTCCAGTCCAGGCAGCATCCTGGGAAATCTCCTCTGCACAGAATATTCCAAGTGTGGTCTAACCAGGGTTTGAAACAGCTGCAGCAAAACCTCACAGCTCTTAAACTCAATCCCCTGTTCATGAAAGGCAAAACATGCCTTCTTAACAACCCTATCAACTTGGGTGGCAACTTTGAGGGATCTATGTACGTGGTCCCCAAGATCCCTCTGTTTCTCCACACTGACAAGAATCCTATCTGACCCTGTATTCAACATTCAAATTCCACCTTCCAAACTGAATCACTTCGTATTTATCCAGGTTGAACGCTATCTGCCACTTCTCAGCCCAGCTCTGCATCCTGTCAATGTCTGGTTGTAATCTGCAACAGCACTCGACACTATCTATAACACCACCGACCGTTGTGTCATCAGCAAACTTACTAACCCACCCTTCTTCACTTCTTCAACCAAGTCATTTATTAAAACTACAAAGAGCAGAGGCTCAAGAACAGATCCCCGTGGGACACCAATGGTCACCGACCTCCAGGCAGAAATACTTTCCATCCACTACCATTCGCTGTCTTCTTTCGACCAGCCAGATTTCCCTGTATCCCATGCCTCCTAACTTTCTGAATGAGCATACCCTGGGGAACCTTTTTAAATGCCTTACTGAAATCCAAATACACCACATCCACTGTCCTACCTTTGTCAATTTGTCTCGTCACATCCTCAAAGAATTCAATAAGGCTTGTGAGGCATGACCTGCCCCTCACAAAGCCATGCTAACTACCTCTGATCAAACTGTGTTTTTCCAAATGGTCGTAAATCCCATCTTTCAGAATCATTTCCAGTACCTTGCTTAGCACAGATGTAACATTGACTAGTCTGTAATTCCCAGGGATTTCCCTATTCCCTCTCTTGAAAAGAGGAACAACATTCGCTTCCCTCCAATCAGCCAGAACTACTCCTGTGGAGAGTGAGGATGCAAAGATCATTGCCAGAGGCGTAGCAATCTCATTCCTCACTTCCCATCGTAACCTTGGATATATCTGGATAATTCTTGGATATGTTACAACAGGATCTCGATCAATTGGGCCAATTGTCTGAGAGTTGGCAGGTAGAGTTTAATTTGGATAAATATGATGTATTGCATTTTGGATAAACAGACTAGAACAGGACTAATACAGCTGGTGATAGCACCTTCAACAGTGTCATCAAACAGAGAGATGTGGAGGTTCAGGTTCATAGTTCTTTCAGAGTTGCACTTTAGGTAGACAGGGTGGTTCAGGTGGTTAACACACATGCCATCATTGCTCAGACCATTGAGTACAGGAGTATGGAAGTCATTGAGATTGTACAGGACATTGGTGAGGCCAATTTTGAAATACTGTGCACTGTTCTGATCACCCTGCTGTAGGAAAGTTATTATTAAATTAGGAGAGGGTTCAGAAAATATTTAGCAGGATGTTTCCCGGACTGGAGGGTTTGAGATATAAGGGGAGGCTGAACAGGCTGAGACTGTTTTCACTGGAGCATAGGAGTTTGAGGGGTGACCTTACTGAGGGCTATAGAAAAGGTGAATAGCAAAGATCTTTTCCCAAGATTTGGAGATGCCGGTGTTGGACTGGGGTGTACAAAGTGACCACCATTGCACTATACACACACACACACAGACATACACACACACACTCCTACAGACACACACACTTCCACAGGCATCCTCTCACAGACTTTACACACACACACACATACACACACACATACACACACACACACATACACAGTCTCTCTCACACTCACAATCCTCCACCCCAGACAGACACAGACACGTACACACAAAAACCCACATGCACACATACACATTTACGTTTGTGAGGTGAATTTGTACTTGTAGAGTTACATTGTATTTTGCTCAAAAACTGCATGAATCCACATAAGACTCTTAACTCACTTTTTAGATTAGAATCAGTCTAAGCATTATGGCACAGACAGGGAACACAGGGGGCTAACACCTATAATATCTTAACATCTTATTTGGCTGACACTAATTGTAACAGTTAACCTGAGAATGTAACTTTTAAAAAAGGTTTTATGATTCACATATGAAAGAAGTGAAACTAACATGGTCATTCTAACAGATGAGAGACTCAACAAACAACCAAGGTATTTTTCAATGTATAATTTCAGTTACATCACACTAAACTTTTGCTATAAATTGTGTCTTACAATCATGTACTCCACAACCACCTGATGAAGGAGCGTCGCTTCGAAAGCTAGTGCTTCCAATTAAACCTGTTCGACTATAACCTGGTGTTGTGTGATTTTTAATCTTTTCCCAAGGGTGGGAAAGTTAAAACTATGGAAAATATTTTTAAGGCAAGGGGTTAAAAAAAAGAGTTAAAAGGGATCTGAGGGACATTTTTTCACATATGGATATGGAAGGAAGTGGTTGATTCTGGTACTTTTACAATATTTAAATGACATTTAGATCGATACATGGACAGGAAAGGTTGTGAGTGAAGGGGGCCAAACAGAGGTAAATGGGACTAATTTAGTTTAGGGAAACTTGGCACAGACCAATTGGACCAAAGCTGTATGACTCTGACTCTATAATTCATGATGAACAGCTTCCTCAGGAATTGTGGAAAAATGACACTACTGAGAGGATTATCCAGACAGATCTTCCTCACCTGAGGCAGTTCCTTGTCCACGTGAAGTAGCTCCTTTAATCTTGGTCTGCCAGCCAGCTCCTGGTGAATGACTGGTCGGTCTGTTACTGGGGACAGTGAACACAGTTCCATTTCCACGGTTCCTATTGTCAACAGCAGATTCTTCATTCCCTGCTGCTGAAAGATTTAAAACCTGGCACCAGATCAGAAATACCAAACCCACATTGCAGGCGGACATTGTAAATGATCACAACTCTCTGCTCTCCACTTCAAAGTTCTGTCCCTGTGTTAACACGTAGTTTTCTGCCTGTCCTCCTCATCAATCTCTCTTTCCCTTTTCAGTTTCTCTGTGCTTGTGCTCGCAATCTCTCTGTGCCTCAGCTTGTTCCAGAATCTGTGTCATTATGTGACTCATGTCAGAAATAGCTTAGTAACCGCCCCAGCCTTAACCAGGAAGTGGGAAGAGGAAGTAAAACACCAAAGGCACCAAATGACTGAACAAAGTTCCAGAACACCATTTGAGAGAATTCCAGGATTTTGACGCAGTGATAGTAAAGGAACAGTGATATATTTCCAAGTCAGGGTGGTGAGTGACTTGGAGGGGAACTTGCAGCTGGTGGTCTTCCCTAGTACCGCCTGCTCTTGTCCTTTTAGATGGAAGTGGTTGTGGGTTTGGAAGGTGTTGTCTGGGTGTCACTGAGCAGTGCTGCTTCATAGCACTATTGATGAGCCCTTCCATCACTTTACTGATGATTGAGAGTAGACTGATGGGGTGGGAATTGGCTGGCTTGGAAAATGATTAATGGGATGCACCTGTTTAAGAAGGGAATGGAGGCAGAAATGGTTAATTATAGGCCTGTTACCCTGACCTCAACTTTAGAATCCATTATTAAGCATGGGATTGTGGAGTACTTGCAAGTGCATGGTGAAATAAGGCTGAGTCAGCAAAGGGAGGTCATGCCTGACAAATAGAGAACCAACACCATCCGACAGAGCGCCACCCGCGAACAGCTGTACTTCCTGCACGAATGCAGGTTCTATCGAAATGTCTTAAATACGAACCTCCCTTTACCACCCACCAGTCAAAAGAATAGCAGAACAAATGGCCGCAGAATGCTTAGAGAAGTGATTCATTATGCCCACAACGGACTCTGTAAACACAACCGGGAAATTTTGCACCAACAAATGTTACTCACTAACGTGACAGACCATGATTGGACAGGTACAGCACAATTAGCCATAGACATTAGACAGCAACAAACCCAGAAAATGATATAAACTAGACCTGCAGAGAGGAGAAAGTGAGGACTGCAGATGCTGGAGATCAGAGCTGAAAATGTGTTGCTGGAAAAGCGCAGCAGGTCAGGCAGCATCAAAGGAGCAGGAGAATCGATGTTTCGGGCATGAGCCCTTCTTCAGGAATCAGACCTGCAGAGAACAAACTAGACAAACTCACACAAAATAACAACACAGACAATACAGAAGCATGGATAAAAAACTTAACAGACACTGTCTTAGTAAAATGATTAGATTACAACTTCTGCAGAATGCGGACAAGAAAGATTTCTGAGCAGCATGAGAAACAACACTGAAAGACAACAAACTCACAGAAGGAACCCAACAAACCATCAAACAGACAGTCGCGCCAACATTAAGCAGAAAAATGGAAGGAAACACACTCAATACACAAGAAAGGAAAACACGAGAAGGACTAGAAAAAGATAAAAACACCATTATCCTCCCTGCAGACAAAGGACACTTGCCAGTCATTTTAAACTGAACAGACGACATTGAGAAAGTGAATGCAGTCCTTGCAGATACCAACACTTACCAACAGGTGGTGATAGACCCGACCCCACAACTAGAGAACTGAATCACAACATTATTCAAAAAACATCAGAAATCTGGAAAATTATTCAAGACTGACTTCCAAAAAAAATGAAACCAGATGGCTCCAAAACATCACACTTTTTCGGATTCCCCAAAATTCACAAACCAGGAGCCCCCCTCAGACTCATAGTCTCGCTACCTGGAATACCAACTTACAGATTAGCCAAAGAGCTACACCAAAGGCTAAACTTAGTAGAAGAATCACACTACTCTATCCACTCCACCCAAGAATTCCTGAAGACCAAAGACATCAAGATAGAAGAGGATGAAATAATGGTCTCCTCTGCTGTAACAGTCCTGTTCACATCCATCAACATCAACCTGGCCAAGGAAACACTGACTACACTATTAGAAGACCCAAAGACCACTAACTTCATCAGCAAGGATAGTATCATCAAGCTAGTGGACCTATGCCTTACCACCCACTTCACCTTCAACAACAAAACCTACAGACAAACCAACAGAACCCCCATGGGATCTCCGATATCGGGGTTCTCAGCAGAGACAGTAATGCTCTGCCAACCATCCAACCCAAACTCTGGGTCCGTTACCTGGATGACACCTTTTTCATCACTAAAAGAAACAAATTAGAGGAAACCTTCAAGTCCATCAATAATACCCTTAGTGGAATAAAATTCACTAAACAGGAGGAAAACAACAACAAACTGCCATTCCTAGATGTTGCAGTAGAGCAAACAGCCAATGGGGAACTTCAAACCAGTGTCTACAGGAAAACAACACATATGGACCAAATACTGAACTACAGAAGCAGTTATCCCAACATCTACAAATGAAGCTGCATTAGAACATTATTTCAATGAGCCACCACACACTGCAGCACAGAGGAACTACGCAGAGCAGAGGAAAATCACCCATACTGTGTATTCAAAAAGAATGGGTACCCAATGAACACAGTTTGCCGATTTCTCAGCAACAAACCCAAACAAGCAGACAAAACACGTCCAGAAACCCTAGCCACTCTCCCCTACATCAAAGACATCTCAGAAATGACTGCCAGACTACTCAGACCCCTTGGCATCATGGTAGCCCACAAACCCACCAACACACGAAAACAGCAGCTAATGAACTTGAAAGAACATATACAGACAACAAGCAAAACTAATGTCATTTACAAAATACCGTGCAAGGACTGTGACAAACACTACATTAGACAAACAGGCAGAAAACTAGCCACCAGGACACATGAACATCAACTAGCCACAAAACGACATGACCCTCTCTCACTAGTATCCTCACATACAGATGAGGAAGGACACCACTTCGACTGGGACAACACATCTATCCTAGGACAAGCCAAACAAAGACACGCACGAGTATTCCTGGAAGCATGGCATTCCAACCGGAACTCTATCAACAAACAGATCGATTTGGACCCCATTTACCAACCTCTGAGAAAAAGAACAGGAAATGACATCACCAACACAGGAAATAACATCACCAATCCAAGGAAACCTGAACATGTAAATAGAAAGCGGGTCACTAACACTGGTGTTCCATCGGAGACTCACTGATGATGTTACCAAGTATGATGACGAAACGTCTGAAAATGAACAATAGGACATAGAACTATACAGCACAGAACAGGCCCTTCGGCCCACGATGTTGTGCCGAACATTTGTCCTAGCTTAAGCACCCATCCATGTACCTATCCAATTGCCGCTTAAAGGTCACCAATGATTCTGACTCTGCCACTCCCACAGGCAGCGCATTTCATGCCCCCACCACTCTCTGGGTAAAGAACCCACCCCTGACATCTCCCCTATACCTTCCACCCTTCACCTTAAATTTATGTCCCCTTGTAACACTCTGTTGTACCCGGGGAAAAAGTTTCTGACTGTCTACTCAATCTATTCCTCTGATCATCTTATAAACCTCTATCAAGTCACCCCTCATCCTTTGCCGTTCCAATGAGAAAAGGCCTAGCACTCTCAACCTATCCTCGTACGACCTATTCTCCATTCCCGGTAATATCCTGGTAAATCTTCTCTGCACCCTCTCCAAAGCTTCCACATCTTTCCTAAAGTGAGGCGACCAGAACTGCACACAGTACTCCAAATGTGGCCTAACCAAGGTCCTGTACAGTTGCAACATCACTTCATGACTCTTGAATTCAATCCCTCTGCTAATGAACGCTAATACACCATAGGCCTTCTTACAAGCTCTATCCACCTGAGTGGCTACTTTCAAAGATCTATGAACATAGACCCCAAGATCCCTCTGCTCCTCCACCTCACTAAGAACCCTGCCGTTAACCCTATATTCCGCATTCTTATTTGTCCTTCCAAAATGGACAACCTCACACTTGACAGGGTTGAACTCCATCTGCCACTCCTCAGCCTAGCTCTGCATCATAGCTAAGTCCCTTTGCAGCCTCACTATCCACAACTCCACCAATCTTCGTATCATCTGCAAATTTACTGACCCACCCTTCGAAACCCTCTTCCAAGTCATTAATAAAAATTACAAACAGCAGAGGACCCAGAACTGATCCCTGCGGAACTCCACTTGTAACTGGGCTCCAGACTGAATATTTACCATCTACCACTACTCTCTGACTTCGACCAGTTAGCCAGTTCTCTATCCAACTGGCCAAATTTCCCACTATCCCATGCCTCCTGACTTTCCGCATAAGCCTACCATGGGGAACCTTATCAAATGCCTTATTAAAATCCATGTATACTACATCCACTGCTCTACCCTCATCCACATGCTTGGTCACCTCCTCAAAGAATTCAATCAGACTTGTAAGGCAAGACCTACCCTTCACAAATGCGTGCTGGCTGTCCCTAATCAAGCAGTGCCTTTCCAGATACTGATAAATCGTATCCCTCAGTACCCTTTCCATTACTTTACCTACCACCGAAGTAAGACTAACTGGCCTGTAATTCCCGGGGTTATCCCTATTCCCTTTTTTGAACGGGGCACAACATTCACCACTCTCCAGTTCCCTGGTACCACCCCCGTTGACAGTGAAGACGAAAAGATCATTGCCAACGGTTCTGCAATTTCCTCTCTTGCTTCCCACATAATCCTAGGATATATCCCATCAGGCCCGGGGGACTTGTCTATCCTCAAGTTTTTCAAAATGCCCACCACATCTTCCTTCCTAACATGTATCTCCTCTCGCCTACCAGTCCGTTTCACACTCTCCTCTTCAACAAAACGGTCCCTCTCGTTTGTAAATACTGAAGAAAAGTACTCATTCAAGACCTCTCGACCTCTCCTATCTCTTCTGACTCAATACACAGTCTCCCACTACTGTCCTTGATTGGACCTACCCTCGTTCTCGTCATTCTCATGTTTCTCACATACGCATAAAATGCCTTGGGGTTATCCTTGATCCTATCCGCCAAAGATTTTTCATGCCCTCTCTTAGCTCTCCTAATCCCTTTCTTCAGGTCCCTCCTGGCTATCCTGTATCCCTCCAACGCTCTGCCTGAACCTTGTTTCCTCAACCTTATGTAAGCCCCCTTCTTCCTCTCTCAAGACATTCAACCTCCCTCGTCAACCAAGATTCCCTCACACGACCATCTCTTTCCTGCCTGACAGGTACATACATATCAAGGACACATCGTATCTGTTCCTTGAAAAAGTTCCACATTTCCACGACATCCTTCCCTGACAGCCTATGTTCCCAACTTATGCTCCTCAGATCCTGTCTTACAGCATCGTAATTACCCTTCCCCCAATTGTAAAACCTACCCTGTTGCACGCACCTATCTCTCTCCATAACCAAGGTGAAAGTCACAGACCTGTGGTCACCATCACCAAAATGCTCACCCACTAACAAGCCCATCACTTGTCCCGGTTCATTACCAAATACCAAATCCAATATCGCCTCCCCTCTGGTCGGACAATCTACATACTGAGTTAGTAAAGCTTCCTGGACACACTGCACAAACACCGCCCCATCCAATCTACTTGATCTAAAGAGCTTCCAATCAATATTTGGGAAGTTGAAATCGCCCATGACTACTACCCTGTGGCTTCTGCACCTTTCCAAAATCTGTTTCCCAGTCTGTTTCTCCACATCTCTGCTGCTATTGGGGGGCCTATAGTAAACACCCAACAAGGTGACTGCACCTTTCCTATTTCTGACTTCAGCCCATACTACCTGCAAAGGCAGATCCCCTTCGAACTGCCTTTCTGCAGCCGTTATACCATTTCTAATTAGCAATGCCACCCCCCCTCCTTTTTTACCACCCTCCCTAATCTTACTGAAACATCTGTAACCAGGAACCTCCAACAACTATTCCTGTCCCTCTTCTATCCACGTTTCCGTGATGGCCACAACATCATAGTCCCAGGTACTGATCTACGCCTTAAGTTCACCCACCTTATTTCTGATACTCCTTGCATTGAAGTATACACACTTGAACCCATCTCTGTGTCCGCAAGTACTCCCCGTCAGTGCTACCTTCTCCACAGCCTCCCTACATTCTTGGGCATCCTGACAAACAGCTAACCTACTTGCTGGACTACAAGTCCGGATTCCCATCCCCCTGCCAAATTAGTTTAAATCCCCCAGAAGAGTGCTAGCAAACCTACCCCCCAGGATATTGGTGCCCTTCTGGTTCAGGTGCAACCCGTCCTGCTTGTACAGGTCCCACCTTCCCCAGAATGCAGTCCAATTGTCCAAATACCTGAAGCCCTCCCTCCTACACCATCCTTGCAGCCACGTGTTCAACTGCACTCTCTCCCTATTCCTTGCCTCACTGTCACGTGGCACCGGCAACAACCCAGAGATGATGACTCTGTCTGTCCTAGCTTTTAGCTTCCAGCCTAACCCCCTGAGCTCCTGAATGACCTCCCCACCCCTCTTCCTACCTATGTCATTGGTGCCAATGTGCACCACGACTTCTGGCTGCACACCCTCCCCCTTCAGGATCCTGAAGACACAGTCCGAGACGTCTCGGACCCTGGCACCCTGGAGGCAACAAACCATCCGAGAGTCTCGCCCATGTCCACAGAATCGCCTGTCCGTCCCTCTAACTAAAGAGTCTCCTATAACTAGCGCTCTCCTCCTCTCCCCCTTTCCCTTCTGAGCCTCAGAGCCAGACCTCACGCCACAGACCCGGTCACTGCAGCTTACCCCTGCTAGGCTGTCTCCCCCACCAGTATTCAAAGCGGTATACTTATTGTTGAGGGGAACGACCACAGGGGATCCCTGCACTGCCTGCTTCCTCCCCTTCCCACCTCTAACTGTTACCCAGCTAACTCTGTTCTGTGGCGTAACCATGTCCCTGTAGCTTCTATCTATCACCCTCTCAGCCTCTCGAATAATCCTCAGTTCATCCAACTCCAGTTCCAGTTCCCTAACTCGTTCTGTGAGGAGCAGGATCTGGGGCCTGGGGTCCAGAACACACCCACTCAAATATCAATCACTTACCTTCCTGACTAGCTCTGCGCTCCAACCTCACTTCCGCCCAGCTCGCGCCACTCTCTGCTGTGAAAAGACCGTTGGCGTCGAGGTAAGTTCTTAAATATCAATCACTTACCTTCCCGACCAGCTCAGTGAGCAAACTTACATCCAGAATATCCAGTGTGCATATTTTAACAATTGAAGAAATATAAACTCTGTACACGTGCTTTTTTATGTAATTATGTTCAGTATGGCTTCCTTTGTTGACAATCAGATCCGTTATCCAAACAAAATACTCCCTGCTCGTCCCGTTCGGATTATCGAGGTTGTTCTGTTTGTCTGAATGAGTGTGAGAGTTTGTGTGTGCCTGAGTATGAGTATACGTGACAGCCTGTTTATCTGAGTGAGTGTGTCTTAGCGTGTGTGTCTGAGAGTCTGAGTGAGAATCTGAATATCTGAGTGAAAGAGTGAGTGAGTGTGTGTATGTGTGTCTGAGTGTGACTCTGAATGAGAGTGTGTAACTGAGTTAGAGAGTGTGTGTGTCTGAGCATGTGTGTGTGTCTGAGCGTGTGTGTTTCTGAGCGTGCGTGTGTCAGAGCATGTGTAAGTGTCTGAGCATGTGTGTGTGTCTGAGTGTGTGTGTGTCTGTGTGTGTGTGTCTAAGTATATCCGTGTGTGTGTCTGAGTGTGTGTCTTAGCATGTGTGCGTGTGTGTGTCTGAGCGTGTGTCTAAGTGTGCGTGTGTCTAAGCTTGTGTATCTAAGCGTGTGTGTGTGTCTAAGCGTGTATGTGTGTGCGTCTGAGTGTATGTGTGTTTGAGTGTTTGTGTGTCTGAGTGTGAGGGTGTGTGTCTGGGCATGTGTGTGTGCGTCTGGGCGTGTGTGTGTGTGTGTCTGAGCGTGTGTGTCTAAGCGTGTATGTGTGTGTCTGAGCATGTGTGTGACTGAGTGTGTGTGACTGAGTGTGTGATTGTCTGAGCATGTGTGTCTGAGCATGTGTGTCTGAACATGTGTGTGTCTGAGTGTTATGTGTGTCTTTGAGCATGTGTGTGTCTAAGCGTGTATGTGTGTGTGTCTGAGCATGTGCATGTGAGTCTGAGCATGTGTGTCTGAATGTGTGTAAGAGTGTCTGAGCGTGTTTGTCTAAACATGCTAGTGTGTCTAAGCGTGTGTGTGTCTAAGTGTGTGTGTGTGTCTGAGCGTATGTGTGTGTGCGTGTGTGTCTAAGCGGTGTGTGTGTCTGAGTATGTGTGTGTGTCTGAGCATGTGTGTCTGAGTGTGTGTGTGTCTAAGCGTGTGTATGTCTGCGCATGTGTGTCTGATCGTGTGTGTGTGTGTGTCTGAGCATGTACGTGTCTAAACGTGCAAGTGTGTCTGAGCATATGTCTGAACATGTGTTTAAGCGTACAGGTGTGTCTCAACCTGTGTCTGAGCGTGTGTGTCTGAGCATGTATGTGTCTTAACCATGTGTATCTCAGCATGCGTGTGTCTGAGCATGTGCATGTGAGTCTGAGCATGTGTGTCTGAATGTGTGTAAGAGTGTCTGAGCGTGTTAGTCTAAACATGCTAGTGTGTCCGAGCGTGTGTGTCTGAGCGTGTGTATGTCTAAGCGTGTGTGTGTGTCTAAGCATGTGTGTCTGAGTGTGTGTGTGTGTCTGCGCATGTGTGTGTGTCTGAGTGTGTGCAAGAGTGAGCGTGTGTTCGTGTGTGTGTCTGAGCGTGTGTGTGTCTGAGCATGTGTGTCTGAGTGTGTGCGTGTGTGTCTGAGCATGTTTGTGTGTCTAAGCGTGTGTGTCTGAGCATGTGTGTGTCTAAGCGTGTGTGTGTCTGAGCATATGTGACTGAGTGTGTGTGTCTGAGCATGTGTCTGTGTCTGAGCATGTGTGTGTGTGCATGTGTTTCTAAGCGGTGTGTGTGTCTGAGCGTATGTGTGTCTGAGCATGTGTGTCTGAGTGTGTATGTGTGTCTAATCATGTGTGTGTGTCTGAGCGAGTGTGTGTGCGCGTGTGTTTCTAAGCGGTGTCTGTGTCTGAGCGTGTGTGTCTGAGCATGTGTGTCTGAGTGTGTGTGTCTAAGCGTGTGTGTGTATCTGAGCATGTGTATGTCTAAGCGTGTGTCTGAGCATGTGTGTCTGAGCGTGTGTGTGTCTGAGCATGTGTATGTGTCTAAGCGTGTGTGTGTCTGAGCATGTATGACTGAGTCTGTGTCTGAGCATGTGTGACTGAATGTGTATGTGTCTGAGCATGTGTGTGTCTGAGCATGTGTGTGTCTGAGCATGTCTGAGTGTGTATGTGTGTGTGTGTCTGAGTGTGTATGTGTGTGTCTGAGCATGTGTGTGTCTGAGTGTGTATGTGTGTGTGTCAGAGTGTATCTGAGCATGTGTATGTGTCTAAGCATGTGTGTGTCTGAGCATGTATGACTGAGTCTGTGTATGAACATGTGTGACTGAATGTGTGTGTGTGTCTGAGCATGTGTGTGTCTGAGCATGTGTGTGTCTGAGTGTGTCTGAGCGTGTGTCTGAGTGTGTATGTATGTGTGTCTGAGTGTGTATGTGTGTATCTGAGCATGTGTGTCTGAGTGTGTATGTGTGTGTCTGAGCGTGCGTGTGTCTGTGTGTGTGTCTGAGCGTGTGTCTGAGCATGTGTGCGTGTGTCTTGAGCATGTGTGTGTGTCTAAGTGTGTGTGTCTAAGCATGTGTGTCTGAGCATGTGTGTTTGAGCATGTGTGTGTGTCTAAGCGTGTGTCTGAGCATGTGTGCCTGAGCATGTGTGTGTCTAAGCGTGTGTGTGTCTGAGCATGTGTGTGTGTGCATGTGTGTCTAAGCGGTGTGTGTTTGAGCATGTGTGTGTCTTAGCATGTGTATGTCTAAACATGTGTGTCTGAGCGTGTGTGTGTGTCCGAGTGTGTATGTGTGTGTCTGAGCGTGCGTGTGTCTGAGTGTGTATGCATTTGTGTCTGAGCATGTATGTGTGTCTGACCATGTGTCTGAGTGTGTGTGTCTGAGCATGTGTGACTGAGTGTGTGTGTCTGAGCGTGTGTGTCTGAGCACGTGTGCGTGTGTCTTGAGCGCGTGTGTGTGTCTAAGTGTGTGTGTCTAAGCATGTGTGTGTCTGAGCATGTGTGTTTGAGCGTGTGTGTGTCTGAGCATGTGTGTGTGTCTAAGCGTGTGTCTGAGCATGTGTGTCTGAGCATGTGTGGGTCTAAGCGTGTGTGTCTGAGCATGTGTGTGTGTGCGTGTGTGTCTAAGCGGTGTGTGTGTCTGAGCGTGTGTGTTTCTGAGCGTGCGTGTGTCAGAGCATGTGTAAGTGTCTGAGCATGTGTGTGTGTCTGAGTGTGTGTGTGTCTGTGTGTGTGTGTCTAAGTATATCCGTGTGTGTGTCTGAGTGTGTGTCTTAGCATGTGTGCGTGTGTGTGTCTGAGCGTGTGTCTAAGTGTGCGTGTGTCTAAGCTTGTGTATCTAAGCGTGTGTGTGTGTCTAAGCGTGTATGTGTGTGCGTCTGAGTGTATGTGTGTTTGAGTGTTTGTGTGTCTGAGTGTGAGGGTGTGTGTCTGGGCATGTGTGTGTGCGTCTGGGCGTGTGTGTGTGTGTGTCTGAGCGTGTGTGTCTAAGCGTGTATGTGTGTGTCTGAGCATGTGTGTGACTGAGTGTGTGTGACTGAGTGTGTGATTGTCTGAGCATGTGTGTCTGAGCATGTGTGTCTGAACATGTGTGTGTCTGAGTGTTATGTGTGTCTTTGAGCATGTGTGTGTCTAAGCGTGTATGTGTGTGTGTCTGAGCATGTGCATGTGAGTCTGAGCATGTGTGTCTGAATGTGTGTAAGAGTGTCTGAGCGTGTTTGTCTAAACATGCTAGTGTGTCTAAGCGTGTGTGTGTCTAAGTGTGTGTGTGTGTCTGAGCGTATGTGTGTGTGCGTGTGTGTCTAAGCGGTGTGTGTGTCTGAGTATGTGTGTGTGTCTGAGCATGTGTGTCTGAGTGTGTGTGTGTCTAAGCGTGTGTATGTCTGCGCATGTGTGTCTGATCGTGTGTGTGTGTGTGTCTGAGCATGTACGTGTCTAAACGTGCAAGTGTGTCTGAGCATATGTCTGAACATGTGTTTAAGCGTACAGGTGTGTCTCAACCTGTGTCTGAGCGTGTGTGTCTGAGCATGTATGTGTCTTAACCATGTGTATCTCAGCATGCGTGTGTCTGAGCATGTGCATGTGAGTCTGAGCATGTGTGTCTGAATGTGTGTAAGAGTGTCTGAGCGTGTTAGTCTAAACATGCTAGTGTGTCCGAGCGTGTGTGTCTGAGCGTGTGTATGTCTAAGCGTGTGTGTGTGTCTAAGCATGTGTGTCTGAGTGTGTGTGTGTGTCTGCGCATGTGTGTGTGTCTGAGTGTGTGCAAGAGTGAGCGTGTGTTCGTGTGTGTGTCTGAGCGTGTGTGTGTCTGAGCATGTGTGTCTGAGTGTGTGCGTGTGTGTCTGAGCATGTTTGTGTGTCTAAGCGTGTGTGTCTGAGCATGTGTGTGTCTAAGCGTGTGTGTGTCTGAGCATATGTGACTGAGTGTGTGTGTCTGAGCATGTGTCTGTGTCTGAGCATGTGTGTGTGTGCATGTGTTTCTAAGCGGTGTGTGTGTCTGAGCGTATGTGTGTCTGAGCATGTGTGTCTGAGTGTGTATGTGTGTCTAATCATGTGTGTGTGTCTGAGCGAGTGTGTGTGCGCGTGTGTTTCTAAGCGGTGTCTGTGTCTGAGCGTGTGTGTCTGAGCATGTGTGTCTGAGTGTGTGTGTCTAAGCGTGTGTGTGTATCTGAGCATGTGTATGTCTAAGCGTGTGTCTGAGCATGTGTGTCTGAGCGTGTGTGTGTCTGAGCATGTGTATGTGTCTAAGCGTGTGTGTGTCTGAGCATGTATGACTGAGTCTGTGTCTGAGCATGTGTGACTGAATGTGTATGTGTCTGAGCATGTGTGTGTCTGAGCATGTGTGTGTCTGAGCATGTCTGAGTGTGTATGTGTGTGTGTGTCTGAGTGTGTATGTGTGTGTCTGAGCATGTGTGTGTCTGAGTGTGTATGTGTGTGTGTCAGAGTGTATCTGAGCATGTGTATGTGTCTAAGCATGTGTGTGTCTGAGCATGTATGACTGAGTCTGTGTATGAACATGTGTGACTGAATGTGTGTGTGTGTCTGAGCATGTGTGTGTCTGAGCATGTGTGTGTCTGAGTGTGTCTGAGCGTGTGTCTGAGTGTGTATGTATGTGTGTCTGAGTGTGTATGTGTGTATCTGAGCATGTGTGTCTGAGTGTGTATGTGTGTGTCTGAGCGTGCGTGTGTCTGTGTGTGTGTCTGAGCGTGTGTCTGAGCATGTGTGCGTGTGTCTTGAGCATGTGTGTGTGTCTAAGTGTGTGTGTCTAAGCATGTGTGTCTGAGCATGTGTGTTTGAGCATGTGTGTGTGTCTAAGCGTGTGTCTGAGCATGTGTGCCTGAGCATGTGTGTGTCTAAGCGTGTGTGTGTCTGAGCATGTGTGTGTGTGCATGTGTGTCTAAGCGGTGTGTGTTTGAGCATGTGTGTGTCTTAGCATGTGTATGTCTAAACATGTGTGTCTGAGCGTGTGTGTGTGTCCGAGTGTGTATGTGTGTGTCTGAGCGTGCGTGTGTCTGAGTGTGTATGCATTTGTGTCTGAGCATGTATGTGTGTCTGACCATGTGTCTGAGTGTGTGTGTCTGAGCATGTGTGACTGAGTGTGTGTGTCTGAGCGTGTGTGTCTGAGCACGTGTGCGTGTGTCTTGAGCGCGTGTGTGTGTCTAAGTGTGTGTGTCTAAGCATGTGTGTGTCTGAGCATGTGTGTTTGAGCGTGTGTGTGTCTGAGCATGTGTGTGTGTCTAAGCGTGTGTCTGAGCATGTGTGTCTGAGCATGTGTGGGTCTAAGCGTGTGTGTCTGAGCATGTGTGTGTGTGCGTGTGTGTCTAAGCGGTGTGTGTGTCTGAGCGTGTGTGTGTCTAAGCATGTGTGTCTGAGCATGTATGACTGTGTGTCTGAGCATGTGTGACTGAATGTGTGTGTGTGTGTCTGAGCATGTGTGTGTCTGAGTGTGTGTGTGTGTCTGAGCGTGTGTGTCTGAGTGTGTATGTGTCTGTGTCTGAGTGCGTGTGTGTCTGAGCGTTTATGTGTGTGTCTGAGCGTGTGTGTCTGAGTGTGCATGTGTGTGTCTGAGCGTGCGTGTGTCTGAGCGTGTGTGTCTGAGTGTGTATGTGTATGTGTCTGAGTGCGTGTGTGTCTGAGCGTGTATGTGTGTGTCTGAGCGTGTGTGTCTGAGTGTGCATGTGTGTGTCTGAGCGTGCGTGTGTCTGAGTGTGTGTGTGTGTCTGAGCAGGTATGTGTGTGTCTGAGCATGTGTGTGTCTGAGTGTGTATGTGTGTGTCTGAGTGTGTATGTGTCTGAGTGTGTGTGTGTGTCTGAGCGTGTATGTCTGAGTGTGTATGTGTGTGTGTGTCTGCGTGTGTGTCTGAGTGTGTATATGTATGTCTGAGTGTGTGTGTGTGTCTGAGTGTGTATGTGTGTGTCTGAGCGTATGTGTCTGAGTGTGTATGTGTGTGTCTGAGTGTGTATGTGTGTCTGAGTGTGTATGTGTGTGTCTGACCGCGTGTGTGTCTGAGTGTGTATGTGTGTGTGTATGTCTGTGTGTGTCTGAGTGTGTATATGTGTGTCTGAGTGTGTGTGTCTGCGTGTGTATGTGTGTCTGAGTGTATGTGTGTCTGAGTGTGTATGTGTGTGTCTGAGTGTGTATGTGTGTCCGAGAGTGTATGTGTGTGTCTGACCGTGTGTGTGTGTCTGAGTGTGTATATGTGTGTCTGAGCGTATGTGTGTCTGAGTGTGTATGTGTGTGCATCTGAGCATGTATGTGTGTGCCTGAGCATGTGTGTCTGAGTGTGTGTCTGAGCGTGTGTGTGTCTGAGTGTGTGTGTGTGTGTGTGTGTCTGAGCGTGTATGTGTGTGTCTGAGCGTGTGTGTCTGAGTGTGCATGTGTGTGTCTGAGCGTGCGTGTGTCTGAGTATGTGTGTGTGTCTGAGCATGTATGTGTGTGTCTGAGCATGTGTGTGTCTGAGTGTGTGTGTGTGTCTGAGTGTGTGTGTACGTGTGTGTCTGAGCATGTGTGTGTGCGTGTCTGAGTTTGTGTGTGTCAAAGCTTGTGTATCTAAGCGTGAGTGTGTGTCTGAGCGTGTGTGTGTGTCTGAGCTTGTGTGTACGTGTGTGTCTGAGCATGTGTGTGTGCGTGTCTGAGTTTGTGTGTGTCAAAGCTTGTGTATCTAAGCGTGTGTGTGTGTCTGAGCTTGTGTGTACGTGTGTGTCTGAGCATGTGTGTGTGTGTCTAAGCTTGTGTATCTAAGTGTGAGTGTGTGTCTGAGCGTGTGTGTGTGTCTGAGCTTGTGTGTCTAAGCGTGCTTGTGTCTGAGCATGTGTGTGTCTGAGTGTGTATGCGTTTGTGTCTGAGCATGTATGTGTGTCTGACCATGTGTCTGAGTGTGTGTGTCTGAGCATGTGTGACTGAGTGTGTGTGTCTGAGCATGTGTGCGTGTCTTGACCGTGTGTGTGTGTCTGAGCGTGTGTGTATGCGTGTGGGTCTGAGTGTGTACATGTATGTCTGTGTGTGTGTGTCTGAGTGTGTATGTGTGTGTCTGAGCGTATGTGTCTGAGTGTGTATGTGTGTGTGTCTGAGCATATATGTGTGTGTCTGAGCATGTGTGTCTGAGTGTGTGTCTGAGCGTGTGTGTGTCTGAGCGTGTGTGTTGGCGTCTGAGCATGTGTGTGTGTGAGCGTGTGTCTAAGTGTGTACATGTGTGTCTGAGTATGTGTGTGTGTGTCTGAGTTTGTGTGTGTCTAAGCTTGTGTATCTAAGCGTGCTTGTGTCTGAGCATGTGTGTGTGTCTGAGCTTGTGTGTCTAAGCGTGCTTGTGTCTGAGCATGTGTGTGTCTGAGTGTGTGTGTGTCTGTGTGTGTGTCTAAGTGTGTCTTAGCGTGTGTCTGAGCGTGTGTCTTAGCATGTGTGCGTGTGTGTGTCTGAGCTTGTGTCTAAGTGTGCGTGTGTCTAAGCCTGTGTATCTAAGCGAGTGTGTGTGTCTGAGCGTGTGTGTCTGAGTATGTGTGCGTGTGTCTTAAGCGTGTGTGTGTGTCTAACTGTGTGTGTCTAAGCATGTGTGTGTCTGAGCGTGTGTGTGTCTGAGCGTGTATGTGTGTGTCTGAGCGTGCGTGTGTCTGAGTGTGTGTGTGTCTGAGCATGTATATGTGTGTCTGAGCATGTGTGTGTCTGAGTGTGTATGTGTGTGTCTGAGCGTATGTGTCTGAGTGTGT
Source organism: Chiloscyllium plagiosum (assembly GCF_037043375.1). Classification (NCBI taxonomy): domain Eukaryota; kingdom Metazoa; phylum Chordata; class Chondrichthyes; order Orectolobiformes; family Hemiscylliidae; genus Chiloscyllium; species Chiloscyllium plagiosum. The sequence continues at coordinate 176,600,492 of NW_028270139.1, read as the reverse complement.
ATGTGTGTGTCTGAGCATGTATGTGTGTCTGAGCATATGTGTCTGAGTGTGTGTCTGAGCGTGTGTGTCTGAGTGTGTGTGTGTGCGTCTGAGCGTGTGTGTGTGTCTGAGCGTGTGTCTAAGTGTGTACATGTGTGTCTCATCATATGTGTGTGTCTGTGTTTGTGTGTGTCAAAGCTTGTGTATCTAAGCGTGAGTGTGTGTCTGAGCGTGTGTGTGTGTCTGAGCTTGTGTGTACGTGTGTGTCTGAGCATGTGTGTGTGCGTGTCTGAGTTTGTGTGTGTCAAAGCTTGTGTATCTAAGCGTGTGTGTGTGTCTGAGCTTGTGTGTACGTGTGTGTCTGAGCATGTGTGTGTGTGTCTAAGCTTGTGTATCTAAGTGTGAGTGTGTGTCTGAGCGTGTGTGTGTGTCTGAGCTTGTGTGTCTAAGCGTGCTTGTGTCTGAGCATGTGTGTGTCTGAGTGTGTATGCGTTTGTGTCTGAGCATGTATGTGTGTCTGACCATGTGTCTGAGTGTGTGTGTCTGAGCATGTGTGACTGAGTGTGTGTGTCTGAGCATGTGTGCGTGTCTTGACCGTGTGTGTGTGTCTGAGCGTGTGTGTATGCGTGTGGGTCTGAGTGTGTACATGTATGTCTGTGTGTGTGTGTCTGAGTGTGTATGTGTGTGTCTGAGCGTATGTGTCTGAGTGTGTATGTGTGTGTGTCTGAGCATATATGTGTGTGTCTGAGCATGTGTGTCTGAGTGTGTGTCTGAGCGTGTGTGTGTCTGAGCGTGTGTGTTGGCGTGTGTCTAAGTGTGTACATGTGTGTCTGAGTATGTGTGTGTGTGTCTGAGTTTGTGTGTGTCTAAGCTTGTGTATCTAAGCGTGCTTGTGTCTGAGCATGTGTGTGTGTCTGAGCTTGTGTGTCTAAGCGTGCTTGTGTCTGAGCATGTGTGTGTCTGAGTGTGTGTGTGTCTGTGTGTGTGTCTAAGTGTGTCTTAGCGTGTGTCTGAGCGTGTGTCTTAGCATGTGTGCGTGTGTGTGTCTGAGCTTGTGTCTAAGTGTGCGTGTGTCTAAGCCTGTGTATCTAAGCGAGTGTGTGTGTCTGAGCGTGTGTGTCTGAGTATGTGTGCGTGTGTCTTAAGCGTGTGTGTGTGTCTAACTGTGTGTGTCTAAGCATGTGTGTGTCTGAGCGTGTGTGTGTCTGAGCGTGTATGTGTGTGTCTGAGCGTGCGTGTGTCTGAGTGTGTGTGTGTCTGAGCATGTATATGTGTGTCTGAGCATGTGTGTGTCTGAGTGTGTATGTGTGTGTCTGAGCGTATGTGTCTGAGTGTGTATGTGTGTGTCTGAGCATGTATGTGTGTCTGAGCATATGTGTCTGAGTGTGTGTCTGAGCGTGTGTGTCTGAGTGTGTGTGTGTGCGTCTGAGCGTGTGTGTGTGTCTGAGCGTGTGTCTAAGTGTGTACATGTGTGTCTCATCATATGTGTGTGTCTGTGTTTGTGTGTGTCTAAGCTTGTGTATCTAAGCGTGAGTGTGTGTGAGCGTGTGTGTGTGTGTCTGAGCTTGTGTGTCTAAGCGTGCTTGTGTCTGAGCATGTGTGTGTCTGAGTGTGTGTGTGTCTGTGTGTGTGTCTAAGTGTGTCTTAGCGTGTGTGTCTGAGCGTGTGTCTTAGCATGTGTGTGTGTGTGTGTCTGAGCGTATGTCTAAGTGTGCGTGTGTCTAAGCCTGTGTATCTAAGCGAGTGTGTGTGTCTGAGCGTGTGTGTCTGAGTATGTGTGCGTGTGTCTTAAGAGTGTGTGTGTGTCTAAGTGTGTGTGTCTAAGCATGTGTGTGTCTGAGCGTGTGTGTTTGAGTGTGTGTGTCTGAGCATGTGTGTGTGTCTAAGTGTGTGTCTAAGCATGTGTGTGTCTAAGCGTGTGTGTCTGAGCATATGTGTGTGTGCGTATGTGTCTAAGTGGTGTGTGTGTCTGAGCATGTATGACTGTGTGTGTCTGAGCATGTGTGTGTGTGTGTGTCTGAGCATGTGTGTCTGAGTGTGTGTGTGTCTGAGCGTGTGTGTCTGAGTGTGTATGTGTATGTGTCTGAGTGTGTATGTGTGTGTGAGTGTGTATGTGTGTGTCTGAGCGTATGTGTGCCTGAGTGTGTATGTGTGTGTCTGAGTGTGTATGTGTGTCTGAGTGTGTATGTGTGTCTGACCGTGTGTGTGTCTGAGTGTGTATGTGTGTGTGTATGTGTCTGAGTGTGTATATGTGTGTCTCAGCGTGTGTGTGTCTGAGTGTGTATGTGTGTGTCTGAGCGTATGTGTGTCTGAGTGTGTATGTGTGTGTGTCTGAACATGTATGCGTGTGTCTGAGCATGTGTGTCTGAGTGTGTGTCTGAGCGTATGTGTGTCTGAGTGTGTGTGTGTGTGTCTGAGCATGTGTGTGTGTGTCAGAGCGTGTGTCTAAGTGTGTATCTGAGCATGTGTGTGTGTGTAATTGTTTGTGTGTGTCCAAGCTTGTGTATCTAAGCGTGTGTGTGTGTATCTGAGCGTGTGTGTGTGTCTGAGCTTGTGTATCTAAGCGTGCTTGTGTCTGAGCATGTGTGTGTCTGAGTGTGTGTGTGTCTGTGTGTGTATGTCTAAGTGTGACCGTGTGTGTATCTGAGCGTGTGTCTTAGCGTGTGTGTCTGAGCGTGTGTCTTAGTGTGTGTGCGTGTGTGTGTCTGAGCGTGTGTCTAAGTGTGCGTGTGTCTAAGCTTGTGTATCTAAACGTGTGTGTGTGTCTGAGCGTGTTTGTGTGTCTGAGCTTGTGTGTCTGAGCATGTGTGTGTCTGAGCGTGTGTGTGTGTGTGTAAGCGTGTATGTGTGTCTTAGCGTGTCTATGCGTTACTGAGTGTATGTGTGTTTGAGTGTTTGTGTGTCTGAGTGTGAGTGTGTGTGTCTGGGCATGTGTGTGTGCGTCTGGGCGTGTATGTGTGTGTGTCTGGGCGTGTGTGTGTTTCTGCGCGTGTGTGTCTAAGCGGTGTATGTGTCTGAGCGTGTGTGTCTGAGCGTGTGTGTCTGAGTGTGTGTGTCTGAGCATGTGTGTGACTGAGTGTGTGTGACTGAGTGTGTGATTGTCTGAGCATGTGTGCCTGAGCATGTGTGCGTGTCCAAGTGTGTGTGTGACTGAGTGTGTGTGAGTGTCTGAGCATGCGTGTGTGTGTCTGAGCATGTGTGTGTGTGCGTGTGTCTAAGCGGTGTGTGTGTGTCTGAGCGTGTGTGTGTCTGAGCGTGTGTGTGTCTGAGTGTGTGTGTGTGCGTCTGAGCGTGTGTGTGTCTGAGCGTGTGTCTAAGTGTGTACATGTGTGTCTCATCATATGTGTGTGTCTGTGTTTGTGTGTGTCTAAGCTTGTGTATCTAAGCGTGAGTGTGTGTGAGCGTGTGTGTGTGTGTCTGAGCTTGTGTGTCTAAGCGTGCTTGTGTCTGAGCATGTGTGTGTCTGAGTGTGTGTGTGTCTGTGTGTGTGTCTAAGTGTGTCTTAGCGTGTGTGTCTGAGCGTGTGTCTTAGCATGTGTGCGTGTGTGTGTCTGAGTGTATGTCTAAGTGTGCGTGTGTCTAAGCCTGTGTATCTAAGCGAGTGTGTGTGTCTGAGCGTGTGTGTCTGAGTATGTGTGCTTGTGTCTTAAGAGTGTGTGTGTGTCTAAGTGTGTGTGTCTAAGCATGTGTGTGTCTGAGCGTGTGTGTTTGAGTGTGTGTGTCTGAGCATGTGTGTGTGTCTAAGTGTGTGTCTAAGCATGTGTGTGTCTAAGCGTGTGTGTCTGAGCATATGTGTGTGTGCGTATGTGTCTAAGTGGTGTGTGTGTCTGAGCATGTATGACTGTGTGTGTCTGAGCATGTGTGTGTGTGTGTGTGTCTGAGCATGTGTGTGTCTGAGTGTGTGTGTGTCTGAGCGTGTGTGTCTGAGTGTGTATGTGTATGTGTCTGAGTGTGTATGTGTGTGTCTGAGTGTCTATGTGTGTGTCTGAGCGTATGTGTACCTGAGTGTGTATGTGTGTGTCTGAGTGTGTATGTGTGTCTGAGTGTGTATGTGTGTCTGACCGTGTGTGTGTCTGAGTGTGTATGTGTGTGTGTATGTGTCTGAGTGTGTATATGTGTGTCTCAGCGTGTGTGTGTCTGAGTGTGTATGTGTGTGTCTGAGCGTATGTGTGTCTGAGTGTGTATGTGTGTGTGTCTGAACATGTATGCGTGTGTCTGAGCATGTGTGTCTGAGTGTGTGTCTGAGCGTATGTGTGTCTGAGTGTGTGTGTGTGTGTCTGAGCGTGTGTGTGTGTGTCAGAGCGTGTGTCTAAGTGTGTATCTGAGCATGTGTGTGTGTGTAATTGTTTGTGTGTGTCCAAGCTTGTGTATCTAAGCGTGTGTGTGTGTATCTGAGCGTGTGTGTGTGTCTGAGCTTGTGTATCTAAGCGTGCTTGTGTCTGAGCATGTGTGTGTCTGAGTGTGTGTGTGTCTGTGTGTGTATGTCTAAGTGTGACCGTGTGTGTGTCTGAGCGTGTGTCTTAGCGTGTGTGTCTGAGCGTGTGTCTTAGTGTGTGTGCGTGTGTGTGTCTGAGCGTGTGTCTAAGAGTGCGTGTGTCTAAGCTTGTGTATCTAAACGTGTGTGTGTGTCTGAGCGTGTTTGTGTGTCTGAGCTTGTGTGTCTGAGCATGTGTGTGTCTGAGCGTGTGTGTGTGTGTGTAAGCGTGTATGTGTGTCTTAGCGTGTCTATGCGTTACTGAGTGTATGTGTGTTTGAGTGTTTGTGTGTCTGAGTGTGAGTGTGTGTGTCTGGGCATGTGTGTGTGCGTCTGGGCGTGTATGTGTGTGTGTCTGGGCGTGTGTGTGTTTCTGCGCGTGTGTGTCTAAGCGGTGTATGTGTCTGAGCATGTGTGTCTGAGCGTGTGTGTCTGAGTGTGTGTGTCTGAGCATGTGTGTGACTGAGTGTGTGTGACTGAGTGTGTGATTGTCTGAGCATGTGTGCCTGAGCATGTGTGCGTGTCCGAGTGTGTGTGTGACTGAGTGTGTGTGAGTGTCTGAGCATGCGTGTGTGTGTCTGAGCATGTGTGTGTGTGCGTGTGTCTAAGCGGTGTGTGTGTGTCTGAGCGTGTGTGTGTCTAAGCGTGTGTGTCTGAGCATGTATGACTGTGTGTGTCTGAGCATGTGTGACTGAATGTGTGTGTGTGTGTCTGAGCATGTGTGTGTCTGAGTGTGTGTGTGTCTGAGCGTGTGTGTCTGAGTGTGTATGTGTCTGTGTCTGAGTGCGTGTGTGTCTGAGCGTTTATATGTGTGTCTGAGCGTGTGTGTCTGAGTGTGCATGTGTGTGTCTGAGCGTGCGTGTGTCTGAGCGTGTGTGTCTGAGTGTGTATGTGTATGTGTCTGAGTGCGTGTGTGTCTGAGCGTGTATGTGTGTGTCTGAGCGTGCGTGTGTCTGAGCGTGTGTCTGAGTGTGTATGTGTATGTGTCTGAGCGTGTATGTGTGTGTCTGAGCGTGTGTGTCTGAGTGTGCATGTGTGTGTCTGAGCGTGTGTGTCTGAGCGTGTATGTGTATGTGTCTGAGTGCGTGTGTGTCTGAGCATGTATGTGTGTGTCTGAGCGTGTGTCTGAGTGTGCATGTGTGTGTCTGAGCATGCGTGTGTCTGAGTGTGTGTGTGTGTCTGAGCATGTATGTGTGTGTCTGAGCATGTGTGTGTCTGAGTGTGTATGTGTGTGTCTGAGTGTGTATGTGTCTGAGTGTGTGTGTGTGTCTGAGCGTGTGTGTCTGAGTGTGTATGTGTGTGTGTCTGCGTGTGGCTGAGTGTGTATATGTATGTCTGAGTGTGTGTGTGTCTGAGTGTGTATGTGTGTGTCTGAGTGTGTATGTGTCTGAGTGTGTGTGCGTGTGCCTGAGCGTGTGTGTCTGAGTGTGTGTGTGTGTGTGTGCGTCTGAGCGTGTGTCTGGGCGTGTGTGTGTGTGTGTGTGTCTGAGCGTGTGTCTGTGTGTACATGTGTGTCTGAGCATGAGTGTGTGTGTCTGAGTTTGTGTGTGTCTAAGCTTGTGTATCTAAGCGTGAGTGTGTGTCTGAGCGTGTGTGTGTGTCTGAGCTTGTGTGTCTAAGCGTGCTTGTGTCTGAGCATGTGTCTGAGTGTGTATGCGTTTGTGTCTGAGCATGTATGTGTGTCTGACCATGTGTCTGAGTGTGTGTGTCTGAGCATGTGTGACTGAGTGTGTGTGTCTGAGCATGTGTGCGTGTCTTGACCGTGCGTGTGTGTGTCTAAGCATGTGTGTGTCTGAGCGTGTGTGTGTCTGAGTGTGTATGTGTGTCTGAGCGTGCGTGTGTCTGAGTGTGTGTGTGTGCCTGAGCATGTATGTGTGTGTCTGAGCATGTGTGTGTCTGAGTGTGTGTGTGTGTGTGTCTGAGTGTGTATGTGTCTGAGTGTGTGTGTGTGTGTGTCTGAGCGTGTGTGTGTGTGTGTGTGTGTATGCGTGTGGGTCTGAGTGTGTATATGTATGTCTGTGTGTGTGTGTGTCTGAGTGTGTATGTGTGTGTCTGACCGTGTGTGTGTCTGAGTGTGTATGTGTCTGAGTGTGTATATGTGTGTCTCAGCGTATGTGTGTCTGAGTGTGTATGTGTGTGTCTGAGCGTATGTGTCTGAGTGTGTGTCTGAACATGTATGTGTGTGTGTGTCTGAGTGTGTGTGTATGCGTCTGAGCGTGTGTGTGTGTGTCTGAGCGTGTGTCTAAGTGTGTACATATGTGTCTGAGCATGTGTGTATGTGTCTGAGTTTGTGTGTGTCTAAGCTTGTGTATCTAAGCGTGTGTGTGTGAGCGTGTGTGTGTGTCTGAGCTTGTGTGTCTAAGCGTACTTGTGTCTGAGCATGTGTGTGTCTGAGTGTGTGTGTGTCTGTGTGTGTGTCTAAGTGTGTCCGTGTGTGTGTCTGAGCGTGTGTCTTAGCGTGTGTGTGTCTGAGCGTGTGTCTAAGTGTGCGTGTCTCTAAGCCTGTGTATCTAAGCGAGTGTGTGTGTCTGAGCGTGTGTCTGAGTATGTGTGTGTGTGTCTTGAGCGTGTGTGTGTGTCTAAGTGTGTGTGTCTAAGCATGTGTGTCTAAGCGTGTGTGTGTCTGAGCATGTGTGTGTGTGCATGTGTGTCTAAGCGATGTGTGTGTCTGAGCATGTATGACAGTGTGTGTATGAGCATGTGTGACTGAATGTGTGTGTGTGTGTGTGTCTGAGCATGTGTGTGTCTGAGTGTGTGTATGTCTGAGCGTGTGTCTGAGTGTGTATGTGTATGTGTCTGAGTGTGTATGTGTGTGTCTGAGCATGTATGTGTGTGTCTGAGCGTGTGTGTATGTGTGTGTGTATGCGTGTGGGTCTGAGTGTGTATATGTATGTCTGTGTGTGTGTGTGTCTGAGTGTGTATGTGTGTGTCTGACCGTGTGTGTGTCTGAGTGTGTATGTGTGTGTGTGTATGTGTCTGAGTGTGTATATGTGTGTCTCAGCGTGTGTGTGTCTGAGTGTATATGTGTGTGTCTGAGGTATGTGTGTCTGAGTGTGTATGTGTGTGTGTATGAACATGTATGTGTGTGTCTGAGCATGTGTGTCTGAGTGTGTGTCTGAGCGTATGTGTGTCTGAGTGTGTGTGTGCGCGTCTGAGCGTTTGTGTGTGTCTGAGCGTGTGTGTGTGTCAGAGCGTGTGTCTAAGTGTGTACGTGTGTGTCTGAGCATGTGTGTGTGTGTGTAATTGTTTCTGTGTGTCCAAGCTTGTGTATCTAAGCTTGTGTGTGTGTCTGAGCTTGTGTATCTAAGCGTGCTTGTGTCTGAGCATGTGTGTCTGAGCGTGTCTTAGCGTGTGTGTGTCTGAGCGTGTGTCTAAGTGTGCGTGTGTCTAAGCCTGTGTATCTAAGCAAGTGTGTGTGTCTGAGCGTGTGTGTCTGAGTATGTGTGCGTGTGTCTTAAGCGTGTGTGTGTGTCTAAGTGTGTGTGTCTAAGCGTGTGTGTGTCTGAGCGTGTGTGTTTGAGTGTGTGTGTGTCTGAGCATGTGTGTGTGTCTAAGTGTGTGTCTGAGCATGTGTGTCGGAGCATGTGTGTGTCTAAGCGTGTGTGTCTGAGCATGTGTGTGTGCATGTGTGTCTAAGCGATGTGTGTGTCTGAGCATGTATGACTGTGTGTGTCTGAGCATGTGTGACTGAATGTGTGTGTGTGTCTGAGCATGTGTGTGTCTGAGTGTGTGTGTCTGAGCGTGTGTGTCTGAGTGTGTATGCGTATGTGTCTGAGTGTATGTGTGTGTCTGAGCGTGTATGTGTGTGTCTGAGCGTGTGTGTCTGAGTGTGTATGTGTGTGTCTGAGCGTATGTGTGTCTGAGTGTGTATGTGTGTGTCTGAGTGTGTATGTGTGTCTGAGTGTGTATGTGTGTGTCTGACCGTGTGTGTGTCTGAGTGTGTATGTGTATGTATCTGAGTGTGTATATGTGTGTCTCAGCGTGTGTGTGTCTGAGTGTGTATGTGTGTGTCTGAGCGTATGAGTGTCTGAGTGTGTATGTGTGTGTGTCTGAACATGTATGTGTGTGTCTGAGCATGTGTGTCTGAGTGTGTGTCTGAGCGTATGTGTGTCTGAGTGTGTGTGTGCGTGTGAGCGTGTGTCAGAGCGTGTGTCTAAGTGTGTACGTGTGTGTCTGAGCATGTGTGTGTGTAATTGTTTGTGTGTGTCCAAGCTTGTGTATCTAAGCGTGTGTGTGTGTATCTGAGCGTGTGTGTGTGTCTGAGCTTGTGTATCTAAGCGTGCTTGTGTCTGAGCATGTGTGTCTGAGCGTGTGTGTGTCTGAGTGTGTGTGTGTCTGTCTAAGTGTGACCGTGTGTGTGTCTGAGCGTGTGTCTTAGCGTGTGTGTCTGAGCGTGTGTCTAAGTGTGCGTGTGTCTAAGCTTGTGTATCTAAACGTGTGTGTGTCTGAGCGTGTTTGTGTCTGAGCTTGTGTGTCTGAGCGTGTGTGTGTGTGTGTGTGTGTAAGCGTGTATGTGTGTCTAAGCGTGTATATGTGTGTCTGAGTGTATGTGTGTTTGAGTGTTTGTGTGTCTGAGTGTGAGTATGTGTGTCTGGGCATGTGTGTGTGCGGCTGGGCGTGTGTGTGTGTGTTTCTGGGCGTGTGTGTGTTTCTGGGCGTGTGTGTCTAAGCGGTGTATGTGTCTGAGCGTGTGTGTCTGAGCATGTGTGTCTGAGTGTGTGTGTCTGAGCATGTGTGTGACTGAGTGTGTGTGACTGAGTGTGTGATTGTCTGAACATGTGTGCCTGAGCATGTGTGCGTGTCCGAGTGTGTGTGTGACTGAGTGTGTGTGAGTGTCTGAGCATGTGTGTGTCTGAGCATGTACGTGTCTGAACGTGCAAGTGTGTCTGAGCATGTGTGTCTGAACATGTGTTTAAGCGTACAAGTGTGTCTCAACCTGTGTCTGAGCGTGTGTGTCTGAGCATGTGTGTATCTTAAGCATGTGTATCTCAGCATGCGTGTGTCTCAGCATGTGTGTCTGAGCATGTGTGTGTCTGAGTGTTATGTGTGTCTTTGAGCATGTGTGTGTCTAAGTGTGTATGTGTGTGTGTGTCTGAGCATGTGCATGTGAGTCTGAGCATGTGTGTCTGAATGTGGGTAAGAGTGTCTCAGCGTGTTTGTCTAAACATGCTAGTGTGCCTAAGCGTGTGTTCTGAGCGTGTGTGTGTCTACGCGTGTGTGTGTGTGTCTGAGCGTGTGTGTGCGTGTGTGTCTAAGCGGTGTGTGTGTCTGAGTATGTGTGTGTGTCTGAGCATGTGTGTCTGAGTGTGTGTGTGTGTCTAAGCGTGTGTGTGTCTGCGCATGTGTGTCTGAGTGTGTGTGTGTGTCTAAGCGTGTGTGTGTCTGCGCATGTGTGTCTGAGCGTGTGTGTGTCTGAGTGTGTAAGTGTGTGTCTGAGCGTGCGTGTGTCTGAGCGTGCGTGTGTCTGAGTGTGTGTGTGTGTCTGAGCATGTGTGTGTCTGAGCATGTGTGTGTCTGAGTGTTTATGTGTGTGTCTGAGTGTGTATGTGTCTGAGTGTGTGTGTGTGTGTCTGAGCGTGTGTGTATGCGTGTGGGTCTGAGTGTGTATATGTATGTCTGTGTGTGTGTGTTTCTGAGTGTGTATGTGTGTGTCTGACCGTGTGTATGTGTGTCTGAGCATGTTTGTGTGTCTAAGCATGTGTGTCTGAGCATGTGTGTGTCTAAGCGTGTGTGTGTGTCTGAGCATGTGTGACTGAGTGTGTGTCTGAGCATGTGTCTGTGTGTAAGTGTGTCTGAGCGTGTGTGCGTCTAAGCATGTGTGTGTGTCTGAACGTGTGTGTGTGCGTGTGTTTCTAAGCGGTGTGTGTGTCCAAGCGTGTGTGTGTCTGAGCATGTGTGTCTGAGTGTGTGTGTGTCTAAGCGTGTGTGTGTATCTGAGCATGTGTGTCTGAACATGTGTATGTCTAAGCGTGTGTCTGAGCATGAGTGTCTGAGCGTGTGTGTGTCTGAGCATGTGTATGTGTCTAAGTGTGTGTGTGTCTGAGCATGTATGACTGAGTCTGTGTTGGAGTATGTGTGACTGAATGTGTGTGTTGTCTGAGCATGTGTGTGTCTGAGTGTGTATGTGTGTGTCTGAGCGTGTGTCTGAGTGTGTATGTGTGTCTGAGCGTGTGTGTGTCTGAGTGTGTATGTGTGTGTCTGAGCGAGCGTGTGTCTGAGTGTGTATGTGTGTGTCTGAGCATGTGTCTAAGTGTGTGTGTCTGAGCATGTGTGACTGTGTGTATCTGAGCGTGTGTGTCTGAGCATGAGTGCGTGTGTCTTGAGCGTGTGTGTGTGTCTAAGTGTGTGTGTCTAAGCATGTGTGTGTCTGAGCGTGTGTGTGTCTGAGCATGTGTGTGTCTAAGTGTGTGTCTGAGCATGTGTCTGAGCATGTGTGTCTAAGCGTGTGTCTGAACGTGTGTGTGTCTGAGTGTGTATGTGTGTGTCTGAGCATGCGTGTCTGAGTGTGTATGTGTGTGTCTCTGAGCATGTATGTGTGTCTGAGCATGTGTCTGAGTGTGTGTGTCTGAGCATGTGTGACTGAGTGTGTGTGTCTGAGCGTGTGTGTCTGAGCATGTGTGCGTGTGTCTTGAGCATGTGTGTGTGTGTCTAAGTGTGTGTGTCTAAGCATGTGTGTGTCTGAGCGTGTGTGTTTGAGCGTGTGTGTGTCTGAGCATGTGTGTGTGTCTAAGCATGTGTCTGAGCATGTGTGTCTGAGCATGTGTGTGTGTGCGTGTGTCTAAGCCGTGCGTGTGTGTCTGAGCGTGCGTGTGTCTAAGCGTGTGTGTCTGAGCATGTGTGTCTGAGTGAGTGTGTGTCTGAGCATGTATGACTGTGTGTCTGAGCATGTGTGACTGAACTGAAAATGTTTTGCTGGAAAAGCGCAGCAGGTCAGGCAGCATCCAGGGAACAGGAGAATCGACGTTTCGGTAATAAGCCCTTCTTCAGGAATGAGGAAAGTTTGTCCAGCAGGCTAAGATAAAATGTAGGGAGGAGGGACTTGGGAGAGGGGCGTCGGAAATGTGATAGGTGGAAAGAGGTCAAGGTGAGGGTGATAGGTCAGACTGGGGTGGGGGCGGAGAGGTCAGGAAGAAGATTGCAGGTTAGGAAGGCGGTGCTGAATTTGATGGATTTGACTGAGACAGGGTGGGGGGAGGGGAAATGAGGAAACTGGTGAAATCCGAGTTCATCCCTTGTGGTTGGAGGGTTCCTAGGCGGAAGATGAGGCGCTCTTCCTCCAACCGTCGTGCTGTTGTGGTCTGGCGATGGAGGAGTCCAAAGATCTGCATGTCCTTGGTGGAGTGGGAGGGGGAGTTGAAGTGTTGAGCCACAGGGTGGTTGGGTTGGTTGGTCCGGGTGTCCCAGAGGTGTTCTCTGAAACGCTCCGCAAGTAGCCGGCCTGTCTGCCCAATATAGAGGAGGCCACATCGGGTGCAGAGGATGCAATAGATGATGTGTGTGGAGGTGCAGGTGAATCTGTGGCGGATATGGAAGTTTCCTTTGGGGCCTTGGAGGGAGGTGAGGGGGGAGGTGTGGGAGCAAGTCTTGCACCTCCTGCGGTTGCAGGGGAAGGTGCCGGGAGTGGAGGTTGGGTTGGTGGGGGGTGTGGATCTGACGAGGGAGTCACGGAGGGAGTGGTCTTTACGGAATGCTGATAGGGGAGGGGAGGGAAATATATCCTTGGTGGTGGGGTCCGTTTGGAGGTGGCAGAAATGACGGCGGATGATGCGCTGTACATGGAGATTGGTGGGGTGGTAGGTGAGGACCAGTGGGGTTCTGTCCTGGTGGCGGTTGGAGGGGCGGGGCTCAAGGGCAGAGGAGCGGGAAGTGGAAGAGATGCGGTGGAGGGCATCGTCGACCATGTCGGGGGGGAAATTGCGGTCCTTGAAGAAGGAGGCCATCTGGGTTGTACGTTTTTGGAACTGGTCTTCCTGGGAGCAGATGCGGCGGAGTCGAAGGAATTGGGAGAATGGGATGGCGTTTTTACAGGGGGCAGGGTGGGAGGAGGTGTAGTCCAGGTAGCTGTGGGAGTCGGTTGGTTTGTAGTAGATGTCCGTGTTGATTCGGTCGCCTGAGATAGAAATAGAAAGGTCAAGGAAGGGGAGGGAGGAATCTGAGACTGTCCAGGTGAATTTGAGGTCGGGGTGGACGATGTTGGTGAAGTGGATGAACTGTTCAACCTCCTCGTGGGAGCACGAGGCGGCGCCGATACAATCATCGATGTAGCGGAGGAAAAGGTGGGGGCCAGTGTAGTTGCGGAAGATGGATTGTTCCACATATCCTACGAAGAGGCAGGCATAGCTGGGGCCCATGCGGGTGCCCATGGCTACTCCTTTCGTTTGGAGGAAGTGGGAGGATTGGAAAGAGAAGTTGTTCAGGGTGAGGACCAGTTCAGTCAGTCGAAGGAGGGTGTCAGTGGAAGGGTACTGGTCGGTACGGCGGGAAAGGAAGAAGCGGAGGAAGATGGGGGATGGGGGCGTACAGGGACTGGATGTCCATGATGAAAATAAGGCGTTGGGGACCGGGGAAGCGAAAATCCTGGAGCAGGTGGAGGGCGTGGGTGGTGTCCCGAACGTAGGTGGGGAGTTCTTGGACTAAGGGGGACAGGACGGTGTCAAGGTATGCGGAGATGAGTTCGGTGGGGCAGGAGCAGGCGGAGACAATGGGTCGTCCGGGGCAGTCAGGTTTGTGGATTTTGGGCAGGAGGTAGAAGGGGGAGGTGCGGGGTTGTGGGACTATGAGGTTGGAGGCGGTGGATGGGAGGTCCCCTGAGGTGATGAGGTTATGGATGGTCTGGGAGATGATGGTTTGGTGGTGGGGGGTGGGGTCATGGTCAAGGGGACGGTAGGAGGAGGTATCTGCGAGCTAGCGTTTGGCCTCAGCGGTGTAGAGGTCGGTGCGCCAAACTACTACCGCGCCTCCCTTGTCTGCTGGTTTGATAGTGAGGTTGGGGTTGGAACGGATTGAGTGGAGGGCTGCGCGTTCCGAGGGTGAGAGGTTGGAGTGGGTGAGAGGGGTGGGGGAGTTCAGGTGGCGGTTAATATCGCGGCGGCAGTTGGCTATGAAGAGGTCGAGGGCAGGTAGGAGGCCAGCACGGGGTGTCCAGGTGGATGGGGTGTGTTGGAGGCGGGCGAAGGGGTCGTCAGAGGGTGGGCGGGAGTCTTGGTTAAAGAAGTAGGCGCGGAGGCGAAGGCGGCGGAAGAATTGTTCGACGTCATGCCGCGTGTTGAATTCATTAATCCGGGAGCGTAGGGGAATGAAGGTGAGGCCTCTGCTGAGGACTGATCTTTCATCCTCAGAGAGGGGGAGGTCTGGAGGGATGGTGAAAACACGGCAGGGCTGGGAGCTAGGATCTGGTGTGGGGCTGGAGCTGGGTGTGGGGGCGGGGTTAGGTCTGGGGGCGGGGACGGGGATCGGCGTGGGGGCGGGGTCAGGCGTGGTGATGGCGATAGGTGAAGGGGCGGGGTTAGACGTGGTGATGGTGATAGGTGAAGGGGCGGGGTTAGACGTGGTGATGGTGATAGGCGAAGGGGCGGGGTTAGACGTGGTGATGGTGATAGGCGAAGGGGCGGGGTTAGACGTGGTGATGGCGATAGGTGAAGGGGTGGGGTTAGACGTGGTGATGGTGATAGGCGAAGGGGCGGGGTTAGACGTGGTGATGGCGATAGGTGAAGGGGCGGGGTTAGATGTGGTGATGGCGATAGGTGAAGGGGCGGGGTTAGACGTGGTGATGGCGATAGGTGAAGGGGCGGGGTTAGACGTGGTGATGGCGATAGGTGAAGGGGCGGGGTTAGACGTGGTGATGGCGATAGGTGAAGGGGCGGGGTTAGACGTGGTGATGGCGATAGGTGAAGGGGCGGGGTTAGACGTGGTGATGGCGATAGGTGAAGGGGCGGGGTTAGACGTGGTGATGGCGATAGGTGAAGGGGCGGGGTTAGACGTGGTGATGGCGATAGGTGAAGGGGTGGGGTTACTCTCTCACAGACCTGCAAAGGACCTCTACTGTTCTTCATCCACAGAAGGATCCATAAACTATACAAACAGTTCTTCCTCGCCATATCGGAAATTAAAGACAGTAAGTACCAAAAACATTCCTCAACTGTTCCAGAATCTTCCATCGGCCTCCGAAATCAGTCTGGCGCCATTACACACGCGGCCGCTACATCGCCTGGGGCAATAGCTGCCGCCGCCGATGACGTCACTTCCGCCCCCACCGACCTCGCAGCCTCCGCGATCGCCGCCCAGACAACCGCATCCACGATCGCCATGAAGACAATCGCTGACAGATTTGCAGCCTCCGCGGCTATGGGGAATAACTCTGCCTCTGCCGTCGCCACAGCCACGTCTGCCCCCAGTGACGTCACTAACCTACACGCCCACAATGCCGCATGTGTCTCCGCCCCCAAGCCTAACCCCGCACCCACGACGACCTCCGTCACCACGCTTAACCCCGCCCCCACGCCTATATCCGTCACCACGTCTAACCCCGCCCCTTCACCTATCGCCATCACCACGCCCAACCCCGCCCCCAAGCAGATCTCTGTCCCCGCCCACAGGCCTAACCCCGCCCCCACTCCCAGCTCCAGCTCCAAGGGATGAACTCGGATTTCACCAGTTTCCTCATTTCCCCTCCCCCCAGCCTGTCTCAGTCAAATCCATCAAATTCAGCACCGCCTTCCTAACCTGCAATCTTCTTCCTGACCTCTCCGCCCCCACCCCAGTCTGACCTATCACCCTCACCTTGACCTCTTTCCACCTATCACATTTCCGACGCCCCTCCCCCAAGTCCCTCCTCCCTACCTTTTATCTTAGCCTGCTGGACACACTTGCCTCATTCCTGAAGAAGGGCTTATGCCCGAAACGTCGATTCTCCTGTTCCCTGGATGCTGCCTGACCTGCTGCGCTTCTCCAGCAACACATTTTCAGCTCTGATCTCCAGCATCTGCAGACCTCACTTTCTCCCCATGTGTGACTGAATGTGTGTGTGACTGAGCATGTGTGCGTCTGAGCGTGTGTGTGTCTGAACGTGTGTGTCTGAGTGTGTATGTGTGTGTGTCTGAGTGTGTATATGTGTGTCTGAGCGTGTATGTGTGTGTGTATGTGTGTGTCTGAGCGTGTGTGTCTGAGTGTGTATGTGTGTCTGAGCGTGTGTCTGAGTGTGTATGTGTGTGTCTGAGCGTGCGTGTGTCTGAGTGTGTGTGTGTGTGTCTGAGCATGAATGTGTGTCTGAGCGTATGTGTGTCTGAGTGTGTATGTGTGTGTCTAAGTGTGTATGTGTGTCTGAGCGTGTGTGTGTGTCTGAGCGTGTGTGTGTATGTGTGTGTCTGTGTATATGTGTGTCTGAGTGTGTGTGTGTCTGAGCATGTGTGTCTGAGTGTGTATGTGTGTCTGAGCATGTGTGTCTGAGTGTGTATGTGTGTCTGAGTGTGTATGTGTGTGTCTGAGCGTGTGTGTGTCTGAGTGTATATATGTGTGTTTCAGTGTGTGTGTGTCTGAGTGTGTATGTGTGTGTCTGAGCGTATGTGTGTCTGAGTGTGTATGTGTGTGTGTCTGAGCATGTATGTGTGTGCCTGAGCGTGTGTGTCTGAGCGTGTGTGTGTCTGAGAGTGTGTGTGTGTGCGTCTGAGCGTGTGTGTGTGTCTGAGCGTGTGTGTGTGTCTGAGCGTGTGTCTAAGTGTGTACGTGTGTGTCTGAGCATGTGTGTGTGTTTCTGAGTTTGTGTGTGTCTAAGTGTGTACGTGTGTGTCTGAGCATGTGTGTGTGTGTGTCTGAATGTGTCTAAGTGTGAGCATGTGTGTACCTGTGTGTCTGAGCATGTGTGTGTGTGTCTAAGTGTGAGCATGTGTGTACATGTGTGTCTGAGCATGTGTGTGTGTCTGGAGTTCAATCTGGATAAATGCAAAGTATTGCATTTTAGAACAACTATGAAGGGGCTTATACAATTAATGGTTGGGCCTAGGGATGCTGGTCCGTAATTCTTTGAAGTTTGCATCACATATAGACAGACCGATTTTCTTACAACCACTACATCCCTCCCCTCTCAAATCCTGGGCCATAGGCCAGGCCTTTGTATTTGGCTTCTCCTAGGGCACTTCTACCCCAGGTCCAGTTTCTCCAACTCTGCCTTGGATCCTGGTGGCAGTTACTGGACCATAGTCTGCCTCTTCTACCCGGAGTGTCTCAGCTAAAATTCATCTCCATTATCAGGCAGGAACAGCATCAAGGGCTGCAACATCTGCCCTGTCCATCACGTCTCAGCGGTTTATTGCTGCTAGGCAGAGAAGGACAGCCCACAGATTCGGACAGCCTGACACCAGGGGCAGAGCATGCTTGGTGGCAACACTCGTGGTCCATGTGCTTGTTCAAGGCCGACCGCCTCACCTACCTGAACTTTGTCGATCACGGCCCCTGGCCAAGCGTCGACTTTGCCTTTTACCCAGGCAGGGCCCTTCCCATTGTTACTGAAGTAAACTGCGTCTCTCACTTAGAGGAGTCTTATAGCTGGTATTGGCATTCCTACTGCCATTTACCCCTCTCCTTCACACTCCCCAGGTTCGGAAATATACGGTTTAACTTGGTGCGGAGTCTTCTCCCCATCGACTGCTCGGCTGGAGCTCATGAGTTGTGTAAAGTTCAGTAGCTCGGGTGCAGGTTACCATGGTTGTGGGTGTGTTCGCCGAGTTGGGAAGCTGATTTACAAGTTTGACATCTTCACTGCTTTGGAGCCTTATGTCTTCCAGGATTTATTTGGTTCGGTTTCTGCTGCTTGCGGTTGTTCATTGTCATGGCCATGTAGAGAGAGTGAGACAGAGAGAGAGAGAGAGAGAGACAGAAAGAGAGACAGTGAGAGGGAGAGACAGAGAGAGACACAGAGAGAGAGTGAGACAGAGAAAGAGAGAGGGAGACGGAGACTGTGAGAGGGAAACACACACACAGAGTGAGGGACAGAGAGACAGACAGAGACAGATGAGAGAGAGAGGCTGAGGGAGAGAAAAAAAGAGAGGCAGAGAGAGAGATAGACAGAAAGAGAGAGATATAGAGGGAGGGGGGGAGAGAGAGACAGAGAGAGAGAGAGACAGTGAGAGAGAAACACAGAGAGAGAGAGAGAGAGAGGGACAGAGAGACAGAGAAAAAGAGAGAGACAGGCATAGAGAGAGAAACAGTGAGAGAGGGGCTGAGAGAGAGGGAAAGAGTGAAACAAAGAGAGACAGACAGAGAGAGAGACAGAGAGATAAAAACAATGACTGCAGATGCTGGAAACCAGAGTCTAGATTAGAGTGGTGCTCGAAAAACACAGCAGTTCAAGCAGTAGCCGAGAAGCAGTAAAATCAACGTTTCGGACAAAAGCCCTTCATCAGGAATGCCATCAGTGTTTTTCCAGCACCACTCTAATCCAGAGAGAGACAGAGAAAGAAGACAAAGAGAGAGAGACAGAGTGACAGACAGACAGAGAGAGTAAGACAGAGAGAGAGAAAGAGACAGAGTAAGAGAGAGACAGAGTGACAGAGACAGAGAGCGAGACAGAGAATGTGACTGAGATAGAGAGACAGAGAACATAGAACATAGAACAATACAGCACAGAACAGACCCTTCGGCCCACGATGTTGTGCCGAACATATGTCCAAGCTGAAGGACCCATCCATGTACCTATCCAATTGCCGCTTAAAGGTCACCAAAGATTCTGACTCTACCACTCCCACAGGCAGCGCATTCCATGCCCCCACCACTCTCTGGGTAAAGAACCCACCCCTGACATCCCCCCCATACCTTCCACCCTTCACCTTAAATTTATGTCCCCTTGTAACACTCTGTTGTACCCGGGGAAAAAGTTTCTGACTGTCTACTCTATCTATTCCTCTGATCATCTTATAAACCTCTATCAAGTCACCCCTCATCCTTCACCGTTCCAACGAGAAAAGGCCTAGCACTCTCAACCTATCCTCGTACGACCTATTCTCCATTCCAGGTAACATCCTGGTAAATCTTCTCTGCACCCTCTCCAAAGCTTCCACATCTTTCCTAAAGTGAGACGACCAGAACTGCACACAGAACTGTTAGGCCAAATGTGGCCTAACCAAGGTCCTGTACAGTTGCAACATCACTTCATGACTCTTGAATTCAATCCCTCTGCTAATGAACGCTAATACACCATAGGCCTTCTTACAAGCTCTATCCACCTGAGTGGCAACTTTCAAAGATCTATGAACATAGACCCCAAGATCCCTCTGTTCCTCCACCTCACTAAGAACCCTACCGTTAACCCTGTATTCCGCATTTTTATTTGTCTTTCCAAAATGGACAACCTCACACTTGGCAGAGCTGAACTCCATCTGCCACTCCTCAGCCCAGCTCTGCATCATATCTAAGTCCCTTTGCAGCCGACAACAGCCCTCCTCACTATCCACAACTCCACCAATCTTCGTATCATCTGCAAATTTACCGACCCACCCTTCGACTCCCTCATCCAAGTCATTAATAAAAATTACGAACAGCAGAGGACCCAGAACTGATCCCTGCGGAACTCCACTTGTAACTGGGCTCCAGGCTGAACATTTACCATCTACCACCACTCTCTGACTTCGACCGGTTAGCCAGTTTTCTATCCAATTGGCCAAATTTCCCTCTATCCCATGCCTCCTGACTTTCCGCATAAGCCTACCATGGGGAACCTTATCAAATGCCTTACTAAAATCCATGTATACTACATCCACTGCTCTACCCTCATCCACATGCTTGGTCACCTCCTCAAAGAATTCAATAAGACTTGTAAGGCAAGACCTACCCTTCACAAATCCGTGCTGGCTGTCCCTAATCAAGCAGTGTCTTTCCAGAAACTCATAAATCCTATCCCTCAGTACCCTTTCCATTACTTTACCTACCACCGAAGTAAGACTAACTGGCCTGTAATTCCCGGGGTTATCCCTATTCCCTTTTTTGAACAGGGGCACAACATTCGCCACTCTCCAGTCCCCTGGTACTACCCCCGTTGACAGTGAAGATGAAAAGATCATTGCCAAAGGTACTGCAATTTCCTCTCTTGCTTCCCACATAATCCTAGGATATATCCCGTCAGGCCCGGGGGACTTGTCTATCCTCAAGTTGTTCAAAATGTCCAACACATCTTCCTTCCTAACAAGTATCTCCTCTAGCCTACCAGTCCGTTTCACACTCTCCTCTTCAACAATTCGGTCCCTCTCATTCGTAAATACTGAAGAAGGGTACTCATTCAAGACCTCTCGACCTCTCCTATCTCTTCCGACTCAATACACAGTCTCCCACTACTGTCCTTGATCGGACCTACCCTCGTTCTCGTCATTCTCATGTTTCTCACATACGCATAAAATGCCTTGGGGTTATCCTTGATCCTATCTGCCAAAGATTTTTCATGCCCTCTCTTAGCTCTCCTAATCCCTTTCTTCAGGTCCCTCCTGGCTATCCTGTATCCCTCCAACGCTCTGCCTGAACCTTGTTTCCTCAACCTTATGTAAGCCCCCTTCTTCCTCTCTCAAGACATTCAACCTCCCTCGTCAACCAAGGTTCCCTCACACGACCATTTCTTTCCTGCCTGACAGGTACATACATATCAAGGACACGTCGTATCTGTTCCTTGAAAAAGTTCCACATTTTCACGACATCCTTCCCTGACAGCCTATGCTCCTAACTTATGCTCCTCAGATCCTGTCTTACAGCATCGTAATTACCCTTCCCCCAATTGTAAAACCTACCCTGTTGCACACACCTATCTCTCTCCATAACCAAGGTGAAAGTCACAGAATTGTGGTCACCATCACCAAAATGTTCACCCACTAACAAGCCCATCACTTGTCCTGGTTCATTACCGAGAGAGAGAGAGAGAGAGACAGAGAAAGTGATACACAGAGAGAGAAAGAGGCAGAGACAGAGAGACAGAAACAGAGAGAGGGACAGAAAGCGAGTGAGTGAGAGAGAGAGACAGACAGACAGACAGCCAGCCAGAGAAACAGTGAGATAGAGAGAGACGGAGAGAGAGAGACAGTGAGAGAGGGAGAGAGAGAGACAGTGAGAGAGGGAGAGAGAGACAGAGAGAGAGAGAAAAACACAGAGAGAGAGAGGGACAGAGAGATGGAGAGATAGAGAGAAAATGACAGAGATAGGCATAGAGAGAGAGACAGTGAGAGAGAGGCTGAGAGAGAGAGGGAAAGGGTGAAAGAAAGAGAGACAGACAGAGAGAGACAGGGAAAGAAGACAAAGAGAGAGAGACAGAGAGAGAGAGAGAGAGACAGAGTGAAAGACAGACCGAGAGAGTGAGACAGAGTGAAAGACAGACAGAGAGAGTGAGACAGAGAGAGAGAAAGAGAGACTGACAGAGACAGAGAGCGAGACACAGAATGTGACAGAGAGAAAGAGAGACAGAGAGAGTGAGACACAGAGAGAAAGAGACAGAAACAGAGAGAGGGATAGAAAGTGAGTGAGTGAGTGAGAGAGAGAGAGAGACAGAGAGAAACAGTGAGACAGAGAGAGACACAGAGAGAGCACAGCACCATGTACAGCATGGAAACTGACCCTTCGGTCCAACTCGTCCATGCCGACCAGATATCCCAACCCAAACTAGTCCCACCTGCCAGCACCTGGCCGAAATCCCTCCAAACCCTTCCTATTCATATTCTGGATCAGTGGTGCTGGAAGAGCACAGCAGTTCAGGCAGCATCCGAGGAGCTTCGAAATCAACATTTCGGGCAAAAGCCCTTCATCAGGAATAAAGGCAGAGAGCCTGAAGGGTGGAGAGATAAGTGAGAGGAGGGTAGGGGTGGGGAGAGAGTAGCATAGAGTACAATGGGTGAGTGGGGGAGGGGATGAAGGTGATAGGTCAGGGAGGAGAGGGTGGAGTGGCTAGGTGAAAAAGGAGATAGGCAGGTAGGACAAGTCCGGACAAGTCATGAGGACAGTGCTGAGCTGGAAGTTTGGAACTAGGGTGAGGTGGGGGAAGGGGAAATGAGGAAACTGGTGAAGTCCACATTGATGCCCTGGAGTTGAAGTGTTCCGAGGCGGAAGATGAGGCGTTCGTCCTCCAGGCGTCTGGTGGTGAGGGAGCGGCGGTGAAGGAGGCCCAGGACCTCCATGTCCTCGGCAGAGTGGGAGGGGGAGTTGAAATGTTACCTTCCTATTCATATACCCATCCAAATGCCTCTTAAATGTTGCAATTGTACCAGCCTCCACCACATCCTCTGGCAACTCATTCCACACGCGTACCACCCTCTGCGTGAAAAATTTGCCCCTCAGGTCTCTCACCCTAAACCTCTGCCCTCTAGTTCTGGACTCCCCGACCCCAGGGAAATGACTTTGTCTATTTATCCTATCCATGTCCCTCATAATTTTGTAAACCTCTATAAGGTCACCCTTCAGCCTCTGACGCTCCAGGGAATACAGCCCCATCTTGTTCAGCCTCTCCCTGTAGCTCAAATCTTCCACCCCACTGGCAACATCCTTGTAAATCTTTTCTGAACCCTTTCAAGTTTCACAACATCTTTCCGATAGGAAGGAGACCAGAATTGCACGCAATATTCCAACAGTGGCCTAACCAATGTCCTGTACAGTCGCAACATGATCTCCCAACTCCTGTACTCAATACTCTGACCAATAAAGGAAAGCATACCAAATGCCTTCTTCACTGTCCTATCTACCTGCGACTCCACTTTCAAGGAGCTATGAACCTGCACTCCAAGGTCTCTTTGTTCAGCAACACTCCCTAGGACCTTGCTCCCAAGCAAGCAAGGATTTAAATTCTTGGATCACCGGGATATGTTTTGTGGGAAGCATAAATTCTACAAGAGAGGCGGTTTGCACCTTAATAGGTTAGGGACCAGCATTCTGGCAGGCAGGTTTGCTACTGCAACACCGCTACATTTAAACTAAGTAGCGGGGGAGGGGTGGGGGGAGGGGACAAACTGGAAGTTTAAGAAGGAACAATTGAAGGGAAAGTTAGAACAAGGGAAGTCAAGAAAGACAACTGTATCAATGAGGCAGAAAACTCAGAAAGGGATCATGCTGTAAGGTTGAGTGAAATAAGGGTTGATGGGAAGGGTGAGGGCAGTAACAAATTAAAAATACTATACATGAATGCACGAAGCATTAGAAATAAGATGGATGAGATTGAGGCTCTTTTGGAAATTGGCAGATACGATATTGTGGGGATAACTGAGACATGGCTTCCAGTGGACAGGGTCTGGGAAATGAATATTCAAGGCTACACGTGCTATCGTAAGGACAGACTGACGGGCAGAGGGGGTGGGGTGGCCATGTTGGTAAGGGAGGATATTCAGTCCCTTGCGTGGGGGGACCTAGAATCAGGGGATGTAGAGTCAGTGTGGATAGAGCTGCGAAATACTAAGGGTAAAAAGACCCTCTTGGGAGTTATCTACAGGCCCCCAAACAGTAGTCTGGATGTTGGATGTAAGTTAAATCAGGAGCTGAAATTGGCCTGTCGCAAAGATATTACTACAGTTGTTATGGGGGATTTCAACATGCAGGTAGACTGGGAGAATCAGGATGGTACTGGACCCCAAGAAAGGGAGTTTGTGGAGTGCCTCCGAGATGGATTCTTAGAACAGCTTGTGCTGGAGCCTAACAGGGAGAAGGGAATTCTGGATCTGGTGTTGTGCAACGAACCAGAATTGGTCAGGGACCTTGAAGTGAAGGAGCCATTGGGAAGTAGTGACCATAATACAATAAGCTTCAATCTGCAATTTGAGAGGGAGAGGGTACAATCGGAAGTGACAATACTTCTGTTGAATAAAGGGAACTATGGAGCTATGAGGGAGGAGCTGGCCAAAGTTCAATGGTGCAATACCTTAGCAGGGAAGGCAGTGGAGGAACAATGGCAGATATTTCTGTGTATAATGCAGAAGGTGCAGGATCAGTTCATTCCAAAAAGGAAGAAAGATCCCAGGAGGAGGCATGGGTGGCCGTGGCTGACGAGGGAAGTTAAGAAACATATAAAGTTAAAAGAGAAAAAGCATAACATAGCTAAGATAAGTGGGAAAACTGAGGACTGGGAAGCTTTTAAAGAGCAACAGAGGATTACTAAGAAGGAAATACGCAGAGGAAAAATGAGGTACGAAGGTAAACTGGCCAAAAATATAAAGGAGGATAGTAAAAGCTTTTTTAGGTATGTGAAAGGCAAAAAAATGGTTAAGACTAAAATTGGGCCCTTGAAGACAGAAACAGGGGAATATATTACGGGGAACAAAGAAATGGCAGAAGAGTTGAATTGGTACTTTACATCTGTATTCACTGGGGAAGACACAAGCAATCTCCCTGAGGTAATAGTGGCTGAAGGACCTGAACTGAAGGGAATTTATATTTGCCAGGAATTGGTGTTGGAGAGACTGTTAGGACTGAAGGCTGATAAGTCCCCGGGGCCTGATGGTCTACATCCCAGGTGGCTTGAGAAATCATGGATGCGTTGGTGATTATTTTCCAGAGTTCGATAGATTCGAGATCAGTTCCTGCGTTTTTGAGGGTGGCTAATATTGTTCCACTTTGTAAGAAAGGTGGGAGAGAGAAAGCAGGAAATTATAAACCAGTTAGTCTGACCTCAGTGGTGGGAAAGATGCTGGAGTCTATTATAAAGGATGAAATTACGACACATCTGGACAGTAGTAACAGCATAAGTCATAGTCAGCATGGATTTATGAAGGGGAAATCATGCTTGACTAATCTTCTGGAATTTTTTGAGGATGTAACTCTGAAGATGGACGAGGGAGATCCAGTAGATGTAGTGTACCTGGAATTTCAGAAAGCTTTTGATAAAGTCCCACATAGGAGGTTAGTGAGCAAAATTAGGGCGCATGGTATTGGGGGCAAAGTACTAACTTGAATTGAAAGTTGGTTGGCTGACAGGAAACAAAGAGTAGTGATAAACAGCTCCCTTTCGGAAAGGCAGGCAGTGACCAGTGGGGTACCGCAGGGATCAGTGCTGGGACTGCAGCTTTTTACAATATATATTAATGATATAGAAAATGGTATTAGTGATAACATTAGCAAATTTGCTGATGATACTAAACTGGGTGGCAGGGTGAAATGTGAGGAGGATGTTAGGAGATTCCAGGGTGACCTGGTCAGGTTAGGTGAGTGGACAGATGCATGGCAGATGCAGTTTAATGTGGATAAATGTATGGTTATCCACTTTGGTGGCAAGAACAGGAAGGCAGCTTACTGCCTAAATAGAATCAATTTAGGTAAAGGGGCAGTACAAAGAGATCTGGGTGTTCTTGTACACCAGTCAATGAAGATAAGCATGCAGGTACAGCAGGTAGTGAAGAAGGCTAATAGCATGCTGGCCTTCATAACAAGAAGGATTAAGTATAGAAGCAAAGAGGTGCTTCTGCAGCTGTACAGGGCCCTGGTGAGACCACACCTGGAGGAGAAAGTGAGGTCTGCAGACGCTGGAGATCAAAGCTGAAACTTTATTGCTGGAACAGCACAGCAGGTCAGGCAGCATCTAGGGAACAGAAGATTCGACGTTTCGGGCACATGCCCTTCTTCAGGAATGAGCAGAGAGTGTTCAGCAGGAGAAGATAAAAGGTAGGGAGGAGGGACTTGGAGGAGGGGCGTTGGAAATGTGATAGGTGGAAAGAGGTCAAGGTGAGGGTGATAGGTCGGAGTAGGGTGGAGGCGGAGAGGTCAAGAAGAAGACTGCAGGTCAGGAAGGCGGTGCCGGGCTGGAGGGATTCGGCTGAGACAAGGTGGGGGGAGGGGGGATGAAGAAACTGGTGAAGTCCAAGTTCATCCCCTGTGGTTGGAGGGTTCCCAGTCGGAAGATAAGACGCTCCTCCTCCGACCGTCGCGTTGTTGTGGTTTGGCGGTGGATGAGTCCAATGACCTGCATATCCTCGGTGGAGTGGGAGGGGGAGTTGAAATGCTGTGCTACAGGGTGATTGGGTTGGTTCGTCCGGGTGGCCCAGAGGTGCTCTCTGAATCGCTCCGCAAGTAGGCGGCCTGTCTCCCCAATATAGAGGAGGCCACACCGGCTGCAGCGGATGCAGTAGATAATGTGGGTGGAGGTGCAGGTGAATCTGTGGCGGATATGGAAGTTTCCTTTGGGGCCTTGGAGAGAAGTGAGGGGGGAGGTGTGGGCGCAAGTGTTGCACCTCCTGCGGTTGCAAGGGAAGGTGCTGGGAGTGGAGGTTGGGTTGGTGGGGGGTATGGATCTGACAAGGGAGTCGCGGAGGGAGTGGTCTCTACGGAACGCTGATAGGGGAGGGGAGGGAAATATATCCTTGGTGCTGGGGTCTGTTTGGAGGTGGCGGAAGTGAAGGCGGATGATGCGCTGTACATGGAGATTGGTGGGGTGGTAGGTGAGGACCAGTGGGGTTCTGTCCTGGTGGCGGTTGGAGGGGCGGGGCTCAAGGGCGGAGGAGCGGGAAGTGGAGGAGATGCGGTGGAGGGCATCGTCGATCACGTCGGGGGGGAAATTGCGGTCCTTGAAGAAGGAGGCCATCTGGGATGTACGTTTTTGGAACTGGTCCTCCTGGGAGCAGATGCGGCGGAGACGAAGGAATTGGGAGAATGGGATGGCGTTTTTACAGGGGGCGGGGTGGGAGGAGGTGTAGTCTAGGTAGCTGTGGGAGTCGGTCGGTTTGTAGTAGATGTCCGTGTTGATTCGGTCGTCTGAGATAGAAACAGAAAGGTCTAGGAAGGGGAGGGAGGAGTCCGAGACTGTCCAGGTGAATTTGAGGTCGGGGTGGAAGGTGTTAGTGTAGTGGATGAACTGTTCAACCAATTGGGAGCCAACAGATTGGACGGGATCGCCGCACAGACAACCTGCTCTGCGATCGTCATGAAGACAATCGCCAACAGATTGGAAACCTCCGCGAGTATGGGGAAGAACTCTGTCTCCGTGGTCGCCGCAGCTACTTCCGCCCCCAGTGACGTCAGCGACTTGCATTCGGACATCGCCGCATGTGTCTCCGCCCCCCCCGCCGCGTTCCGTCACCGCTCCTAACCCCGCCCCCCGGCCGCGTTCCGTCACCGCTCCTAACCCCGCCCCCCTGCCGCGTTCCGTCACCACGCCTAACCCCGCCCCCCGGCCGCGTTCCGTCACCGCTCCTAACCCCGCCCCCGCCGCGTTCCGTCACCACGCCTAACCCCGCCCCCCCGCCGCGTTCCGTCACCACGCCTAACCCCGCCCCCCGCCGCGTTCCGTCACCACGCCTAACCCCGCCCCCCCGCCGCGTTCCGTCACCACGCCTAACCCCGCCCCCCGCCGCGTTCCGTCACCACGCCTAACCCCGCCCCCCCGCCGCGTTCCGTCACCACGCCTAACCCCGCCCACCGGCCGCGTTCCGTCACCACGCCTAACCCCGCCCCCCCGCCGAGTTCCGTCACCGCGCCTAACCCCGCCCCCCGGCCCAGTTCCGTCACCGCGCCTAACCCCGCCCCCCGGCTGACCTCTGTCCCCGCCCCCAGGCCTAACCCCGCCCCCGCATCCAGCTCCAGTCCCACACCAGGTCCTAGCTCCCCGCCCTGCCGTGTGTTCATCATCCCTCCGGACCTGCCCCTCTCTGAGGATGAGAGATCAGTCCTCAGGAGGGGTCTCACCTTCGTTCCCGCACGTTCTCGGGTCAATGAATTCAATACACGGAGTGACATTGAACGATTCTTCCACCACCTTCGCCTCCGTGCCTTCTTTTTCAATCAAGACCCTCACCCACCCTCTGACGACCCCTTCTCCAACCTCCAACACACCCCGTCCACCTGGACACCCCGTGCTGGCCTCCTACCTGCCCTCGACCTCTTCATAGCAAACTGCCGCCGCGATATTAACCGCCACCTGAACTCCCCCACCCCTCCCACCCACTCCAACCTCTCACCCTCGGAACGCGCAGCCCTCCACTCCCTCCGTTCCAACCCCAACCTCACCATCAAACCAGCAGACAAGGGAGGCGCGGTAGTAGTTTGGCGCACCGACCTCTACACCGCTGAGGCCAAACGCCAGCTCGCAGATACCTCCTCCTACCGTCCCCTTGACCATGACCCCACCCCCCACCACCAAACCATCATCTCCCAGACCGTCCATAACCTCATCACCTCGGGGGACCTCCCATCCACCGCCTCCAACCTCATAGTCCCACAACCCCGCACCGCCCGCTTCTACCTCCTGCCCAAAATCCACAAACCTGAATGCCCCGGCCGACCCACCTCCTCCCTCACCTCCATCCAAGGCCCCAAAGGAGCTTTCCACATCCATCAAAGTTTTACCTGCACATCCACTAATATCATCTATTGTATCCGTTGCTCCCGATGCGGTCTCCTCTACATTGGGGAGACTGGACGCCTCCTAGCAGAGCGCTTTAGGGAACATCTCCGAGACACCCGCACCAATCAACCACATCGCCCAGTGGCTCAACATTTCAACTCCCCCTCCCACTCTGCCGAGGATATGGAGGTGCTGGGCCTCCTCCACCGCCGCTCCCTCACCACCAGACGCCTGGAGGAAGAACGCCTCATCTTCCGCCTCGGAACACTTCAACCCCAGGGCATCAATGTGGATTTTAACAGTTTCCTCATTTCCCCTTCCCCCACCTCATCCTAGCTTCTAACCTCCAGAAACTCGATCCCCTGACCTGTCCGGACTTGTCCGACCTGCCCAGCTCCTTTTCCACCTATCCACTCCACCCTCTCCTCCCTGACCTATCACCTTCATCTCCTTCCCCACTGACCTATTGTACTCTATGCCACTCTCTCCCACCCCCACCCTCCTCTAGCTTATCTCTCCATGCTTCAGGCTCTCTGCCTTTATTCCTGATGAAGGGCTTTTGCCCGAAACGTCGATTTTGCCTGTCCTCGGATGCTGCCTGAATTGCTGTGCTCTTCCAGCACCACTGATCCAGAATCTGGTTTCCAGCATCTGCAGTCATTGTTTTTACCTCGTTGATTTTGACCCATCGTCTCAGCCTGCTCCTGCCCCACCGAACTCATCTCTGCATACCTTGACACCGTCCTGTCCCCATTAGTCCAAGAACTCCCCACCTACGTCCGTGACACCACCCACACCCTCCACCTCCTCCAGGATTTTCGCTTCCCCGGTTCCCAACGCCTCATCTTCACCATGGACATCCAGTCCCTGTACACCTCCATCCCCCATCACGAAGGACTCAAAGCACTCCGCTTCTTCCTTTCCCGCCGTACCACCCAGTACCCTTCCATCGACACCCTCCTTCGACTGACTGAACTGGTCCTCACCCTGAACAACTTTTCTTTCCAATCCTCCCACTTTCTCCAAACAAAAGGAGTAGCCATGGGCACCCGCATGGGCCCCAGCTATGCCTGCCTCTTCGTAGGATATGTGGAACAGTCCATCTTCCGCAACTACACTGGCCCCACCCCCCATCTTTTCCTCCGCTACATTGATGACTGTATCGGCGCTACCTCGTGCTCCCACGAGGAGGTTGAACAGTTCATCCACTACACTAACACCTTCCACCCCGACCTCAAATTCACCTGGACAGTCTCGGACTCCTCCCTCCCCTTCCTAGACCTTTCTGTTTCTATCTCAGACGACCGAATCAACACGGACATCTACTACAAACCGACCGACTCCCACAGCTACCTGGACTACACCTCCTCCCACCCCGCCCCCTGTAAAAACGCCATCCCATTCTCCCAATTCCTTCGTCTCCGCCGCATCTGCTCCCAGGAGGACCAGTTCAAAATACGCACAACACAGATGGCCTCCTTCTTCAAGGACCGCAATTTCCCCCCCGACGTGATCGACGATGCCCTCCACCGCATCTCCTCCACTTCCCGCTCCTCCGCCCTTGAGCCCCGCCCCTCCAACCGCCACCAGGACAGAACCCCACTGGTCCTCACCTACCACCCCACCAATCTCCATGTACAGCGCATCATCCGCCGTCACTTCCGCCACCTCCAAACGGACCCCACCACCAAGGATATATTTCCCTCCCCTCCTCTATCAGCTTTCCGTAGAGACCACTCCCTCCGCGACTCCCTTGTCAGATCCATACCCCCCACCAACCCAACCTCCACTCCCGGCACCTTCCCTTGCAACCGCAGGAGGTGCAACACTTGCGCCCACACCTCCCCCCTCACTTCTCTCCAAGGCCCCAAAGGAAACTTCCATATCCGCCACAGATTCACCTGCACCTCCACCCACATTATCTACTGCATCCGCTGCAGCCGGTGTGGCCTCCTCTATATTGGGGAGACAGGCCGCCTACTTGCGGAGCGATTCAGAGAGCACCTCTGGGCCACCCGGACGAACCAACCCAATCACCCTGTAGCACAGCATTTCAACTCCCCCTCCCACTCCACCGAGGATATGCAGGTCATTGGACTCATCCACCGCCAAACCACAACAACGCGACGGTCGGAGGAGGAGCGTCTTATCTTCCGACTGGGAACCCTCCAACCACAGGGGATGAACTTGGACTTCACCAGTTTCTTCATCCCCCCTCCCCCCACCTTGTCTCAGCCGAATCCCTCCAGCCCGGCACCGCCTTCCTGACCTGCAGTCTTCTTCTTGACCTCTCCGCCTCCACCCTACTCCGACCTATCACCCTCACCTTGACCTCTTTCCACCTATCACATTTCCAACGCCCCTCCTCCAAGTCCCTCCTCCCTACCTTTTATCTTCTCCTGCTGAACACTCTCTGCTCATTCCTGAAGAAGGGCATGTGCCCGAAACGTCGAATCTTCTGTTCCCTAGACCACACCTGGAATATTGTGTGCAGTTCTGGTCTCCAAATTTGAGGAAAGACATTCTGGCTATTGAGGGAGTGCAGTGTAGGTTCACGAGGTCAATTCCTGGAATGGCGGGACTACCTTACGCTGAAAGACTGGAGTGACTGGGTTTAGAAGACTGAGAGGGGATCTGATTGAGATATATAAGATTATTAAAGGATTGGACACTCTGGAGGCAGGAAACATGTTTCCGTTGATGGGTGAGTACCGAACCAGAGGACACAGCTTAAAAATACGGGGTAGACCATTTAGGACAGAGATGAGGAGAATCTTCTTCACCCAGAGAGTGGTGGCTGTGTGGAATGCTCTGCCCCAGAGGGCAGTGAAGGCCCAGTCTCTGGATTAATTTAAGAAAGAGTTGGATAGAGCTCTCAAGGATAGTGGAATCAAGGGTTATGGAGATAAGGCAGGAACAGGATACTGATTAAGGCTCGAAGGGCAGAATGGCCTACTCCAGCACCTATTGTCTATTAAGTGTATAAGTCCTGCTAAGATTTGCTTTCCCAAAATGCAGCGCCTCACATTTATCTGAATTAAACTCCATTTGCCACTTCTCAGCACATTGGCCCATCTGGTCCAGATCCTGTTGTAATCTGAGGGAACCTTCTTCGCTGTCCACTACACCTGCAATTTTGGTGTCATCTGCAAACTTACTAACTGTACCTCTTATGCTCGCATCCAAATCATTTTTATAAATGACAAAATGTGGAGGACCCAGCACCGATCGTTGTGGCTCTCCACTGGTCACAGGCCTCCAGTCTGAAAAACAACCCTCCACGACCACCCTCTGTCTTCTACCTTTGAGCCAGTTCTGTATCCAAATGGCTAGTTCTCCCTGTATTCCATGAGATCTAACCTTGCTAACCAGTCTCCCATGGGGAACCTTGTCGAGCGCCTTACTGAAGTCCATATACATCACATTTACCATTGTGTCCTCATCAATCCTCTTTGTTACTTCTTCAAAAAGCTCAATCAAGTTTATGAGACATGATTTCCCACCCACAAAGCCATGTTGACTATCCCTAATCAGTCCTTGCCTTTCCAAATACATGTACATACTGTCCCTCAGGATTCCCTCCAACAAGTTGCCCACTACCGAGGTCAGGCTCACCGGTCTATAGTTCCCTGGCTTGTCTTTACCGCCCTTCTTAAAGAGTGGCTCCACGTTTGCCAACCTCCAGTCTTCCGGCACCTCACCTGTAACTATCGATCATACAAGAGGCCCAGCAATCACTTCTCTAGCTTCCCACAAAGGTCTAGGGTACACGTGATCAGGTCCTGGGGGTTTATCCACTTTTATGCATTTCAAGACATCTAGCTCTTCCTCCTCTGTAATCTGGACATTTTGCAAGGTGTCAAAATCTATTTCCCTACATTCTATATCTTCTATATCCTTTTCCACAGTAAATACTGATGCGAAATATTCATTTGGTATCTCCCCTATTTTCTGTGACTCCACACAAAGGCCGCCTTGCTGATCTTTGAGGGGAGAAAGTGAGGGCTTATGCCCGAAACATCGATTCTCCTGTTCCCTGGATGCTGCCTGACCTGCTGCGCTTTTTCAGCAACACATTTTCAGCTCTGATCTTTGAGGGGCCCTATTCTCTCCCTAGTTACCCTTTTGTCCTTAATGTATTTGTAAAAACCGTTTGGATTCTCCTTAATTCTATTTGCCAAAGCTGTCTCATGTCCCCGCTTTGCCCTCCTGATTTCCCTCTTAAGTATACTCCTACTGCCTTTATACTCTTCTAAGGATTCACTCGATCTATCCTGTCCACACATGACACATGCTTCCTTGTTTTTCTTAACCAAACCCTCAATCTCATTTGTCATCCAGCATTCTCTATACCTTCCAGCCTTCCCTTTCACCCTGACATGAATATACTTTCCCTGGATTCTTGTTATCTCATTTCTGAAGGCTTCCCATTTTCCAGCCATCCCTTTACCTGCGAACATCTGCCCCCAATCAGCTTTCAAAAGTTCTTGCCTAATACCGCCAAAATTGGCCTTTCTCCAATTTAGAACTTCAACTTTTAGATCTGGTCTATCCTTTTCTAGTAGGTACATCCACATACTGAGTCAGAACAGTTTCTTGTGCACACTTAACAAATTCCTCTCCATCTAAACCCTTAACACTATGGCAGTCCCAGTCCATGTTTGGAAAGTTAAAGTGCCCTGCCGTATTATTCTTACAGATAGCTGAGATCTCCTTACAAGTTTGTTTCTCAATTTCCCTCTGACCCTTAGGGGGTCTATAATACAATCCCAATGAGGTGATCATCCCTTTCTTATTTCTCAGTTCCACCCAAATCACTTCCCTGGATGTATTTCCAGGAATATCAGAGAGAGAAAGAGACAGAGACAGAGAGAGACAGAGACAGAGAGAGACAGAAAGACAGTGAGAGAGAGACAGGGAGAGAGACAGAGAGAGAAAGATAGAGACAGTGAGAGAGGAGAGATAGAGAGACACAGAGAGCAAGGGACAGAGAGAGACAGACAGGGGGAGAGAGAGAGAGAGGCTGAGAGAGAGAGAAAAAGAAAGAGACAAAGAGAGAGAGAGACACACACACAGAGATTGAGAGAGACAGAGAGACAGCCACAGAGACAGAGAGTGAGAGAAAGAGAGAGATAGAAAGACAACGAGAGAGAGACAGAGAGAGAAGGACAGGGAGAGACAGAGAGAGAGAGCGAAAGAGAGAGAGACAGAGACAGAGAGAAAGAGACAGTGAGGGAGAGAGACAGAGAGAGATAGAAATAGAGAAAAACAGAGAGACAGAGAGTGTGAGAAAGAGACATAGAGACAGAGGCAGAGAGAGACAGAGAGTGAGAGAGAGAGAGTGAGAGATACACAGAGAGAGACAGACAAAGACAGAGAGACAGTTACAGAGACAGAGAGACAGAGACAAAGGGAGAGGGAAACAGAGACAGAGAGAGAGAAACACAGGGAGACAGGTGGACAGAGAGAGAGAGACAGAGAGTGAGAGATAGAGAGACAGAGAGAAAAAGGCAAGGAGAGACAGAGAGAGAGAGTGAAAGAATTAGAGAGATAGAAAGACAGAGAGAAACATACAGAGAGAGAGAAAAGAGACAGAGAGGGAGAGAGAGAGAGACTGAAATAGAGAGACAGACAGAAAGATAAAGGGGACGCAGTGGTAGTCTGGTGCACTGACCTCTACACCGCTGAAGCCAAAACCCAATTCGAGGACTCCTCCTCCGACCGCCCCTCAACCATGACCCCACCCCCCATCACCAAACCATCATCTCCCAGATCATACAGAACCTCATCACCTCAGGAGATCTCCCACCCACAGCTTCCAACCTCATAGTCCGGGAACCCCGCACTGCCCTATTCTACCTCCTTCCCAATATCCACAAGCCTGACCACCCTGGCCGACCCATTGTCTCAGCTTGCTCCTGCCCCACTGAACTCATCTCTACCTACCTTGACACTGTCCTATCCCCCCTAGTCCAGGAACTCCCCACATACGTTCAAGACACCACCCACGCCCTCCACCTCCTCCAAGACTTCCGTTTCCCCGATCCCCAACGCCACATTTTCACCATGGATATCCAATCCCTCTACACCTCCATCCGCCATGACCAGGACCTCCAAGCCCTCCTTTTCTTCCTCTCCTGACGTCCCCAACAGTACCCCTCCACCGACACTCTCATTCGTTTGGCCGAACCGTTTCTCCTTTGAATCCTCCCACTTCCTCCAGACCAAAGGAGTAGCCATGGGCACCCGTATGGGCCCCAGCTATGCCTGTCTCTTTGTTGGCTACATAGACCAGTCCATCTTCCGGCACCACTCCCCACCTCTTCCTCCACTACATTGATGACTGCATTGGCGCCACCTCATGCTCCCGCGAGGAGGTTGAGCAATTCATCAACACATTCCACCGCAGAGCACACCAGATGGCCTCCTTCTTTAGAGACCACAATTTCCCTTCCCACATGGTTAAAGATGCCCTCCAACGCATCTCATCCACATCCTGCACCCCCGCCCTCAGACCCCAGCCCTCCAACCGTAACAAGGACAGAACGCCCCTGGTGCTCACCTTCCACCCTACCAACCTTCACATAAACCAAATCATCCGCCGACATTTCCGCCACCTCCAAACAGACCCCACCACCAGGGATATATTTCCCTCCCCACCCCTTTCTGCCTTCCACAAAGACCGTTCCCTCCGTGACTACCTGGTCAGGACCACGCCTCCCTACAACCCACCCTCCCATCCAGGCACCTTCCCCTGCCACTGCAGGAATTGCAAAACCTGTGCCCACACCTCCCCCCTCACCTCTATCCAAGGCCCTAAAGGAGCCTTCCATATCCATCAAAATTTTACCTGCACATCCACTAATATCATTTATTGTATCCGTTGCTCCCGATGCAGTCTCCTCTACATTGGGGAGACTGGATGCCTCCTCGCAGAGCGTTTTAGAGAACATCTCCAGGACACCCACACCAATCAACCACACCGCCCCGTGGCCCAACATTTCAACTCCTCCTCCCACTCTGCCGAGGACATGGAGGTCCTGGGCCTCTGGATTAATGGTGCTGGAAGAGCACAGCAGTTCAGGCAGCATCCAAGGAGCTTCGAAATCGACGTTTCGGGCAAAAGCCCTTCATCAGGTCCTGATGAAGGGCTTTTGCCCGAAACGTCGATTTCGAAGCTACTTGGATGCTGCCTGAACTGCTGTGCTCTTCCAGCACCACTAATCCAGAATCTGGTTTCCAGCATCTGCAGTCATTGTTTATACCAGGTCCTGGGCCTCCTCCATCGCCCAACGCCTGGAGAAAGAACGCCTCATCTTCCGCCTCGGAACACTTCAACCCCAGGGCATCAATGTGGATTTCACCAGTTTCCTCATTTCCCCTTCCCCCACCTCACCCCAGCTCCAACCTTCCAGCTCAGCACTGTCCCCATGACCTGTCCTACCTGCCTATCTCCTTTTCCACCTATCCACTTCACCCTCCTCTCTGACCTATCACCTTCATCCCCACCCCCACTCACCTATTGTACTCTATGTGATGTCTCTGATCGTGTTTACGTGATGTCTCTGATCGTGTTATGTGATGTCTCTGATCGTGTTACGTGATGTCTCTGATCGTGTTTTCCGGGTCCTTAAGGGGGAGGGGGAGCAGCCCGAAGTCGTGGTCCACATTGGCACCAACGACATAGGTAGGAAGACGGATGAGGATGTTAGGCAGGCTTTCAGGGAGCTAGGTTGGAAGCTCAAAGTTAGAACGAACAGAGTTGTTGTCTCTGGTTTGTTACCCGTGCCATGTGATAGAGAGTCGAGGAACAGGGAGAGAGAACAGTTAAATGCAGCGTGGGAGGTGGGACCTCTATAAACAGGATGGTCTGCACCTGAACCTGAGGGGCACCAGTATCCTTGGTGGGAGGTTTGCTAGTGCTCTTGGGGGGTTTTAAACTAACTCTGCAGGGGCATGGGAACCCAGACTGTAGCTTTAGGGTGCAGGACCTGGAGTGTAGGGAGGTTAGGAACATGGCATCAATTTCAAAGGAGGGTGCCTGTAAACAGGAAAGTGGCTTGAAGTGTGTATACTTCAATGCAAGAAGTATACGAAATAAGGTAGGTGAACTTGCAGCGTGGGTTGGTACCTGGGACTTCGATGTTGTGGCTATTACGGAGACATGGGTAGAACAGGGACAGGATTGGCTGTTGCAGGTTCCAGGGTTTAAATGTTTTAGTCGGGTCAGAGCTGGGGGTAAAAGAGGGGGAGGTGTGGCATTGCTTGTCAAAGGTGGTATTACAGCGGTGGAAAGGATGATGGATGAAGACTAGCCATCTGAGGTAGTTTGGGCTGAGGTTAGGAATAGGAAAGGTGAGCTCACCCTGTTAGGAGTTTTTTACAGGCCTCCTAATAGTCCTAGAGACGTAGAAGAAAGGATTGCGAGGATGATTCAAGAGAAGAGTGAAAGTAATAGGGTGGTTGTTATGGGGGACTTTAACTTTCCTGATATTAATTGGGAAAGCTATAGCTCAAGTTCGTTAGATGGGTCAGTGTTTGTCCAATGTGTGCAGGAGAGTTTCCTGACACAATATGTAGACAGGCCAACAAGAGGTGAGGCCATACTGGATTTGGTTCTGGGTAATGAACCAGGCCAGGTGTTAGAATTAGAGGTAGGTGAGCACTTTGGGGTAGTGACCATAATTCGGTGATTTTTACTCTCGTGATGGAGAGGGATAAGTGTGTACTACAGGGCAAGAGTTATAGCTGGGGTCAGGGAAATTATGATGCGGTGAGGCATGACTTAGGATGAGTGGCTTGGAAAAGTAAGCTTCAAGGCAAGGGCGTAATTGATATGTGGAGCTTGTTCAAGGAGCAACTATTGAGTGTCCTTGATAAGTATGTACCCGTCAGGCAGGGAGGAAAGGGTCATGTGAGGGAGCCGTGGTTTAATAAGGAATTGGAATCCCTTGTTAAATGGAAGAGGGCGGCCTATGTAAAGATGAGGCGTGAAGGTTCAATTGGGGTGATTGAGAGTTATAAGGTAGCCAGGAAGGATCTGAAGAGAGAGCTAAGAGCAGCAAGGAGGGGACATGAAAGGTCCTTAGTTGGTAGGATTAGGGAAAACCCTAAGGCTTTCTATAGGTATGTCAGGAATAAAAGAATGACTAGGGTAGGAATAGGTCCAGTCAAGGATAGTAGTGGGAAGTTGCGTGTGGAGGCTGAAGAGATTGGGGAGACACTGAATGAATACTTTTCGTCAGTATTCATTCAGGAACAGGACATTGTTGTCGATATGAATACTGAGTCACAATTAAGTAGAATGGATGGCTTTGAGGTATGTAGAGAAGAGGTGTTGGAAATTCTGGAAAGGGTGAAAATAGATAAGTCCCCTGGGCCTGATGGCATTTATCCTAGGATTCTCTGGGAAGCAAGGGAGGAGATTGCAGAGCCATTGGCCTTGATTTTTATGTCCTCGTTGTCTACAGGAGTAGTGCCAGAAGATTGGAGGCTAGCAAATGTGGTTCCCTTGTTCAAGAAGGGGAGTAGGGATAACCCTAGTAACTATAGGCCGGTGAGTCTCACTTCTGTTGTGGGCAAAGTCTTAGAGAGAATTGTAAGGGATAGGATTTATGAACATCTGGATAGGAATAATGTGATCAAGGATAGTCAGCATGGTTTTGTGAAGGGCAAGTCGTGCCTCACAAACCTTATTGAATTCTTTGAGAAGGTGACTAAGGAGGTGGATGAGGGGAAAGCGGTAGATGTGGTGTATATGGAATTTAGTAAGGCATTTGATAAGGTTCCCCATGGTAGACTACTGCAAAAAATACGGAGGTATGGCATTGAGGGTGAGTTGGAGGCTTGGATTAGGAGTTGGCTGGCTGGAAGAAGACAGAGGGTAGTAGTTGATGGTAAAGGTTCATCTTGGAGTGCCATCACTAGCGGTGTTCCGCAAGGATCTGTTTTGGAACCATTGCTGTTTGTCATTTTTATAAATGACCTGGAGGAGGGACTAGAAGGTTGGGTGAGCAAGTTTGCGGATGATACAAAAGTCCGAGGGGTTGTAGACAGTGAGGAAGGATGTGGCAGGTTACAGCGGGATATAGATAAGCTGCAGAACTGGGCAGAAAGGTGGCAAATGGAGTTCAATGTAGCTAAGTGTGAGGTGATTCACTTTGGTAAGAGTAACAAAAAGATGGGGTACTGGGCTAATGGTCGGATACTTGGTAGTGTGGATGAGCAGAGGGATCTTGGTGTCCATGTGCACAGATCTTTGAAAGTTGCCACCCAGGTAAATAGTGCGGTGAAGAAGGCATATGGCGTACTGGCTTTTATTGGTAGAGGAATTGAGTTCCGGAGTACTGAGGTCATGTTGCAGTTGTATAAGACTCTGGTGCGGCCGCATCTGGAGTATTGTGTGCAGTCTTGGTCGCCATACTATAGGAAGGATGTGGAGGCACTGGAACGGGTGCAGAGGAGGTTTACCAGGATGTTGCCTGGTTTGGTAGGAAGATCGTATGAGGAAAGGCTGAGGCACTTGGGGCTGTTTTCATTGGAGAAAAGATGGTTTAGGGGTGACTTGATAGAGGTGTACAAGATGATTAGTGGTTTAGATAGGGTTGACCGTGAGAATCTTTTTCCACGTATGGAGTCAGCTATTACGAGGGGGCATAGCTTTAAATTAAGGGGGGGTAGGTATAGGACAGATGTTAGGGGTAGGTTCTTTACTCAGCGAGTCGTGAGTTCATGGAATGCCCTGCCAGTAGCAGTGGTGGTCTCTCCCTCTTTATGGGCATTTAAGTGGGCATTGGATAGGCATATGGAGGATAGTGGGCTAGTGTAGGTTAGGTGGGCTTGGATCGGCGCAACATCGAGAACCGAAGGGCCTCTACTGCGCTGTATTCTTCTATGTTCTATGTTCTATATGCTACTTTGTGGTGAAAGGTATACAGGAAAGCCACACACACAGACCAAGTCCTGAACTACGAGAGCAACCACTCCAACACACACAAACGAAGTTGCATCAAGACACTGTTCAAAAGAGCCACAACACACTGCAGCACACCAGAACTGCAAAAAGAGGAAGAGAAACACCTGTACAAGGTATTCGCCAAAAACGGATATCCTCGCAATTTCATCAACAGATGCCTAAGAGGAAGACAACGGAACGAGGACATGCCGCAACCCAAAGGACTAGCCACACTACCATACATCAGGAGCATTTCTGAACTGACAGCCAGACTACTGCGACCACTAGGACTTATAACAGCACACAGTGCTGTTATAACAGTGTCTTGATGCAACTTCGTTTGTGTGTGTTGGAGTGGTTGCTCTCGTAGTTCAGGACTTGGTCTGTGTGTGTGGCTTTCCTGTATACCTTTCACCACAAAGTAGCATATAGTGGGCGGCATGGTGGCACAGTGGTTAGCACTGCTGCCTCACAGCGCCTGAGACTCGGGTTCATTTCCCGCCTCAGGCGACTGACTGTGTGGAGTTTGCACATTCTCCCCGTGTCTGCGTGGGTTTCCTCCGGGTGCTCCGGTTTCCTCCCACAATCCCAAAGATGTGCAGGTTAGGTGAATTGACCATGTTAAATTGCCTGTAGAGTTAGGTAATGGGTAAATATAGGGGTATGGGTGGGTTGCGCTTCGGCGGGTCGGTGTGGACTTGTTGGGCCGAAGGGCCTGTTTCCACACTGTAATGTAATCTAAAAAAACAAACCAACAGCCACCCTCAGACAACAACTCACCAGAACGAAGGACCCAATACCCAGCATGAGCAAAACTAATGTAGTGTACAAAATCCCATGCAAGGACTGCACAAAACACTATATAGGACAAACAGGAAGACAGCTAACGATCCGCATCCATGAACATCAACTAGCCACGAAACGCCATGACTAGCTATCCTGAGTAGCCATACAACGCAGACGACAAGCAACATGAATTTGACTGGGACAACACTACCATTATAGGACAAGCCAAACAAAGAACAGCCAGGGAATTCCTAGAAGCATGGCACTCATCCACAAACTCCATCAACAAACACATCGACCTGGACCCAATATACCGGCCACTACAGCGGACAGCTGAAACTGACAACCGGAAGCGGCAGGGACAGGCCACTATAAATGCCGGAGGAAACACCACAGAAGCGCTTCACAGGAGGCTCCCAAGCACTGAGGATGTCACCTAGACAGGGGACGAAATGTTTGCAATAAAAACTTCCAGCTCGGCGAACAGAACCACAGCAACGAGCACCCAAGCTACAAATCTTCTCACAAACTTTGAAGAGAGAGAGAAACACAGAGAGATGGGGACAGAGAAAGAGACAGACAGATAGACAGGGAGAGACAGAGAGAGAAAGGTAGAAACAGATAGTTAGGGAGAGATTGAGAGAGACTGAGAGAGAGATAGAGAAAGACAGGGAGAGAGACAGAGACAGTGACAGAGAGAGAGAGACAGAGAAAGAGACAGAGAGGGAGAGATAGAAATAGAGGGAGATAGAGAGACAGAGTGAGAGACAGAGAGAGAGACAGAGCGAGACAAAGACTGAGAGAGAGACAGAGGGAGAGGGAAACAGAGACAGAGAGATCGAGGAAGACAGAGAGAGATAGAGAGACAGAAAGAGAGAGAGAGAGAGAGAGAAAAAGAGAAACAGACAGGTTGAGACAATAGATTTGGATCAGCTCAGGCTTGGAGGGCTGATGGGCCTGTTCCTGGACTGTAATTTTTCTTTGTTCTTTCGAGAGAGATAGAGAGTGAGAGAGACAGACAGGCAGACAGACAGAGAGAGAAAGAGAGACAGAAAGACAAAGAGAGATAGAGACAGAGAGAAACAGAGAGAGAGAGAGCAAAAGAGACAGAAAAAGAGAGAGGGAGACAGAGAGAGATTGAGACCAAAATAGAGAGAGACAGACAGAGAGAGACAGAGACAGAGAGAGACAGAGAGTGAGAGAGAGAAACAGATAGAGAGAGAGAAACAGATAGAGAGAGGGGGGGGGGGGGGGGGAGAGAGACAGGCAGACAAAGACAGAGAGACAGAGAGAGAGAGAGAGAGAGACAGAGGGAGAGAGAAACAGAGACAGAAAGATCGAGGAAGACAGAGAGAAAAACACAGAGAGAGAGGGACAGAGAGACAGAGAGAGAGGCTGAGAGAGAGAGAGACAGACAGAGAGATAGAGAGACAGAGACAGAGAAACAGAGACAGACAGACTGAGGGAGAGAGCCTGAGAGAGGGACAGACAGAGAGAGACTCACACACAGAGAGACAGACAGAAAGACACCGAGAAAGAGACAGAAAGACAAAGAGAGATAGCGACAGAGAGAAAGACAGGGAGAGACAGAGAGAGAGAGAGAGCAAAAAAGACAGAAACAGAGAGAGGGAGAGAGAGACAGAGAGGGAGAGAGACAGAGACAAAGAGAGAGATAGAGAGAGAGGCAGACAGAGAGAGAAACACAGGGAGAGAGAGAAAGGCTGAGAGAGAGACAGAGAGAGGCAGAAATAGAGACAGACAGAGAGTGCCAGAAAGAGACATGAGTGACACAGAGAGAGACAGAGAGTGAGAGAGAGTGATAGAGAGAGAGAGAGACAGAGACAGAGGAAGAAAGACAGAGAGAGAAAAACACAGAGAGAGATAGAGAGACAGAGAGAGAGAGAGAGAAACAGACAGGTTGAGACAGTAGATTTGGATCAGCTCAGGCTTGGAGGGCCGATGGGCCTGTTCCTGGGCTGTAATTTTTCTTTGTTCTTTGTTCTTTCTTCCACACACAGAGACAGAGAGAGAGAGAGAGAGACACACACACACAGAGAAAGACACCGAGAAAGAGAGACAGAAAGACAAAGAGAGATAGAGATAGAGAGAAAGACCGGGAGAGACAGAGAGAGAGAGAGAGCAAAAGAGGCAGAGAGGGAGAGAGACAGAGACAAAGAGAGAGAGAAA
The DNA here is from genome assembly GCF_037043375.1 of Chiloscyllium plagiosum. Taxonomy (NCBI): domain Eukaryota; kingdom Metazoa; phylum Chordata; class Chondrichthyes; order Orectolobiformes; family Hemiscylliidae; genus Chiloscyllium; species Chiloscyllium plagiosum. The sequence goes on along the minus strand of NW_028270139.1, from coordinate 176,558,837 downwards.
CAGAGAGAGAGAGAGAGACAGAGACACATAAAGAGAGACATTGACAGAGTGAGACAGAGGCAGAGAGACAGTGAGCGAGAGAAAGAATGTGACAGAGATAGACAGAGAGAGAGAGACAGAGAGAGTGAGACAGAGAGAGACAGAGACAGAGAGACAGAAAGGCAAAGAGAGAGAGAGACACACACACAAACAGAGAGAGGGGCAGAAAGCGAGTGAGTGAGAGACAGACAGACAAACTGAGAGAGAGAGTTAAAAATCACACAACACCAACACTATAACCTGGTGTTGTGTGATTTTTAACTTTGTACACCCCAGTCCAACACCAGCATCTCCAAATCAAGACAGAGAGAGGTAGAGAGAGACAGAGTGAGACAGAAAGAGAGACAGAGACAGAGAGAGAGAGGGACAGAGAGACAGGGAGAGACAGGGAGAGACAGAGAGAGAGAGGCTGAGAGAGGGACAGATAGAGAGAAGGGAGAGATAGTGGGAGAGAGACAGACAGACAGACAGGTTGAGACTGTAGATTTGGATCGGCTCAGGCTTGGAGGGCCGAAGGGCCTGTTCCTGGACGGTACATTTTCTTTGTTCTTTGTTCCACAAACAGAGAGAGACAGAGAAAGAGAGAAAGAAAGAGACAGAGAGGGAGAGACAGAGAGCGAGAAAAAGAGAGACAAAGAGAGACATAAATAGAGAGAGAAAGTGTGTGAGAAACAGGCATAGAGATAGAGAGAGAGACAGAGACAGAGAGAGACAGAGACAGGGAGACAGAGAGAGAGAGACAGACAGTCAGACAGAGAGAGACAGAGAGAGAGAGGGGGACAGAGAAACAGAGAGAAAGAGAGAGAGATAGAGAGAGAGGCAGACAGAGAGAGAAATACAGAGAGAGAGAGGCTGAGAGAGACAGAGAGAGAAAAAAGAGAGACAGAAATAGAGAGAGACAGACAGAGAGAGAGACAGAGAGTGCGAGAAAGAGACACAGAGACAGAGGCAGAGAGTGAGAGAGATAGAGAGAGACAGACAGACAGACAAAGTCAGAGAGACAGTGACAGAGACAGAGAGAGAGGCAGAGACAGAGGGAGAGGAAGACAGAGAGAGCGAAAAACACAGTGAGAGAGGCTGAGAGAGGGACGGAGAGTGTGAGAAAGAGACAGATACAGAGAGAGAGACAGAGGGAGAGGGAAACAGAGATAGAGAGATAGAGGAAGACAGAGAGAGAGGAAGAAACACAAAGAGAGAGGGACAGAGACAGAGAGAGAGGCTGAAAGAGAGAGAGAGAGAGAGAGAGAAACAGAAACAGACAGGTTGAGACAGTAGATTTGGATCGGCTCAGGCTTGTACGGCCGAAGGGCCTGTTCCTGGGCTGTAATTTTTCTTTGTTCTTTGTTCTTTCTTCCACACACAGAGACAGAGAGAGAGAGAGAGAGAGATAGAGAGAGAG